>NC_052514.1:40696632-40792143 GCF_014356525.2 Nilaparvata lugens
AATATTTGACGAGAGAAACAATATAATGTCATCACATTGGCGAAATTCCTTACCGTTCATTAGATATGGCCGTTTGAAAATTTGCAAATTTCATGTTTGAAGCCGCATAACTCATCCTGTATAGCTGGGAATGCCAAATTTGGCTCCGACATTTCTCAGTTGAAGAAAAAGCTTCATCTATGGTGCAAATTTCAGCCGAATCCGAGATACTTCTTTCTCTCACTGTTTGCACGATGATTGTTTGTCCATGAATTTTGTCATTGATTTGTGAAAAATAAAAATCGCTCAAACTTCGTGATCTTATGGTATTTGATGCGAGGAACACGAATCTGGAATCATATTTGCAAAATTCTTCACCGTTCAGGAGATATGAATATTTGAAAATTTGATGTTTGCAGCTTCATAACTCACCCCTCATCCTCCCTGCCGGGAGTGCCAAATTTGGCTCCGACATTTCTCAGGTTAAGCTTCATGTATGGTGCAAATTTCAGCCGAATCTGAGATACTTTTTTTACTGTTTCAAAACGCACAAAAATGGATTTCATGAAAAATGCTAATCTCCCAGATTTTGTTGATTTTTGGGCTATGGATAGAGGTCGACCTAACAAGTGTCGTGCGTTATCAGGTCAGATCAAAAGAATCGTATATCCAAGAATCGATGTTTGTGTAACTGGCTTAACTTACTCTGTAGATAGCTTTTGAGTAAGTTGTGTTCCATCAAATGAACCATTGGGAATAATACAAGTATACAATTACAAGTATTTGATCTCTGATTTAGATATAATTGCCTAGAATACAAGTATCAGATTTAAGGTGCAAAGTAATAAGTAAGTAGGTGGTGCTACCAGCTACCTTGCTACCAGTGCCTTGCAGAATCGAGAAGTGGCCACTAATAAGGTAAATGAAGCGGAATCAGATGACAATAGAGTATATGGTAGTCGAGAGTTGGAGGATGAACCTTTTTGAGCCCTTATTGAACAACATCGAGTGGACAGGTGGCGCGGCCCCGTCTCTTTTACATAACCCGTGAAAATAAATTTGTGCCGGCCAGAATACAATTCAGTTACAGTGAAAATATAATTTCCACGAGTTCTAATTGGAATATTCACACTCAGCCCGGTCGAGCGAGTATGAATTAATCACATTAGAATCCAAGGAAATTCTAATTCACTGTCACTTTTGTGTTGTAATCCAGCATTGCACGCTTTAGTTTGGTCGCGGGTTCGAATCCCTCCGGCAGGCCTGGACGGTTTTTTAATGTTTGGCATGGACTGTCGCTACCTGGACACGGGTTCGAATCCCCCTGGTAGGCCTGGACGTTTGTAAATGTTTGGCATGCACTGTAGTAAATGGTAACAACCTTCAAAAACAGAGTTGACGGACATGGCAACATATTTATGAAAAATAAAATCATACAAGAACAATGAAACCAATTTATTAAAAACAATTTACACAATAAAAGTGAGCCAGCCAGGTCACACGATATTATTATTATTATACAATAAAACTACAGGACTAATAATAAATTATGTCCACGTTCAAAAATATTTGTTTGTTTGTTTTGTTTGTTTTTATATAGTGAGATCCACGTTATAATGGCAGTGTAGGAAGATAGGTGAAAAGGGTTGCCAGATCTCAGCCTTGCCACCCAAACAGCTGATATTGGTATATCAATGTTTTCTGGTTCATTATTGTTGAAAATAGTCAATCATATTTTATTTGTCAAAATATATTTTTAAAGATGTAATTATAAATTTTCATGATTGAGATTAAATATGTTGTCAATTAGTTGAATTTCTACATTGTTGATAAACTTCGCAAAGCGTGAAAGAGATAGCGCCATCTGCTTTGTTGAACGATAGACAATGAAAGCAACATCATTGCAAATCACACACTGTCATTATAAAGGTGCATACAGATTTCCGCGCCGCGAACATGAGCAATTCACTTTTAATCAGCTGATGCCAAGCTTTTTATATCTGTATCTTACCGTTTCTGTAAAAATACAGATATAATCAGCTGATTAAAAGTGAACTGCTCATGTTCGCGGCGCGTATATCTGTACGCTACTTAACGTGGACCTCACTATAGCAAAACTGGAATTCTGAAAACTGAAAGATGTGATCAGTTAATTTCCAGGAGATTACGAACTTGTTTCTGTGAATGTTTTGCAAAAATAAATAAATTTTATATTATACTTATGAAATTTTTAACTTTCTGTTTAGTATACATTTTATCAGTAAGTGGATTTTTTACATTCTTCAATAAAATAGTGGAAGAAAATAACAGATCTATAAAATTATTGACTCTGAACTGTGAGCATTGTTGGAATGGAAATGCTATTTATGATGAGGTTCACGTTATAATGACAGTGGAGAAAGATAGGAGAACTATGTTGCCGATCCTTGGTCTTGTCAATGCCTTTTATAGACGGTATAATATGATGTAATATTAACTGTTCATTCTCGTTTAAAATAATCAATTATATTATATTAAGCAAAGTATTATATTTTCATAATGAATTTTCACAATTATGATGAAATATATTGTTAACTAATTATCAATTCTACATTGTTAAAAGACGATATGGCAACAGAGCAAAGCGAGAAAGAGATAGCGCTATCAGCTTTGTTGAATGATAAACAAGGATAGCAATATCATTGCCAATCTATATATATATATATATATATATATATAATATATATATATATATAATATATATATATATAGAAGCGAAATGACACTCACTCACTGACTGACTGACTGATTGACTCACTCACACACTCACTCGCAGAACTAAAAATCTACCGGACCAAAAACGTTCAAATTTGGTGGGTATGTTAGTTGGCCCTTTAGAGGCGCACTAAGAAATCTTTTGGCGATATTTTAACTCTAAGGGTGGTTCTTAAGGGTTTGAAGTTCGTCTTTTAGCATGTATATTCTTCTTATTCCAATATCTTAAAATTATAATTTAAATTTCCATACCAAATGTTAATATAGAACTATAATCTATAGCCTCTTCGAAACAGTTGTTCTGGTAACTAAATACCTATTTAGGAGGTCCTGATTTATCGCGGAAAAATTGATTTTACAAATTTGGTAGGTGTGTTCAGTTGGCCCTTTAGAGGCGCAATAACATTTCCAAAGATACGCCCAAAATCTGCGTTTTCCAGCGGTTTTTTGCGCTTTCTCTGCTTTATCGAGAACAAATGAACAGAAAATATTCAAATTTACTACAGAAGCTCAGCTGGGGTGCAATAATGTTGTGTTAGAAGGAATTTGAAGTAACACCAAAGATACGCCCAAAATTCGGGTTTTCTCAGCTTTTCAGCGTTTCCTCACCTTTTTCAATAATTGATGGAAAAATATAAAAAAAAATTCAGTACACAGGTTTGGCTGAGGTAGAAGAATTTTGTTCGCCAAAGATACGCCGATATAGTAACAGGTGTTTTTCGAGATCAAATCAAATCAAATTGACATAATACGTTCAAATTCGGAACAGAGGTTCCGCTGAGGTCTAAATGCAGGCGAGCGAAGCGAGCCCGCTGATCTCATTTTAGGGCAATCCAGTCGGGGGTCCAGAATTCGGTACAGAGGTTCCGCTGAGGTTTAGATGCAGGCGAGCGAAGCGAGCCCGCTGATCTCATTTTTGGACGATCCAGTCGGGGGCGGAGCCCCCTGGCTAGACGGATATGGCGAGCGAAGCGAGCCTGACGGCTAGTCAAACATATAACGTGGACCTCACTATATAAGGAAGAGTTCACAGTAAATTGAAAACCACTAGGGATATTTGATTTTGTCCCTACTATTTTTAACTGTGAGCACTGATTGAAAGGGGAGCATGGATGCTATGCTATCTGTGAATGAATGCTACCAGTTTCAAGTTAATCTTTCTCTAGTCATTAAGAAAATTTCAACCAAGATTCAAAGACTTACACCTAGTTGCACAACAGTCGGTTAACTTTCAATCACGATTAAATGCTATATTTCAATTGTGATTACCGCTAACCGATTGGCTTTGATTGCACAAAAAAGAAATTTCAAGAGTGATAACGCCTATTAAACTAAGCGGCGTAAAAATGTTTAATTCTGATTAGTTGGCACAATTTTAACGGCGATTAGCTGAAAAGAAGAGAATTTGGATGCACAAAGGTAAACATCGAAAAATAACGCCGGTTAAACTAATCGACGTAAAAATTTTCAATAGGCCATTCAGGGGGAGTTAAATCCAACTAACGCCGATAAGGTACCTACTGATAGCTGTCTTCCAATTAATTTTTGGTGAAAAAACTACAAAATTCAAAGTATGAGCTAAATATATGAATGAATTTCATCCGTTAATAAGATAGAAAAGTGTATTTAGCTGATATTAGCATTCAAAATTAGATTCTGATTTTTGAGGTTAATTTTCGGAATTTCATCCGTTAATAAGATAGAAAAGTGTATTTAGCTGATATTAGCATTCAAAATTAGATTCTGATTTTTGAGGTTAATTTTCGATCTGTTGTCGTCTGCAGATAGCACTTGACACTGGCGACAGACAGAACATTTTTACGTCACATGCTAATGAATGATCTCCGCTTCAATAACATAACCTCAATTTTCTGACATTTGCTCAGAATAATAGTATCTGTCAGTTAAATTACAGTGTTGCCGGATTGTGAAACCGTTAAAATCTCAGTTAGTTAACCGGAAAACTTAATCGGGATTAAGTAATCTAACTAACATATCTTTGTGGAACAGAAATGAATCCGTAAAACTAACGCCGGTTTGTCAGTCGGCGTTAATGTCCGTATTTAACAGATGTACGTGCAACTGGGGGTTAATTAGTTAACCGGAAAACTTATCCGGGATTAAAAACTAACCGATCATTGTGGAACAGAAATGAATCAGTAAAACTAACGCCGGTTTGTTAATCGGCGTTAATGTCCATATTTAACAAAAGTACGTGTAACTGGCCATTGGTTATTGTGCATGGAAACTTAACTTAACAACGGATATCGCATATTGGATAGACGCGGACGGATGGCAGTTTTGAGCATCTCAGCTAATCGCTTCCGTTTTTCAGCCAGAGTCCGCTGCAACACTGGCGAATCGCCCTCGTCCTGACTTCTCCACTCCTGCAAATACATTAATGGATAAATTTCATTGTGTTCTCACAAACACAACAAAAATCCAAGATAATACAATACACGATAATTGTTGGATAATTAAATAATAAATAAATAAATGTTTATTTCCCCCCAAAAAAAACTAAAACTACAACATCAATTACAAAAAATATTATATAAATTACAATATTACATACAATAGTTAGTTACAAAAGATTCTTATAATGTGTTCTCTACTTGTTTAGTTTTTTCTGTGTGGAAATTGACCTACTCCACTATGGCGTACCATGTTCTAGAGTAGGTTTTGTTAGTTTTTTGTGTGTATTATCAATTATTTAGTGTTTAGTAAGTCATTAGGTGGTTAATTGTTATTTGAAATAATGTTTTCTATGTTCTGTCTTCCTTTGCTCATCAAACAATTGTGTACTATTGCTTTTAACTTTCTAGGAAGATTAATCTGTTTAAAGTTTGCAGGAAGTAGATTATATAATTTTGGTGCTAAATGATTGAAATGTCTCTGGTATCCTTGGGTTCCTTGCAACACTGGTGATAAGAAGATTCCTGTATCTGGTGTTGTGGTTGTGGATTTTAGTTTGAAATGTTGTTGGGTTCTTGTGTAATCTGCATAGTATCTCCTTGGAGTAAAGCTGTCTTGCATCCATCACGTCAAACTCATTGAATAGCTGGTCTGATGAATAGCGTGGAGGCTTCTGGTTGATGACCCTCATGATCAGCTTCTGCACCCTTAGGAGCGGTTCAATGTGCAAGAAGCTTGCACCTCCCCATCCCACAATCCCATACAGCATGAGGGACTGTGCTAGAGAGAAGTAGACAACTCTTAGACATCCCTTGTCGACCAGTGTCCTCAGAATCCTGAATCTGTAGATGGTCTTCCTCAGTCTCCCGCATAATTCATTGAGATGATGATCCCAGCGCATTTAAGAACAAAACTATTCAAAATGTCTAATATGTGAAAGGCCTAACTCAGAGACATGGTTTTATGGTCAAAATGAAGAGAATAAGTAGATTTGAAAGTGAATACCTCCTCGTCGACAATGAGATCCATGTCTGTGGCGGCCTTTTGCAGCCAGCCTCGTTTGGCTTGGTCTCGTTTGGAGCGCATCTCCAGTCGCTCCACCTCACGCGCCAACTTGATGCGATCTTTGATCGCTACCAACAGATCCCTCTCAACTGGCAACTCCTCAATATCTTTCTCTGCAACATTCGAATAGAGTAATCACTCTTATTTTTAGCGCTACTGAAACTTTAGTGAAGTGAGCGACTACAATACAACCTATTATATCGGACTATGTGTAACCTTATCTAAATTTGGGAGAGGAATAGCACAATGTTACCTTAATTTCTCTCCCTATCATTTATGATGATGAACTTGTTGTATCTATATATATAAAAGCGAAATGGCACTCACTCACTCACTCGCATAACTAAAAATCTACCGGACCAAAAACGTTCAAATTTGGTAGGTATGTTCAGTTGGCCCTTTAGAGGCGCACTAAGAAATCTTTTGGCAATATTTTAACTCTAAGGGTTGTTTTTAAGGGTTTAAAGTTCGTCTTTTAGCATGTATATTCTTCTTCTCCCAATCTCTCAATTATAATTGAAATTTCCATATCATATGTTACTATAGAACTATAATCTAGATAGAGTACCTCTTCAAAACAGTTGTTAACTGGCAACTAAATCAATAATTTTGTCAGGTTGGCATTAAGTTGAGTTGACTTTGTTAGGTTGGCACCAAGTTGAAGATTTAAATGCATTTATCGCGGAAAAATTGATTGGGCACTGCTACTTCAATCCCGAATATTATATTACTAGCAGTCAGGCTCGCTCCGCTCGCCATATCCGTTTAGCCAGACGTTTAGTCTGGATCCCCGACTGGATCGTCCTAACATATGATAAAAATGCTCAAATGAAAAATGCAGGCGAGCGAAGCGAGCCTGCTGATCTCATTCTTGGACGATCCAGTCGCGGGTCCAGGGGGCGGAGCCCCCTACCTAGACGGATATGACGAGCAAAGCGAGCCTGACGGCTAGTGAATCAATAAAGAATAAACAATAGAATATATCTGGCATCCTTTTATTTAATAGCAAAACATGTGATAAAACACACCACACCTCACGTAGTATTCTCATCCACAAGTACCTGATTGAAACTATAGACCTTATGCAAATACAGCAATAGACTGGCTTCTCCACACATCTGTGTAATCACTTGTCAGCTGATTAATTTATGATAAATAATTCTATAGTCTGATTTTACTCTAATATGGGCGTATGAAGGAGGCTCCTTTTTCCTTTTATATTATCCTTGGAATGTAAAATTTCCAAAAACCTTGTATATACGTCAACGCGCAGTTAAAAAAGGAACATACCTGTCAAATTTCATGAAAATCTATTACCGCGTTTCGCCGTAAATGCGCAACATATAAACATTTAAATCTCAAACATTTAAACATTAAGAGAAATGCCAGACCGTCGACTTGAATCTTAGACCTCACTTCGCTCGGTCAATAAGAGAGAATACGGTTGTGTTTGTTCGCATCAAAACTTGTGGATTGCATACCGGAAAAACGGCAATGATTTAGATCTCCAAATGTTTCACATAGATTCTAAAAATACCAATATCGGGCACCTTATAGCCCAAATTTCAATTTTCCATCTAGATTTATTAGAATCAATGTTCACATTTCATTCATAGGACATGTTGTAAAATGCGTTTTCGCCACACTGCACAGAAAGCAGCTGTTTTCCAGTCCCTACGTAGATCTGAAAGACCTTGTTTGCAGACGACGTCAGAAAAGGGTTTCTTTTCCGGGCTAGGCCAGAAAGTTGTCTCTTTCCAGCCGCTCATGGAAGTAGTTAATAAGTCATCCGCTAGATCGGGCGAGTGGCCACTTTCATCATCAGCTAAAGTCGCCATGATTTCAGTTCCAGTTTCGAATCAAACTAATTCGCTTCGCAACCAGTTTTATTCAATTATTTATTGGTGATTAGTGCATTCCGAATTTTCAAAAATGCTTGAAGATGACTGTGGTATTCCAAGTGAAATTTTAAAAGAATCTGAAATCCTGACTGCAAATCTTCTACCACTAAAATCAAGAGATAGGTACGATAGCTTAACGAGTATTCTTTATTTTGTATTCTTTAGACTATTTATTTTGTCAGCAATACCTGTAGTGTGGCGAAAAATATCGTTCGCACCACGGGCAAAAATGTTTTTCCAGCTCTCAATCTTTTCTAGTCCTCGGCCTAGCTGGAAAAATCTCATTTTCTGCTCTAGGTGCGAAATATACTATTTATGAAGGAAGCTGTAGAGAGATTGATACGCTGGTAGCAATGTGTAGAAATATGTGCTTCGATACAGGAAGCTCATGTTTTGATACAAATTCTGGCAACCTATGTATCAATGATACTGATAGGTTGTTACAGGACATAATATACAGATCACAGGCCAAAGCAACATAATAATATTGCTGTAGCAATGATAGCAGTTGTGATAACCATATTATTGTGTTAGTTCTTGAATAATCACAGAAGCTAAATTCCCGGACAAGACCGGGTAAAATGCTAGTAATGAAATGAAAGGGTACTTGATAACTTTTTTGTGTTTTCCAGTTTTATTGACATGTGCAAGACGTCAAGGCCACGTGCGTCACGCTCAAAGTTGAAAAAAGTCTATTAGTCGAGTTCAAAGCCAAATTTCAAACAGTTTCAACGCTCATAAAAAGTTCAAAAACGTCAACGGAACAAACCGTATGAATATTTTTTGGAAATTCCTTCCTCTTTCCAACCATCCCCTTAGAATAAATTAGATTTTGAAAGATTAGTTTTCTAGTTATATTATTATTATTAGCGTATGGCAAACACATAGACACACATAGACACACACATGAATTCACAAAAATATGCAGGTCTTTGACCATTGTCAGCTTGAAAAAAAATATAAAACAAAATAAAACCATCTATCTAGGTTATAGAATACAAACAAAAATATATGACAAAGAAAAGTGTATATATGCACAAGGAAATAGGAAATAATCAAGTCAAACTTGAATGTCCAGGTTGGTTATGTAGGCTATTGCTTGTGGAGATGCTGCTATAAAATCATCTGAACCGCCCTGATAGGCTCGAATAGCACAATGCCGGATGATATGATTCATTGTTTGTCTAGCCTCTCCACAATCACAATCATGGGAGGGCAATCTACCCCAGTCACTAAGAGATGCTCTACATCTTCCGTGCCCAGTTCTAATCCTGTTGAGTGCTGTCCATGTTCGCCTTGGCAGATCAAACCCAGCCACACTCCTCCCAACAGAATACCTCAGACTAACACTGAGAGGTGCTCTATCCATCCACTCCTCCTCCCAGCTATCAGCAACAGAGAAATTCTCACGTTCTAGCCGCTCATCCAAGCGCATGGGAGGGCGCCTTGACCTCAGCCTGTTACCGAGCTCCAGAAGATCTCTGTGGATTGGGAGTGCTCTGTCATTTTTTATCTTATTATACTCACAAACAAGAGCAAAAGATCTTCGCAGCCCTGGTGGAGCAATGTTGCTGAGAACTGGCAGCCAATATGTGGGGGTGGTTCTAATGGTCCCAGAAATAAGTCGCATGGAATTATTCAGCTGAGTGTTGACTCTATTCACATGGGCACTATTTATCCACACAGCCGCACAGTATTCAGCTGTGGGGTATACTAGTCCTAGGGCAGAGCAGCGCAGGAATTATTCAGCTGAGTGTTGACTCTATTCACATGGGCACTATTTATCCACACAGCCGCACAGTATTCAGCTGTGGGATATACTAGTCCTAGGGCAGAGCAGCGCAAAGTTGTTGCTGATGCTCCTCATGTTGTTCCACAGAGTTTTTGTAGAATATTATTCCTAGTTTTTAGTTTCTCAGCAACATTATGAAGGTGATTTTTGTAGGACAGAGTGCGGTCAAGCGTCACCCCAAGGTACTTTGGAAAGAAATTATGCTGTAATTGCGTGTTGTCAAACCTCACATCCAGTTTTACCCTAGCCTCCCCATTATTCAAGTGAAAACAGCACACCTCTGTTTTTTTCATGTTAGGGTGTAGCCTCCACTTGTGGAAATAAACTGAAAGGGAAGATAGGTCTTCAGTGAGGCTCTCTGATGTTGTCTTCATACTCTTGTCTTGAGTGGCCACAGCAATGTCATCAGCATACATGAAGATCCTTGATGGTATGTTGGGAAGATCTGCTGAGTACAAGTTGAAAAGAAGCGGGGACAAGATTGAACCCTGTGGCAATCCATTATTCAGTACCTTTCTTCTGCTTAGCTTATCATCCATGAGCACTCTGAAGCATCTGTTCTTTAGCATGTTATTTATCAATTGGATGATTTTTAGGCTTGGTAGAACATCACACTGTATCATAAGCAGCACTCAGGTCCACAAAGGCAACAGATGTTTTCAATCCCTTTTGGAAGCCTGCCTCGATATATGTCGTCAAAGAGAGAACCTGGTCTGTATAACTCCGGTTGGTTCGAAATCCAGCCTGTTCAATCGGTACATGCTCTAGTATTATTTTACTTATCCTATTGTAGAGAAGCCTCTCTAGCACTTTGTAACTCACACTCAGCAGTGCAATTGGGCGGTAGTTTTTCACATCATCACAAGGTTTGCCAGGCTTGAGGATTGAAACTATTTTAGACTCCTTGAAATCTGCTGGGAGATTTCCAGTTTGCAGAATTTTTGTATAAAAGCGTGACAACCACAGCCTAACCTTCCCTCCAGCATGCACCAGAAACTCTGGGTGGATTCCATCAAAGTCAGGTGCCTTTCCACACTTGGTATTACAAAGAGCAGCATCCACCTCCTCTACTGAGAAATCACTGGACAGGTGTAAGTCCTCCACAGCCATAGCTTTAAGCTCTTTCAGTCCATTCCTTACCTCCGCTGCATGATCCAAACAGCCAGCAGCCTTAGATGTTTTGACTATTTGTTCTGCCACCTGATCTGGATGGATAGGGTAGCTCTGGTGTGTAGTAATTCTTGCACTGCCCAGTTTCCTGAGAAGACTCCAAGCCCGGCGGCTGGAATGTCTAAAGTCCATCTCCTCCATTGTCTGGGACCATTTCTTTCTACGTGCCTCATCCAAGCTGTTAAGGAGCTCTCCTGCAATCCATTGGTCATTTTTTTCCTGAAACTGCTTGTATAGATGGTCACTTTCTCTACTCCAGCCTGGAATATATTCCTTCCTGAAACCTCTTGGTATATGTTTCTTTGCAATTGCGACAACAAGACCTCTAAACCTCTTGTAATTCTCAGGGTTGGAGGGATCCAACGGATACATTTATCCAATTCTGTTGTGAACCCATTCCAGTTAGCCTTTTTGAAATTCCACCTTGGTCGTTGAGTTGATTGGATAAGTGGTATTTGTAATCCAGTTTCAAAAAGAATTGGTCTGTGTTGGCTGTGTGGGAAGTCAGAAAGGACCCTTTGTCTGATAGGGTAATGTTGGCCACTACTGTCCACCGAAGCAAAGCAAAGATCAGGATTTGACTCACTATTCCAAGCAGCAGAGCGAAAACTTGCTCTGTCCTTAGCATCAAAAATAAGCTCTATGTCATTATCCTCCGCCCATTCAACCAGTGCTATCCCATTTGGGTCATTAGCTCGATACCCCCAAGTCTCATGGTGGCTGTTAAAGTCACCAATATATAATGCAGGGTGAACATTCTTCCTGAGAACATGAGGAGGCCAGGGGAGCCCTGGAGGCTTATACACATTTGTTATACTCATGTCTCCAATTTTTACAATCACCCGATGGATTCCACTGTCAATATTCATCTCAATACAGGAAGCATTTTGGATTCCATTCCTTATGTAGGTGGCTACTCCATAAGCATGGTGATAAGTAGCACCAATTACTGTAAATCCGGGAATTTGTCCTCTCTGGAACAGTTTCTCTTCATCAGCTGTGTGTGTCTCTTGCACTAACAGCACATCAACTTTGTTCTCAGCCAGAAGCCGAGACAGATAGTCACATTTTCCTCTGCTAATACCTTCGACATTAATCTAGCAGATTCGAATTATAGGCCCTAGTTTCCTTGTGTAGCTCTGATAAGAGCTGTTTCTAAAACTCATTTCACTACTTCTTCTTGTGTTTGTGTGTGTGCTCCAATATTGACCAGGAGAGCAAAGCTAGTCTGGTCGCCAACCGAACTAAGACAGTGTACAAACTTCTCCGGAATACCTCGTTTATTTATGCAATCATTACCAATCTACTAACCAATACCATCCCCACCGCCAAGCGTTTATAAGGACACAAAAGGGCATAGAAACAGATCTGTGTCCTATAGCTGATGTTATTTTGCTTGTCCGCTCTGGAGTGTGTAATAGAGGACATACTTATGGCTGTTCGAACTACACTAAATGTAGTTGATAGCCTAGCATGTTAGAAAAATTTATGTGAAAGGAAAAAATAAGCCCTCAGACCCCAACGTGTAACGTGTAGTTTAAGGACCAGGGCTTGAAAGGCAAGAGCTTGACTAAGGAAGGCCAGACAGGAAGACAAAAGATGAGTAAAGAAAGAATGATACAAAGCCAAGTCAATAGAAAACCGTTCATTCCAAAGAGATAAAGCGCATTCTAAAGAGCATGTTGAAGAAGAAGAGGGGATTGGGAGTAAGGGCTCTGGAAGAAGAGGGTCCCCTTTTTGTCGCCTCTTACGACAAGCAGAAGATACTGTGGGTGAATTCTTCCCTTTAACTTGAGTACTGAGTCTACCTTGTTCGACTCTACTTTTTTCCCCCTGCCCACAGGGGATAGTTTTCTAGTTATCTATGTTTTAATGACTGTAAATAGGCCTATTTCATAAATATCGAAACATCGATATATCTCGAAAACTAAGATCGATACAAGAAAATGATAAAAGACATTTTTTGTTGCAAATGTTTCCCTCTTTCCAACCATACGCTTAGAATTGAATTTTGACAGCTGGTTTTCTAGTTATAGGCTTACCAGCACGCCCCAACGTCCTACACAGCTTCCTATAGGCGTCCATCTCGTGTGGCTCCATGAATAGAACGGTGAGTCCTTGCTGCTTGGCACGTGCCGTTCTCCCGCTGCGATGCACGTAGGCCTCGGCCGTGCGTGGCACTTGGAAGTGAGCCACGTGTGACACGTGCGAGATGTCCAGGCCACGTGCCGCCACGTCAGTTGCTAGCAGGACGGCGTCAGGCTGTTCTCTGAACCTAAGCCACAAAACCGCCGTTAAGAACTGCATTATAACAACTGGAAGACATTATATACAAAACATAATTCGAACAAGAAATAAGTTCAAATACCCAATATATATGCACCCCCACCCAAAATTTATCACTCGAATGCAATTCTTCCAAGAGAGAGACAGAACTTGAATTCTATAAGGTTATGGTTATTCCAACTATAATATGTCTCTTTCCTCTTTTTCCTTTTTATTTCTTTTCAACTAATTGACTGAGCGAAGTGAGGTCTAAGATTCAAGTCGACGGTTTTGCATTTCTCTTTATGTTTATATGTATATATTTATTTATGTTCCGCATTTACAGCGAAACGCAGTAATAGATTTTCATGAAATTTGACAGGTATGTTCCTTTTTGAGTTTCGCGTCGACGATTTTTTTAAATTTTGCATTTCAAGGATAATACAAAAGGAAAAGGCCAATATTATCGTAAAAATCAGACTTTAGAATTATTCATCATGAATCAGCTGTCAAGTGGACTATAATACTACCCGTTCAAAAAAATCGAACATCTTGAAAATTTATCTTTCCATCAACGTTGTAGTCAGTTGCAGCCAGACCTGATAACAGCGCTCACACTCACATTCCGGACGACACGGTACGTTAGGACAGAAAGCTCTATGTTTATTTATGATTTTTTCTAGACATTTTAAATTGTTAAATTATTTATTTATTTTTGAGAAAACATAACAACAGGTCAATGTAACTTACTGAGCGCGAGGTCTACTGTTCACAGAACTACTAGTATTTTTATGTAATAAATCTGAAATATATCTAATAAATCAATATTTAATCGATAACGATCTTATATGTCTCTGGAACCTGGATACCCAAGAAGAAAGAATGGAGAAGGTTACAGGCTGCCGAAATGTGCAGTGCACAAGGGAAGATAGGCTTCATAATGTCGATATAAGGAGCGAGCTCAACATAATCTCCATATGGCAGAAGATTGAAGAAAATCGGCAAAACTGGAAAGATCATGTTGAAAGGATGGAGAGCAACAGGATTCCCAGGGCAGTGATGTCGTATAACCCTGTTGGGAGAAGTGTGGGCAGACCCCGTAAGGCCCGCCGCAAAGTAGACCCACGCTCATCCACGAAAAGCAACCCACGCCGTGGGATGTTTTGTAAACCATTGCTATAGAATTATTCATAATCAATCAGCTGACAAGTGGATTATTCATTATATTATGTATTATTATCATTACACAGATGTCTGGAGCAATGGTTTACAAAACATCCCACGGCGGGCCTAAAAGATGGATGTGATGGTGAGGCGAATTGCCCAATCGTTGTAGGAAGACGACGACGATTCAATTCTTTATTTACTGTACACATTGTTGTACAAGCTATTTGTATCAAATAGTAATTTGTGAAACATAAAATAAATCAAAGCATAAAACCTGTATGTTATACAATGGGCTACTACATTTACATATAGATTTAAGAACATGATTTTCAAAAACGATCTGTATAGTTCCTTGTTGAAAGAAGTTTTTATAGTGTAAATTAATTTTTATGTGACAATTATGTATATCATATAGGCCATATTTTATTTATTATGTTGAATATTGAAGAGATTTTTTTGTACTTGACAATGTTCAATTGTATAGTTGTGATCCATATGACTGTACTGTATTGAACAAATAAAAAATATTCTATTCTATCAATAATGTATCATTTTTAAGTTTTTTTTATATTATCAAGTTTCATTATCAAAAACTTCGTTATCACTGTAAAATGCCCCTTTTACCAAAAAAGAAAAGACATCCCTTTTGAAAGAGCTGCTATTTCTACCCTTGATTGCAGATGGCAGGTGATTGAAGAGCTTAACCACCATATAACTCTGCTTCTTCTCAAAAAGCCTCAACTTATGTGAGAAAACACACGAATTCCCCTTGTCAATAGTATTGGTTTATATTTATTTATGTTTAAATGCGCAACTATTGGTTAGTTCGCCCTAGGAACCGAGCCAAGCTCGCGCTCTGTTAAGCGTTCTGCTTTTTTCAATTCAATTCAATTCAATTCAATTTATTACTTGTCATGGCTAAACAATGTACAGAGAGACAATGTACAACAATGTACAATGAAACAATGTACTCTGAGGTGCACTCAATTATACGTGATAAAAAAATGAAAAAGAAAGATACACCGATATTGTCAATACTACTATATTATAGTGAGGTCCACGTTATAATGGCAGTGTTTGATTAGCAATTGAATATTTACCTTGTCTATCATTAAACAAAGCAGATAGCGCTATCTCTTTCTCACTTTGCTGTGTTGCCAGATCGCTTCTTAACAATGTATAAATTTGATTAATCAACAAAATATCTAATATTGATTATGAAAATTCATTATGAAATTATTGGAAATAATTTATTGCTTAATAAAATATAATTGATCATTTTAAACGAGAATGAATAATTGTTAATATATTACATCAATAAACCTGTATCAATAAACCTATAGAATCAATAAACTTGTATCAGCTACCGTCTATAGAAGGCATTGATAAGACAGAGAATCGGCAACGTTTTTCTCCTATCTTTCTTCACTGCCATTATAACGTGTACCTCACTATAGTGAATTATACTTGTATATAAGTATTAGGAAAAAATAGAAATAAAAATACACTTATATTGTTTAAATACCACAATATTAGAGGTATTGAGGAAAATTACCGCAATATCTCTCTTCTTACAATTTAATGATTACACAGGATGCGTTAATAATGGATGAAACATTCAGAGAATAATGGTTTGATGGTACTTTATGCAGTGGCGGCGTGTCCATGAGAGCACAAGAGCACGTGAACCCCCTATGAAATTGCTACAATAAATTAAAGTTCAAATCAATAGAAAATTGATTGAAGTAATAGTAATACTCAAATTTCTTGTAATATTAAAACAATAAGGAGCGCACCAAGCAAGGTACACGCATTGAAATAACCTTTTGAATTACGCGCTACAGCAAGCAGGATCACTGCTCCAAGCGTTAGTATGGGTTCAAATGGTAGCTGGGCGAGTTCAATTCCCTCCCCGTGGGGGGTGGGAGACTATTTACATTAGCTTTACGGTGAGCTGCTTTCCAAGCAGCTCATAGCTGTGATAGTGTGACTTTGCATTGGCGCCATTGCCTTTTAGAGCCGTTTCCACTTATGAACTGTTCTAGCTGGCACTGGCTACTACTTTGTTTACTGTTTGCAGTTATCAGACTTCTACATCGAAATCCAGGACATACAAGAGAGATTTCAAAGACCAACAATATGAAAAGACATCTTGGCTGTGTGGTTGTGAAGAAACTATCAAACTAACAAACTTTATTGTTTTCTGTGCTTGTTGTTTGCTCGCGAAAAAGGCGATCCAGCATGGATTAAGAATGGTGTGTGTGATTTAGCTCATTTGACTCAAAAAATTAAAAAGCATGGTGATCGATGTTTTCGCAGCAAGGAAGGAGAGGAGGATGGATTTTATTTTCAAAAAATGCTCTGTAAATGCCAACTAGAAGGAGGGTGAGTGTTAACAAAGCCTCTAAAAGCATGTTAATCCTTATTTCTTTGATTGGAAATTATCTTACATCGAGGAAAAATTATTGCTGTTTTCTGTATAATTTATGATTTGTACATGAATTATTCAATGGGAGTATGGGAGTACATCTTCTAGGTTGAGAATCCTGAGTATATCTAAATACTTATTATTATTAAACGAAAATCCAAATTATTATATAGGTACTTAATATAATACAACCCATTAGAATATTTTGTTACCTACGTAATAATATGATAGGCCTAGTACTCTTCTAGGAATAAAAAATTACATTCTACTACGTGAAACGAACAAAATTCACTTGAAACATGGGGTTTAACAAATTATTAAAGATCTAGATCTTGTTGCTCATGTTAAATGTGAACCCCCCATTAGTATTTGCACAAGCCGCCACTGAGAGAGAATGTCTTTTTTATAGGGTAAGCATAGACAATAGTCACATACATTCAAATTTTAACATTCATTTACAGAGTAAGACTAGATAAATTTTTAAAATTGTGAAAATATAATACTTGAAAACTTATAAATAATATGTCAGTTACAACTCATACTTATATAGAAACAATAAAATCTGGAAACATTAACATTGCACTCGAAAGTAACACAATAGATTCTTAATACATTTTTTTCAGTCTTATTTTGTTTTTCTCTAATCAGTTTATTAGGGATTGCCAACTGGGCTATCAACCAGATTTTCAGTCTTGTCCTGATAACTGTCAGTGTTTGAGCCTCTTTCAAGTGGTTCGGCAACGAATTAAATACTTTGTTACCCATATGCTGTGAGCTGTGAGCTAGATTTGTAGAAGGTCGATCTGTGTGGCTCAATTCTCAACGCACCTCTGGATCTTGTGTTATGACTATGGATATTTGACCCTGTTGTCCAATTTGTCTTGTATTTGAAGGCAAAGATAGATACATAATATATATATATATATATATATATATAATATATATATATATATTTAGAGAGAGAGAGAGAGAGAGAGAGAGAGAGAGCAGGGACAGTCATTATTGCTGCTGATCGGAAGAGAGAACGGCATGAGGTGGCTTTCTAAATATAATTCGAACTATTATCTTTTGTGCTCTAAAGAACGGCAGAGAGTTTCCTGAGCCCCCCCCAAAGAAGTATTCCATAGGACAGTAGAGGCTCGAAGTAGGCAGTGACAACTGCCTCTCGGTCGAGCATACTAGAAAGCCTTGACACCAGAAAAGCTGCAGAACATCTTAGAATAGAATAGAATAGAATTGTTTATTGATCAACAAATATAACATAATATATATGGATCGTGTCAAGTTAAAAACTACAAATAAAAATAAATAGGCTATAATAGGTACAGTCATGCCATGAGAAAATGTCTTAAATTAGTCGCGACAATAAGTTATTCCGTACAAGCAGGCAAAACAAGGTGAGTAGTTCATTCTCATTTTAAAGTTAACATGTGTAAATTTAACATTGCAATATTTGACTATCGAGATATTCCTCTATTGTATAGAATGCGTTACGTCTCAGCAGTTCTTTTACTATTCTCTTGAATTTGCTGCTTGGAAGACTTCTAAATGTTAAGGGAAGTTTATTGAAAAGAATAACTGCTGGTATTTATGGCTTTTATAAGTCTTGTGCAGCCTTATAGAAGGTTTTATCAAGTCAAATTTATTTCTTGTGTTGTGATCATGATTTTCTTGCTGTTTCATAAAGTTATCTTCATTTTCCTTCATGTAAATTAGATTTACATAAATATACATACTAGCAAGGGTTGGGACGCTAAGTTTCTTGAAAGCATCTCTACATGACTCGTTGAATTTGAGTCCTGCAATGCATCTTATTTTTTTTTTCTGCCATAGAAACACTCTGCTGGCAGAAGAGCAGTTGCCCCATAAACGGAGACCATAATTTAAATGTGAATGGAAGAGACCGTAGTATGCCATCATCAAAACTCCAGGGCTGACTGATAGTTTAAGTTTACGTAGAAGAAAGGTGACTCTTGATAGTTTTTTACAAAGAAACTCGATATGGTCTTCCCAGCATAGCTTACTGTCCAGTATTAAGCCCAGCAATTTGACCGGCTTCGTGTAGTTTTTTAGGCTAGGATCTATTCTGCTCTTCAAGGAAAATAATATCCTCTCAGTTTTGGTCTCATTAAGACGGAGGCTGTTGGCATTGTACCATATTTTTGAGGTTTTTGTTGAAACGTCAAGGTCATGAATAAGATTTTCCGCATTCGCACCAGAATTGAGAATTGTAGTGTCGTCGGCATACAATATTGAAAAGCATGGTATATTACAACTGAAATCATTTACGAACACTAGAAATAAAAACGGCCCCAAAACAGACCCTTGAGGGACGCCTGTTTTCACGGCTTTTGGGCTAGATAGTCTATTATTTACTTTTACCACCTGTTGTCTATTGCTCAAGAAGCTTTGAATCAGAGTCAGCTCGCTACCTTCAATACCATAGTATCTCAACTTTTCAAACAATATTGAATGTGACATGGAGTCAAACGCACGACTCAGGTCCAGTAGATCACCAGCAACCATACATTGGCTTTCAAAGCTCTCAAGAATGTAGTTGACAACCTTTTCAATCGCCATAGTTGTTGAATGATTTGGTCTAAATCCAAATTGATTGGGGTTGAGCAAATTATTTTCTACAAAGTACTCATACAGCTGTTTCAGAAGACATGCCTCAATGATTTTACCTACGATCGAGACTATTGCTATTGGTCTGTAGCTTTCTGGCAGTTCCTTTTCACCTTTTTTATAGATTGGATTTATTATCGACATTTTCAAGCATTCAGGAAAAGCTCCAAGTATCATAATCAAATTAATTACACATGTCAGTGGACGGAGAATCGAGTCGATAATGTTCTTCACCGTATAATTTGAAAGACCAAAGGTATCCTCACTTCTTGAGGAACTGAAATTTCCCACTATGGACTTCACCGTTTCAATGTCAAACTCTTTCCATGCAAATCTTGGTGCAGCCACATTTTTTAAATTGATGAGATTACATTTTTCCAGCATATCTTCCATTGTAACTGATGTAGAGATAGACATATCCTGAGCATGAACTCCTGCACTAAGAAAAAAATCATTCAGTTTCTCAGGAGGAATGTTGATTGTAGTTGATGATTTATTCTTGTGTTTAGATTCATTGTTGATGATTTTCCATGCTGTTTTACATTTATTGTTAGATTCTTTCAACAGCTTGTCGTTGAGTGACAACTTTGCCCTAGCAATCGCTTCAGTGTAAAGTTTTTTGAAATCTTTGAATCTCTCTTTGTCTTCATTGGCACCTCGGATCTTCCAAATTTTATACAAGACTAACAGGTGGTTCTTCATGGTATGAGTTCAGGAGTGTACCATCTATTAACATGCATGTTTGAGTCCTTGGCTCTATTTTTGTGGGTTTTCATAGGGCAAAACGTCGTCAGGTATTGAGACAGAATATTCATAAATTTTTGTACTACCTCGTTCACGTCCCATACATAGAATATCTGTGACCAGTCCAGACTTGAAAGGAATTGACTTAGGTTGTATAACCTACTAGGAGACACTACTCTTATTAAACAACAGTTGTTTTCGTCATCCTGTCGGTTAGGCCCTTTGAGAAGAAAATTATCTTGACGAATATGAACCAAAACTCCGGCATGATCTGATACAAGGTCTTGCTTATAGATTTCACAATCATATGAATTAGTTTCAATGTTAGAAAAAATATTATCTATACAAGCATGACCTCTTGTTGGATGAGAGTGCATGCTATACAAATCAAACGATCTTAGAACATTTATAAATTGCTTTACGTCTGTCTTCTCATAATCAGATATGTTAATGTTCATGTTGAAATCACCAGCTAAGACAACATACGAATATGGTTTAGAAGTAATATATATTAGTAGCTCCTCCATCTTGACAAGGAAATCCTTAACATTGGAGTCTGGTGCTCTATACAGACATAGGATAATACAATTCACTGGCAATAATTTAATGGCAGACAATTCAAAGAGGCTGTCTGATGTGAAATCTGTTACGTCCATTCTCTTGAATCTCAATGAGTCTAATCAAAATAGATGAGCCACCATGCGTTTTTGTATTCCTACAATATGAGTCGGCCAATGTAAAACCAGTGGGCACATAAAATGATACTTCATCTTCATGTAGCCAATGCTCGTTTATGCAGAGGATGTCAATTTGTCTACTTTCAGCTATCAGCTCTATCTGGTTTACTTTGTTCCGCATTGAACAGATATTAATAAGAAAAAGATTCATGGTAGAGCTGTTTCTTAATTCTTTATTGTGAACCAGTAAAATCCACTCTGAGTCATTCTTGTCTGTTGTCAACGAAGTGTTATCGTCAAAATCAAGCTCTATGTTCAATTGATTGTCGTTTATTGATAACTGATACTTGCCGCCATCCATAACAAGTGAGGCCTCATCATTTAGAACAGTTTCAGTTGCTTGTCTAAAAGAGGCAGCTTTCAGCGAAGCCTTGTCGTTTATTTCAAGTTTAAAGGTATTGAATCTTCCACTTCATTGATTGCCTGCATGGATGCTCCACTTATAAAATCAGATATGTAGCGCTTTCCCAGCGAGTTGAGGTGTAGCCCGTGTCGTGTATGGAAACGCCGACCTATGTTACTAATATCTAAAAGCCTAACATTTTTGAATTGTCGACAAATTCTAGCTATCTCTAAGTTTGTTCTCTCTATTTGATGATGAATGTTAGAAGAAATTGGAAGATCATATCTACGAGGCACATTCATGAGTATGATATTCACAATATTCATCTTGCTCGACCTGCGATCATCTTGCGATCTGCTCGTTAACGTTCGTTTGCGGAGCAGAGCGTGATTCTGTACGCACCTTTATAAGCAACATCAAGCATTGTGTACGTTCTGTATACAGTAAATTGTTCCAGTTCCAATCGTAAATTGTTCCATCACGTTACTAGTGCAAAGTGTTCCCATGGAACGCCATTACAAAATCGTTGGTTCAAGCTTTTGGCGCGCACTTATAAAGTTGATTCACACAAAAATGTGTCGTTTACTAGCTGTGTGAATGGAGAAAGGCTGTTTTACAGACTTACCGTCTAGAAAAGCGTGCATTTCTTTCATTCTATTCCTCTCAAAATTGTTATAGAGAAAAATTCATTCAACGAATGGTTATCAAACATAATTATGTTGGTTATGTATTCTATGGCTATGCTATGGTAAACAAGGTATCAGCGCATGCACAGAGAAGCAAGCAGACTACAAAATTCAATCGACCAATGAGAGCTCGAATAGTTGGAGCTGTAACAATTTATCACGCTTCGACTGTGGGGCAGGAGCTTGGAACTGGAACTGGTTTCTGGTACAGAATCTGTCAAAATTCTTCCCATGGGACGCGGAACTTTTTACCTGGTAAATTGTGAATCAGCAATTTACCACATTCTTTGTGCACAGAACGGGCCCAATGATTGATCATGTTGTGTTCCAAATCGACTAAACTAACCTGTCCAAATTCTTGAGTCGTTGTCTCTGCGGCATGCTGGCATGTAGTGGCAGCGGTTTCACTCGGAGAATCGTCAACAACGAAGCGAGTCGCTTCACACATCCTATACTGTTGCAAAAGACCAGAGTTCGCGCAGGATTTCGCTTCAAAAAAAGATACAACTGCGCATCCTTGTCCTCGGCAGATGCGCAGTGCACTCGCGTTTCGGTCAACGTCTGCGCAACTGCTTCGCGTCGCGTTAGGTCTACCACCTACAATCAACAGAACACAATCATAAAAAATATCAAGTACCCTTTATTATATTGCACAACTAATATAGTGAGGTCCACGTTATAATGGCAGTGGAGAAAGATAGGAGAACAACGTTGCCGAACCTCTGTCTTGTCAATGCCTTCTATCGACAGTGGCTGATACAGGTTTATTGATGTAATATTAACTGTTCATTCTCGTTTAAAATAATCAATTATATTTTATTAAGCAAGAAATTATATTTTATAATGAATTTTCATAATCAAGATGAAAAATTTTGTTACTAATTATTAATTATACATTGTTAAAAGACGATCTGGTAACAGAGCAAAGCTAGAGAGAGATAGCGCTATCCGCTTTGGTGAATGATAGACAAAGTAGCAATACCATTGCTAATCAAACACTGCTATTATAACGTGGTCCTCACTATAGATTCAACTCTTCAAGAGCTATTTTCAAACGTACATTTACATTAGGTTAGGTAAAGGAATCAAGGAATTAGGTTCTACCACCTGGAAAGGAATCAATAAAACAAAGTACATTTTAAAATAATAAAACACTAGAATATTGTCTAAAAATATCACAAATTTATTAAAAAGTTAACGTGTTTCAATACCTATGGTGTCATCTTTTTGTTGTATTCCTGATATTTTTGACCGAGTGAAGTGAGGTCTAAGATTCAAGTCGACGGTTTGGCATTTCTCTTAATGTTTAAATCTTTGAATGTTTATATGTTGCGCATTTACGGGGAAACGCGAAAATAGATTTTCATGAAATTTGACAGGTATGTTCCTTTTTAAATTGCGCGTCGACGTATATACAAGGTTTTTGGAAATTTTGCATTTCAAGGATAATATAAAAGGAAAAGGAGCCTCCTTCATACGCCAATATTGGATTAAGATTCAGACTATAGAATTATTCATCATAAATCAGCTGTCTAGTGGACTATAAATAATACTACCATAGCCACCTCTAATACAAGGCCGCGGCCTACAATGTTGCAAAGTCGCAGTGTAGGCCTACAATCTAATACATGATTGGTGAAAAAGATCAGCTGGTATTTTAAAAAATCTTTTTCACCAATCATGTATAAGATTCTAGGCCTACACTGCGACGTTGCAATATCGTAGGCCGCGGCCTTGTATTAGAGGTGGCTATGATACTACCCGTCCAAAAACATCAAACATCTTGAAAATGTATCTTTCCATCAACGTTGTAGACAGTTGCAGCCAGACCTGATAACAGCGCTCACACTCATATTCCGGGACGACACGTCACGGTACGATAGATAGGACAGAAAGCTCTATATCTATTTAGGATTTTTTCTAGACATTTTAAATTGATAAATTATTTAATAAATTTTGAGAAAACATAACAACAGGTATGTAACTTACTGAGCGCGAGATCTACTGTTCACAGAACTAGTATATTCAAGTGTTCTATTATGGATAAATATCACAATATCTCACCAAGAATAGTATCCGAACATATTAGGCCAATATTTTATCAAGTATACCCTTTATATTAGTGCAACACTAGTATACTGAGGTCCACCTTATAATAGCAGTATTTGAATAAGGCTGAGCGCACACCAGTTAGTCAAGATACGACAAGACATGATCAGACACGTTCAGACACAATACTTCACATTGCTGCTTATGACGCAACTCACACTGATTAGTCATTGCAATTAGACATGTCTTCATAAGCAACTATGTGAAGTATTGTGACTAAACGTGTCTGATCATGTATTGTCTTGTCTTGACTAACTGGTGTGTGCCTAGCCTAATCAGTGTGAGTTGCGTCATAAGCAACAATGTGAAGTATTGTGTCTGAACGTGACTGATCATGTCTTGTCTTGTATTGACTAACTGGTGTGCGCCTAGCCTAATATTGGTGTTGCTATCGTTGCCAATCATTTGACAAAGCAGATAGCGCTATTCTTCTCTAGATCCGCAACGTTGCCAGATCGTATTTTAACAATAAAGAAATATAATTAATTGTCAATTATGGGAATTTATTTTTTATGGGAGTTACTGAAAAATATACTTTCTTGATGTATAAACAATATTATTTATTTTAAACAAGAATTAATACCTAGTTAATATCACATCAGATATATCGGTATTAGCTATCCTCTAAGGCAGTGGCAAGGCAGAGACTCGGCAACGCTAATCTCCTATTTTTCTTATAATTTTTAATAATTTTTTAATTTTTATTAATTTTTTCTCCTATTTTTTTTTTACAAAAAAAAATCAATTTTCAAATTTCTGTAAGTGACACTGGACTAGAAATCCTTTCCACTGCATTGTACTAACAGAGGCCCCACTTATCTATTTCATGTATTTATTTACTCAATGATATACTGATTTTTGTAATAATTTATTCCACTTGAAAAATACTAATCCGGTCGCATAAAAGCATGTTACATTTAAACCATGATTAAATGTTACAATAACCAATAAGAGAGCCAAACTTCTTTAAAAAAAACCTTCACTCATTGGTTCTTGTAGCATTTAATCGTGGTTTAAATTCAACAGGATCTTGTGCAACCGGCCTAATTACTTAAAATGATCTAACTTAATTGTAAACAGACTAACCTTGGCCGATTTAGCGCCGACTAGTTCCACCAATTTGTCCAGTTTGCCTTCTGTTCCAGTTTTGTTTTTCTTCTTCTTCTTTTCAAGCTCTGCAAGACAAACATCATGAGAACGATATCACATCATACATAGACCATATTATTGCATTAACAAGTTATGCTTAAGTAGAAACGAGCAATAAGAATTATGCTCTAACTTAATAGAACTGATGGTAAAAATTGCTTTCTCAGACCTTGTAGCCTTGACAATATATATTATGATGTTATTGTCTTCTTCAATAAATATGCAGGCTCAAACTTCAAAAATGATTAACAGGAATATAATACAAGATTTGGTCATATCACAGAAGGACACAGATTAGATCTTTTAGAGAAAAAACCGTCTACAGAGGTAGGAAATATTTTGTGAAGAAACAAACCAGATTGCAAGCATTAGAAGATCCTACAATCTTTGCAAAGAATCTGAAGGAATAAGTGGTGAACCTGTCTCTTCATTCCTTACAAGAGTTTTATCTACCGGTAATTTTAATTAAACTTCCGGTAACTTTTAGTCAAACTAGGTAGTACTTTCATATGTTTTAGTCTTCTCATGGAAGTAGGCTAGCCTAGCGTTATGTATCATTAAACATTGAAACCGTCCACTGGAACCGTATACAACCGATCAGTTCGGCCGTTGGATCGGACGAATCTGCCGGCCGTTAATTCGGCCGAATATGGTCGTCCATTGGAACCGTTTACGTCAATCTAGGAGCCAATTATTGAATTAACTACTATCATAGCCACCAAAATTTTTCTTAAACAATGATTTATTGAGATTTTGAAAGTTGAATAAACAAATATCACAAATAATGTGACACTAACACAAATGATAATCTTCCTAATCTTCATTTTTATTTTTTAATGCCTCGTGTCATATCGTAGTTGGCTGGTTACAAGTTGCCTAAGCAAAGATCGCTGGCTTTAACGCTAGTAATGTTTGTTGAAGCAGCCCTACCGTTATCATTACTACAGGTACCTGTAGAATTATCTAATCTATTATTGCACCCGAATTCTTCTTTGTTTTTCTTTCTGCTTATTCATTGAATCATTCAACTATAAAGAATAACTCGATTTACCATTCATGTATAAACAAATGTATCACATAGCTGAATAAAGCATTGTAAGTTTAGATTTTTAAAATACAAAATTTCAATAAGACATTTAACCCTCCTATTCAAACCGGTTGTATAAAATTCTGCAAGGTTTCAAACATGATTTGATGTTTTATTTTGAAAATAAATTAATCATTTGTATTCTTTCCTCGTACTCCCATTACTATGTGAGTTATTTTATTCTTATTATTTTTATTCTCTTTTTCGTCTTAGAAATTTTTCCTTTGATTGGGGTATTGCAATCACTGGCTATATGTTATGATGTGTAGGCCTACTTAAGGCCTACTTCACGATTGTAAGTGAGCATTTTATATTTTATTTTTCAATCGTGTATGCACATGCGAGCGGCAAACGATTTTACTTTTTTTTTCTTTCCGTCTTAATGGATGATTTCGTTGATAATTTAGTTGATATGAGAGACGTGTATACTAGCATTTTTGAAGATTTTAGTTTGTTTAATTTTTTTACTGGGGAGCAGGGTGAGATTGGGAGCATTAGTTTTTTAAGCTTGAATACAAGAAGCTATAATAAACATATAGATGAATTGATAGTGATTCTGAACAGTTACAATACAAAATTTGACATTATAGTTCTTACTGAAACGTGGACTGATGATAGCTGCGTGACAGTGAATATGGAAGGATATGATGTATTTTTAAATAAGAATAGTCGAAATCAGAACGATGGAGTGATAGTCTATGTTAATAAATGTTTTGCTGTGTGCCAGGGGGATGTAAGTCTTGATGGTGCATCATGTGTGAAATTGGACCTTTCTCTCAATGCTGAACGTTTCTGTTTGTTAGCAATCTACAGAAGCCCCTCTGCTGACATAGAACCTTTTATTAATGATCTTGAGACTTACATCATTAACAGGAATCGAGACTGTACACATTTTATAATGGGTGATATTAATTGTTGTATTTTGCCTCGTAAAATACCTGATCACACGGCGGAGCGGTACTTGGATGTTCTCTATGCTGCTGGCTTTGTCAGTTGCATAAACGTACCTACCAGGATTACTGACACGACGGCCGCCTGCCTTGATCATGTTTTCACTGATATAAAGAATACTAATGCTATAAGGTCAGCCGTAATCAGATGTAGCATGACTGATCATGATTTTACCGTATGCCAAATTCAAATGTTAAATAATAAAAAACAGTCTCAATTTAATCAAAATCGACGGGTTACAGTTTTAGATGAAGATCTAGTTTCTCAGCTCATTGCTAATTGTGATTGGTCCGATGTAACAAGTACACCCGATGTGAATTCCAGTTGCGAAATTTTTATTAACAAACTTAAGCAAATTATTTTTCAGGCCACAGAAACTAGAATTATTTCATCTAAAAACTTCAAAATTAAACCGTGGATCTCTAGTGGTTTACTGAAATGCATCCGTCAGAGAGATAAATTAAGCAAAAAATTAAAACAACAGCCTTTCAATGCTACTTTAAGAGAACAATTCAAAAAATACAGAAATCACCTCACTAAGTTATTAAAGACAGCCAAAGAGACTTATTTTCGAAATAAAGTAGCCAATGCTGGCAGTGATAGCAAAAAACTTTGGAGTAGTATTAAAGAAATCACTGGATTAGGTAAAAATGCCGACATATTCCCTATTCAACATTTTTTAAACAATAGAGGTAATGATAATTTGGAACCAGGTCAAATAGTAAATGTTGCTAATAATTTCAACAATTATTATGTAAATGTAGGTGCTAATCTTGCTGGGGCCATACCCAATATTGCTGAAGGACCAGTAAATGATGCGGATTTCAGTGTGGATTTGCATTTTGAACTGTTGCCTGTTTGTGATGTTGAATTAATAAGAATTATAGGTGATCTTAAAGGAGGATCTGCGCCGGGCATTGATAAAATTCCAGCTTCGTTAATTAAGAAAAATATTGATTCTTTGAAAATACCATTACTTCATATCATTAATTGTAGCTTTTTGCAAGGAGTCTTCCCTGAAAACTTAAAAGTTGGAAAAGTCGTTCCCATACATAAGTCTGGCCCTAAAAGTCATTTTGTTAGTTACCGACCTATCAATTTAGTCAGTGTCATATCCAAAGTCATCTAGAAAGCAGTTAGGCATCAATTAGAGAAATACTTGATAAATAATAACATTCTATTCGAGAATCAATTTGGTTTCAAAAAGGACAAAAATCTTAATGACAACCTTTTCCTCTTAACCAATCAAATACATAATTTAATTTCTGTTAACAAGAAAGTTCTTCTGACCTTCATTGATTTAGCTAAAGCTTTCGATTCGATTGATAGGGATATTCTTTTAAAAAAAACTGAAGTATATTGGTGTTCAGGGTGCTTCTCTCCAGTGGTTTGAGAGCTACTTTAGTGGAAGGAGTCAAGTTGTTTCTATCTTGGACAAAGAGAGTGCACCAATGAATAACCACTTTGGAGTGATTCAGGGTAGCACTCTGGGCCCAATACTGTTTTTAATTTATATAAATAACCTGAGTAAGGTGAACATTGATAATAGTCATATATATTTGTATGCAGACGATACCGCGTTGCTTTTTGAGGGAAACAACTGGGATGAGGTTTTTCACGCAGCTGAGGTAGGATTGGGTGTTGTGAAGGACTGGTTTGATGATAATCGACTAACCATCAATATCAGCAAGACGAAATACCTACCTATTTCCATTAGAGCCAATGGTGATCCAATCGGTCTAGAACTGAAATTACACACCTGTGGCGCACAGAATAATTATACACAATGTCAGTGTGAGTGTATTGAACGAGTAGCCTATATGAATATAAATACCTCGGCGTGATATTTGATTGTCGGCTGAAATGGAGCAATCATATACACTACCTTAGAAATAGGCTCCGAAAATTTATTTATGTATTTGCATCATTAAGCGGAATCCTTACACCCACTATAATAAAACAAGTTTATTTTGCTTACATTCAGTCCATCTTACAGTATGGTATTATCGCTTGGGGTGGTACATTCAAAACTACATTGGCTCCTTTATCAACTGTTCAGAAACTTATAATGAAAAGCTCCTTACGCAAACCACTAACATATCCATCAGATTATCTCTTTGAAGAATTTAAGGTATTAAATGTACAAAAATTATACATAAGAGCCCTAACCTTGTATATATTCAAACACAAAGTAGCTATATTTTCTAATATCATTCACAATTATAACACAAGAACAGCTGTAAATATCGGTATCGTCAACCCCAGACTTACTAGAACTTTCTCCTCCACTTCGTCACATTATAAAATGCATTTCCTTTTTCAAAAACTGCCTGTCTATTTGAAAAATCCTGTCAATTTGAGAATAAGTCACTATAAAAAATTAGTCAACGATTGGGTGACTTCCCTAAACCCAGAGGAGCAGGAAGGTATTTTAGTATCACCTTACTCTTTCCGATGATTGTACCTTTTTTTGGCTAATAATTGTATATTGCCTAAACATTGAGGGGTGAGTGACTGATGGGTGAATGAGTACGCTTGTTGGATGTGAGTGTTCTCGATCCTTGGTCAAAAAAACAGGTTTTCAACAATTATTGTATCTTTTTTTACGATTTTATTTTGTTCGTCGATCTCACCGTGCTTCCCACTTCGTTTTTAGTTTTGGTTCATTTTATTTTTATTCATAATAATACCTCTCTCCAGATTGAGTTTTGTTTTATTTGTTACACTAGTTCTATTTTTTCTTAAATATTTTTTTTCTATTTTTATTGTATTTGTAGTCATATTTTTCATAGCTATGAATAGTTAAATTTAAGATTATGTATATTGGATGCTACTAGACAACTCGCTCCTCTCTCACAGGCATGTGCCCATAAGAGGAGCCTCCAATGGAATGTATTTTTATTTTTTACATACAAATGTATTGTTAATCTTTTTGGAGAATAAAGCATTTTAATTTCAATTTCAATAAACGATCAATGACGAACATTTTGAACAAGAAATAACTGTTAATATTACATAAGATATACCGGTATCAGCTATCCTCTATAGAAGGCAGTAGCAAGACAGAGTCAGCAACGCTGTTGTCCTTTCTTCCTCCATTGCTATTATAATGTGGAACACACTATAGACAAGGATAGCAACATCAATGTTGATAAAATGCTGCCATTAAATAGATGAATAGAATTTCATTGTCCTAGAATTCATTTTGAATTCTACAACGTCAAAAAATAATATAACACATTATAACGTAAACCTCACTATAGCCTACCAATGAAATCCTATCATATTAAGCGAGCAATTATCTGTATAAATTTATATGGTTATATGGGTATGTATTTATGTCCAACGGAACTCGAAAACTACTCTAACGATTTTGATAAAATTTGCAATATAGGAGGTTCTTGATATAAAAATTCTATTGCACATGGTCTCATCCCTGGGAAAACTCGCTGAACGATACGAAAAGGATAATTATTCATCCTTGGAAAAAAGATGATAATTTCGTCTGTTGATAACGGAAGAAGGGAGTGCCTGTGTGGGAGAGAGACAGAATCATGTTCAGCTGTTGAACTTTTGAAATCAATTAGCGGATCTCATGAGAAGTATTCTCTGGCAATAAATTATAGATAGACCGTCTTCATCAACCTTATCTGATTTGTTGACATGACCAACGATATGATTATTTATTCAAAATCCATTATTTTTTTCATTTAAATTAAAGCACCTATATCAACATTTTCAAAGTTAATCATTATTCTACAGTTCTAAGTGATTAGTGAGTGTTATTTTGTTTGTAGAAAATCTAAATTCGAACTTTTCTGTTTTCAAATGTTTGGACTGAAAATTGGACTTGAATTCAAAAGTGTAAGGAACATAACCTACTTTTTGGACTACCGTATTTATAGTGTGAAACATCGAAATTCGGAGAAGAAACAGTTTTGGGCTGTGCCTGTTGGTCCTTCCCCAATCAATTAAAAGAATTGTGTTCTATGTATCAATAAATTGTGTTCTATGACGGGAATGGAGTTCTATGATTAAGAATTGTGTTCTATGTATCAATAATTGTGTTCTATTTTATTAATAAATAATATAATATATTATAAACTATGCTTTTGTACTCCGAAGGGAAGCTCGGTGCCCCGATATTGAAATAATGATGAAACGAACAGTACTCACTCTTTTTGACATGTTTAGGCAGTTCATGCACGAGGGTGAGAGTGGCCGAAAAGATGAAGTTCTGTCTCTGTTTACAGATGGCCTCGTCAGAGTTGATCAACTCAAGCAGAGATCGTAGCTCAGGAAAGTGATTCACTTCTGTCATACGGTCGGCCTCGTCTATTGCCAGGAACCTGTTCAACACATCGATTAAATACAACAGTTTCAATAGAAAATTATGTTGTATATCAATAAAATTGAAGAGTTCGAATAATGGTGACATTAATGAGGCCCTTGTACAGAGTCCGGCATAAAAACCTGACGATTTTTGAAGGATAATAATAAAATTATGTTTCGTACAATTAAAACATGTAATACATCAAATTAAAGATCAAATTCTGCAATTTTCAATAAATTACATAGATTTCTCACAAGGTTTTTTCATTTGAAGATTAAGGGGCGGTTTCCGAGCTCGGGATTTAGCTAAGTCCTAGACTTTAAACAGCTGGAGACAGAAAATTGGCTTTCCAAAACGGGGCGTAGTCGCAGTCATTGTCATAGTCACGTTTGAATTAAATTTCGAAAAACTAGAAAATTGAACACAAAATAAAAATAAAGAGAAAATAGTGTAAAGTTTCAGCTATTTTGAATTATTTAGGAATGTCTAATGCCCAAGGAAAAACGTTTCCAATTATAGAAATTAGAAAATAAAAATTACAACTACTGTTATAAAAGCTGCGACTACGCCACGTTTTGGAAAGCAAATTTTCTGACTCCAACTGTTTAAAGTCTAGGACTTAGCTAAATCCTGAGCTCGGAAACCGGCTTTATGTCATCCAAATGTTTTCCGATACTTTTCACACATTAACTTGACCCAATTCTGAAATTTGTCATTGATCAATCATTACTAGTGGAATTGCTTCAATTTCTCGTTGAATGACTTCCTTCAGTTCTGTGGATTATTGGCTGCCCAATAACGGTAATTTTGTTTATTCACAAATCCCGACAAATGAAAATGTGCCTCGTCATTTGCCTCGGCATCCTGGTGGACATTTTCGAGAAGCATCTCGCAAATGGCATTGAGATGTGCCCAATAATTTTCATTAAGTTGTTGCACTAACATTATACATACGGATGGAATTTCAGGTCGGAATGAATAATTCGTCGTACACTTCGATCAGAAATGGCTAGCGCAACAGCATGTTTCGCTGCTGAAAGTCGTGGAGACCGTGTAACAGCTACTCTTACCGCGTTAATGTTTTCAGGTGTTCTCACAGTTCCTAAAGTTCTTTACCCACAACAAGATCGTATTCCTACTGGGAACAGGCGCGTGTCGATTTAAATTTAGATGTCTGCGAAATAAACGCTGTGTTAAAATAACTGCGTCATTATTTTTAAAATAAGCTTCAATCACTAACACTCGATGTTCACTTGACCACGACATACTGGCTACTGAAATGGAATGAATAGACCTGTCGATGGACAACATTCCCGCCTTTTCAATGACAGTGGTGCCAACATAACAATTACTACAAAATCGTCAGATTAATATGCCGACCCCCTGTATAAGAGATAAGCTAGCATCAACATTGATTACTACTTCTCTAATCAACAGAAACACTTCAATACATCAATAAATCACCACTAATTCTAATCAATTCAAGTCATAATAGTTTTCTCTCATTGAGCCAATCACCTTAGTTTGGAATTTGTATTGATATCAAATATTTGATCATGAGGTGCTACAACAATGATGAAAAACGAAAATAAATGATGCCAATCAATAGATAATACTATAGTGAGCTGCACGTTATAATGGCAGTATTTGATTAACATCGATGTTGCTATCCTTGTTTATCACATTAGACAAATGGATAGCGCTATCTTTTCTAGCTAAGCCACGTTGCCAGATCGTTTTTAACAATGTAGGTAGATAGTTAATATTATCAATTATATTTTATACATCAAAAAATAGTTATTTGTATATCTAGAGTGAAAAGTATGACTTTTTCTACCTGTGGGAAAGTTTGAAGCCCGAGGCGAAGCCGAGGGCGGAATGGTTTCTTGAGTGCATCAGATGAACTTTGCGCACGTATTTCACATTAAATTTTCCCTACAGTGTACCAAAATTTTGAGTTATTAAATGGAATTTATTCTATCTTAAGTTAGTAGTTTTCAGTTCCCATGAAGATAGTAAATTTATTCTTGTTCATTGGCAACTTAGCCAGCATTTCTAAAATCGTTATAATTATGACCAGAATATTATTAAAGTCCTTGGTTCCCACGATCCCACTTGGAATTATCTGTTCTCACGACGATCTAGACGCCAGAAGTATGCTGATTCAATCCCATAATTCTAAACTTGCAAAAGGGAAATAACTTTTCTCTCCTAGTTTCCTTCTTGCTTGAACGTATCACCTTCCTTATTTACTGAGGAGAAAGAGAGTGGGCGAAGAGAAATTCACAGGCGATCGGGTAAATATTTTAAATGATGATGGCAAAACTGATCAGTCTGGAAGCCTCTGAAAACTAGGAGAGCAATCATTCTAATCCCAGCTGTCATAGTGTTAACTGTTTCTTGAGATTTTCTTACAATTTCCAGTAATATGTTTTCGTTTGGGGGTACATTCTCATTCTCTCCAGGAGATTGATTGTCCAAGTGAATCGGACATCTTTTGAAGTTACTTTAAGTGTAGGCTAAGAGTATATGTAGGAGTAAAGTCCCCCTTATAGAAAACTGTAATAATGGGATAGCTTTGTATTAATAAATGACGATTGATTCCCTCTATATGTTGGATCTTCAATACCCCTTTTGGTGAGTATTTTTATTATTGTCATTGAATAGGATTTATAATTTGTGAAGTGATTTATGTATGTTAATAATATTATTTATTTCCTCATAGGAAGCGGTGAATTGTATTTATTTGATGATCTACCTAGATCATCAATTGAATACAATCCTATTAGATATTGGTAATTATTATGTTTCTAATTCTGTTGTAAATTTGTCATTAGGTTTCTGTATCGGGCTGAGAATTTCCATTGTAAAAGGGCCGGCGACTTCTTCCAACCATGGATGGAATCGTACGTCATTGAACGCTGATGAGGAGAGAACAAGACTAACTCCCTTTTGGATCTGTCGCCGCGACGCCTGAACATTCCTGGAGGACGACTAATCATCTTAACCCTTCATCCATCTCCGCCAGGGACTCCGGACATCGCGACGACAACTACAAGATGAGTACTTGATCTTTCCCCACCAGAATTCAATGTGTCCCTTAGATTTTGGTCTCTTAAAGACGTAAAAATAATTAAATTTGGTCTCTTAAAGACAAAGATAATCTTTAATTGAAGAAGGTATTTATTGTAAAGTGTTGTTTGAATTTAAATATTTGATATAGAGGCAATCAATCGTCAAACGATTTTTATTTCAGATTCCTCACCACTAGAATAGTACTAGAAATTTCACTAACCCCTCCACCATCGGGGTCTCGCATGATTTCCAAACTTAATTATAGTTGTCTGAGAATTTAGGTTCTCAAAAGACACTATAAAAACAGTTACCATTGAATATGAAAAGTGGGTAATAATTATGAGTAAAATTCCCTGAAATGCATCAAATGGTTTTCTGTGTAATTTTATTATTAATAAAAACCATAATTTATTTGAAATTGGATAATTATGTAGTAGTAAATGAATGGCGGGGCGGCTGTCATCCACTGTTGTCCACCGCCTCAATATTCCTTATAACGTGCACCACAGTCACAGTTACCAACTTAATTTTGATTTTGTGCACTGGTGCTCCATATAACCTACTAACTATTTTGTGTTGCCATGTTGCAAATCTGGAGTGCAGAAAAAAAATTTTCCCGCACTAGAGCGGAAAAGTGATTCTTTGCGTTCTGCAATCAATGCAGCAATGACCACTTTCCAAGGTAACTGTAGGAAATAGTTATTTGTGCAACTAGTGCGCAAAGTGTCAGTTTGCTGCACCGAAAGAAACGTTTACGCCCGAGCCGTAGGAGAGGGCGGAATGGTTTCTTGAGTGCAGCAGAGGAACTTTGCGCACGTATTTCACATTAAGTTTTTCCTACAGTTACCATTGAATATGAAAAGTTGGTAATTATGGGTAAAATTGCCTGAAATCCATCAAATAACTTAGTAGTGTTTGAATGGCGAGGCGGCTGTGTGGGTGTGCTGTGGTGGCACTGTGCTGTTGCTGTCCTCGTTATAATATATAATAGTAATAATTAGCGCGTTGTGCTTGGTTGCACCTCTGCTCACTATAGCAGCCCAGTCACTGTTACCAACTTCATTTTGATTTTGCTGCACTGTTGCTCCATATAACCTACTAAGTATTTTTCGTTGCCATGTTGCAAATCTGGAGTGCAGAAAAATTTTTCCCGCACTAGAGCGGAAAAGTGATTCTTTGCGTTCTGTAATCAGTGCAGCAATGACCACTTTTCAACGTAACTGTAGGAAAAGTATTTTTCGCCACACTGCACAGAAAGCAGCTGTTTTCCAGTCCCTACGTAGATCTGAAAGACCTTGTTTGCAGACGACGTCAGAAAAGGGTTTCTTTTCCGGTCTAGGCCAGAAAGTTGTCACTTTCCAGCCGCTTATGGCTGGAAACAACGCGCTAATTATTATTAATAAGTCATCCGCTAGATCGGGCGAGTGTCCACTTTCATAATAAGCTGAAGTCGCCATGATTTTAGTTCCAGTTTCGAATCAAACTAATTCGCTTCGCAACCAGTTTTATTCAATTATTTATTGTTGATTAGTGCATTCCGAATTTTCAAAAATGCTTGAAGATGACTGTGGTATTCCAAGTGAAATTTTAAAAGAATCTGAAATCCTGACTGCAAATCTTCTACCACTAAAATCAAGAGATAGGTACGATAGCTTAACGAGTATTCTTTATTTTGTATTCTTTATTTATTTTGTCAGCAATACCTGTAGTGTGGCGAAAAATATCGTTCGCACCACGGGCAAAAATGTTTTTCCAGCTCTCAATCTTTTCTAGTCCTCGGCCTACGGCCTCGGACTTGAAAACCGATTTCGAGCTGGAAAAATCTCATTTTCTGCTCTAGGTGCGAAATATACTATTTCGCTCGTGATGTACACAACATTTTTCCTCTATCTACATTTTTTTATAGAAACTGCAAATAAAATCATTCAAATAACTTACGTATTGGTGACAATGTTTCCTAACAACATAACCTAAAATCTAAAACCTAAAAACCGGTCGTCTGATTGGCACTGCCGATTGCACTATCTATTGGCAAAAGTTGTAACAATTATATCAGCTGGGCAGCTACCAAAAATGGCTGACTCCAGATCACGCGGATCAGATTTGAATTGCAGATCAAAAATATTTGTTGGCTGGTATTTTGAATAGAATAAAATATTTTTAAAATTGTATAAATTTTTATCGTCTACTAATATTAAGAATATAATATCATTCAAACATATATTTCATGAGTTGATCAAATTTCTGGTTGTGGTATTGAATTCAGTTGACTCAATGACAGACACCTCTATTATGCTTTCTCATCTGAGCTTAGACCTTCTAACCTATTACCATGTAAGTTTTTAAAATAGAGATGCTTCCCATGTTATTTAAATGGAGTCACTTTTCCTCCCTAGGGAGTTTTTCTGTTCTTTCCTACCGAGAGCGAAAAAGTGACACTTTAGTATTATGTTTCAGGGAGTGAAGTAAGTACTTTAGGCAGTAGGTGGAGGAAAACATATTTTTAATGATTGAATAATACATTTTTATAATTGAAATTTTGTTAAGCAACATTGTTAAAAACGATCTGGGAACTTTCGGACCTGGAAAAGGATAGCGCTTTCTTTGTCGAATGATAGACAAGGATAGCAACACCAATGTTAATCAAATACTGCCTTTATAACGTGGACCTCACTGTAGAGGTTTGAGTTAAGGCAAAGATTCGAGTTGGGAAAGGACATCGCTATCTGCTTTGTCGAATGATAGACAAGGATAGCGACACCAATGCTAATCAAATACTGCCTTTACAACGTGGACCTCACTTTCAACTATGGTGAGCTTCACGTTATAATGGCAGTGTTTGATTGACAATGGTATTGCTATCCTTGTCTATCATTCGAAAATGCGGATAGCGCTATCTCTTCCTCGTTTTGCTCTGTTGCCAGATCGTCTTTTAACAATGTAAAATCAGTTATCAATTAACAAAATATTGCATCTTTATCATGAAATTATTGAAAAATATAATTTATTGCTTAATAGAATATGACTGATTATTTTTTCGTTTTTCTACTATCTTTCTCCACTGCCATTATAAGGTTGACCTCACTATAGTCTATTTATTATTTTTTAGAAATTGATTTACTAATTTTCTAAAAAACAAAATACAAAAAAGCTTTACAAATTGTTTGTAAATAGTTTACCTGACATTGTTGACGCCAATTTCGCCATTTGTGACCAGATCCCAGAGGCGGCCCGGAGTAGCAACCACTATTTCCGGCAATCGCCGCAGGAGGCGCCTCTGCTTCTCAACTGACATACCACCCACCAAAACTGCAACCTTAAAATTAGAAACGGAAATTAAAAATTAATAAATAAAACCTTTTTTTATAAATTTATACATGTTATTGATTTTTAAGGGACGGATTAAAGGATCCAAAGGTTCAAAGAACCCCACACGTCAACCGAAGCTTATTGTGTTCCCAAGTAGTATGTTAGTTAGGCAAACCAATACCTGTGTCCTTTACAAGAGCCACGAGTTTGTCTCTATACTAGCATTCCATTCATCACCTGGTTGCAATCCAGAGTGATATGCTTGGCTGTCTCTTCAGACTGATTAGTCCTCGTGACCTACGTAAGTTCCAATCCTGGCCTACTTTGTAGGTCCTTCCGCTGAAGAAGGGGCGGCCAAGTTCCCTCTAGGGCGCCCGGCCACCCTTGACTCAGCCTCTTGACCCACATTTGTGCCTGGTTTTTCACCCATCACTGGTCTCTTGGTTTTTTTGCCCCTCCGAAACTTCGCCTCATCTTTCCCAAGATGTTTTACCTGAATTTGAGACTGCCCTTCTTTGAGCAGTGGTGAGTTTTGGCCTCTCCACCTACAAACTCATGACCTACGTGAGTTCCACTCGTGGCCTTTTTGTAGGTCCTTCCGCTGAGAAAGGGGACGCCAAAATGCCTCTAGGGGGCCCGGTGCCCGGCCACCGTCGACTCAGCCTCTTGACCCACATTTGTGCCTGGAGTTTCGCCCATCTCTGGTCTCTTGGGTTTTTCTTTTTCCCCTCCGAAACTGCCCTGATGGGGCAGATCCCGTGGGTTTGAAGGCAAGGCAACTTCTGGAGTTGCCTTGAGGTCCATTTTAGTCGCCTCCTACGACAAGCATGGATACTGTGGGTGAATTCTGGTTTTCAACACATTCTTGAGTACGATGATCGACTCAAAGCTCCCCCCCCCACAACACAGAAGGTAACTGAATGCTAAGGCCGACGTACTGACGGCCGTTGACGGTCACTCTCCCACTCCCTCTTCTACAATTATGCAGATCAAATCCGACTATTCTTTTTGCGCCACTCAGTATAAGCAAAATGGCAATGATCCATTCACTGATTCACCAAGATCTTATTCAGTTTATTTATCTCTTTTCTGTATAGGGCTACTTGTAATATAAATATAAAGAAAATAAAAATCTCAGTACCCTTTTTTTGAAATATTTTATCACTACATGTTTCGGACATTTATGCCATTTTCAAGTGATATGAAATCTTCCAGTAGTATTGAATTTATTTATTTCATATCACTTGAAAATGGAATAAATGTCCGAAACATGTAGTGATAAAATATTTCAAAAAAGGGTACTGAGATTTTTATTTTCATTATACTTATTCAGTTTAGTTTCGTATGCTTCCAATGTTATATTCTAGAGGCTCACTTGTAAAAAAATCAAAGATACGACAAAAATTTGCGTTCTCTCTAGCCTTTTCTCAGCTTTTTCAAGAACTAATAAGCAAATATTGTTCAAATTTGGCACACAGAAGTTCAGCTAGGGTCGAGGAATTTTTGCCTATTACATGAGAAAATACAAACTAAAAATATTGGTGATAATCTTGTTATTAGAATAGTAAATTACAAGAATATTATCTTGTATTTGCTCATGCAACAGGTCCCTGGTCTTATTTCTGGATGATTCAGCCAGGGGTCCAGGCCATGGCTATAGTGAAGTCCACGTTATAATGGCAGTGTTTGATTAGCAATAGTAGTGCTATCCTTGTCTATCATTCAACAAAGCGGATAACTCTATCTCTTTCTCGCTTTGTTCTGTTGCCAGATAGTCTTTTAATAATGAAAAATTAATAATTAATTAACAAAATATTTCATCTTAATAAATTATGAAAATTCACCATGAAATTATTGAAAAATATGATTTCTTGCCTTATAAAATATAATTGATTATTTTAAACGAGAATGAACCATTAATATTACATCAATAAACCTGTATCAATTACCGTATATAAAAGCATTGACAAGACAGAGGATCGGCAACATTTTTCTCCTATCTTTCTCCACTGCCATTATAACGAGGATCTCACTATAGACGGATGAGGAAAACTTTCGACTTGATAACATCATAGAGAAACGATAGCGTAAGTGGATATCCCATGGTTTAGGGAATTTATGTCGCAACTTTTACTGTTATCTCAAGTAGATTACTGTCGATTATTGTCAATTTTTACTGTTTTGTTGGGGTGAGAGTGTATGAACGGCACAATTTGAGAGACTACCAGCGTCACACAGCTGCATGGGAAAGAACTACGTGAACTATCGGCTTGGGATAACAGTAAAAGTTGCGACATAAACGCCCTTTGCCATGGGATATCTCCTTATGCTATCATTTCTCTATGATAACATTAAAATATAGTTTAATGACTAATAAATATATCAGTTACAGTTTAATCCTATTTGCATGTATTAATCCTAGATGATCAATTAAATAATAATTTTCCTTATTTACCTTGATGCCAGTATACCTAGCCGCCACCAAAAGATGCTTGTTAATCTGCATTGCCAACTCTCGGGTGGGAGTTAGCACCAGAGCGAGAGGTCTACACTGGCACAAGCCTTTGGCACCACTGGCTGCATCAGCACCCAGGTTCATCACTTTCACACACCCCAGACCGTTCGTCGATTCGTCAATCACCTCCTCTTCTTCTTCTTCTTCCTCTTCCTCGTCCATTTCAATGTCATCTGATGTCAACAAAAAGGTTTCAATCATGACAAAAATTTCATGTTTTCTGCTCGAAATGTAAACGACATTGACGAACATAATCATTAATTGAGAAATAACAAAAGATCGGATAAAAATTTATCCGGACACCAATAGAAAGGAAACATTGTCCCCGTTATTTTGATATTAAATTTTTACTCATAACGACATCCCATACTTCTGAGAGAAGTGATATTCAAAAGAAAAAACATATTTTTGCGATGTTTCCAGTTTCATCAAGGAATATATAATTTTCCTACAGTTACGTTGAAAAGTGGCCATTGCTGCACTGATTACAGAACGCAAAGAATCACTTTTCCGCTCTAGTGCGGGAAAAATTTTTCTGCACTCCAGATTTGCAACATGGCAACACAAAATACTTAGTAGGTTATATGGAGCAACAGTGCAGCAAAATCAAAATGAAGTTGGTAACAGTGACTGCTGTGGCTGCTATAGTGAGCAGACGTGCAACCAAGCACAACGCGCTAATTATTATTCATTATATATTATAACCAAGGACAACGAGGACTTTAGGATTTTAGGATTAAGGTTTTTATCAATAATAAAATTACACAGAAAAACATTTGATGCATTTCAGGCAATTTTACCCATAATTACCCACTTTTCATATTCAATGGTAACTGTAGGAAAAACTTAATGTGAAATACGTGCGCAAAGTTCCTCTGCTGCACTCAAGAAACCATTCCGCCCTCGCCTACGGCTCGGGCGTAAACGTTTCTTTCGGTGCAGCAAACTGTCACTTTGCGCACTAGTTGCACAAATAACTATTTGCGATGTTTCCAATTTCATCAAGGAATTTAATTTTCATTTTAATCCTTCAACCCTGAAACTTTTCCATCACTATTTGGACATCGGGAATAATATTCCTACTACCTAAAGTAGTCGTCATCTCTCATCATCATCCCTCTCACTCATTACCCACGCACAAGCCTATGAGCTTCTGTGGGCATCACACTCAGTATTATTATTATTATTATATTCTACATCCAATTCTGTAGTTAAAAAAGGAATTTGAGAAAGTTGCAATTTTAGACAATTTGAAAACACTGTATTTTTTCAGATTGCGGGCCAAGTCTCAACTTATTTTATGAAAACTATAGCTATGCTATCTTCTATAGAAGGCAAGGCAGAGAATCGGCAACGCTGATCTCCTATCTTTCTCCACTGCCATTATAACGTGAACCTCATAATAATAATAAAACTGGTACGAATATACAGATTAAAATAAATAATACACTACATTTGCTCAATAATGATAAAATAAATAGATAAATTTAGTTTAATAATTATTATTATTATTGGTACATTAAATCACTCACATAGGTAGAAACAGGGAAAACATGGTTTGCATACTATTTACAAGTTCAAAAACACATGGGCCCGTTTGCACAACAGCCGGTTAAATTTTAACCGTGATTAATTCCACGGGAACCAATCAGGGAAGCAGTCTTTTCAAAAACGCCTTCTCTGATTGGTTCTCGTGAAATTAATCACGGTTAGAATTTAACCGGCTGTTGTGCAACCGGCACATAGACTATTAAGGAGTGATCCATGTTTTAGTAGTGTTTGTGTAGAAGCCTAGAGATCCCGGGTTTAAACCCGCTCATCACTAGATATTTTTGACCAGGTCACTCCCGTGTTGTCGGATGGACACGAAAAAGTGTCGGTCCCGGCTAAAGTATGACAGTCATAAGGCTCATTGACGGCTTAAATTATATATTCAGGCAAGGTGGACTCCCCACCAACGAAAGCGATACGATTCAATTTACTATAGGCATAGAGAAAATGTGGTTATGAAAATATCACATGGCATTTATGTTCCAAATTTGAAACTAATTCTTTGTTAACTGAAGCAGATAACTGTCGACTACTGTAAATTATTTTTGTTTTGACCGGGTGAGAGTGTAAGAACGGCACAGTATGAGAAACCATTAAGGCTGTGCAAAGGCTAATAATTAACTTTCTACTGGTGATACTTTTCAAAGTTTTTTGATTTGAATATCAAAATGAAAAATTTTTCTCAGGAAAACATTTTTTCCGATCATTGCTTTTTGAGATATGAGCGCCTGAAGTTTAAATTTTTGGGACAGAACATTTTCAATTCGGTGAGAGATAAATCTATTAAATTCTTCATGGTATTGTTGATTGAATAAAACAAAAAATTTCTGAAAATATCAATTTCTGTTATTCAATGAAGTTATTCAATATATTAAAAATGACCAAAAATAGCTTCTAGTTGAGTTATTTTTGATAAATTGAATAACTTTCTCAAAATTGATAATTTCGAAATTTTTTTGTTTTATTCAATCAACAATACCATGAAGAATTTATCCTCTAAATCTCATGGATAGGTATATCTCTTACCGAATTTGAAATTTTCTGCCCAAAAAACTTAAACTTTAGGCGCACATATTTCAAAAAGTAATAATCGGAAAAAATGTTTTCCTGAGAAAACTTTTTTATTTTGATAGCTTGATGATAGAAAAATCGAAAACTTGAGAAAAATATCACCAGTAGAAAGTTTATTTTTAGTCTTTGCACAGCCTTAACATCACATTACTAATACTAAAAACTGCTAAGATTATCGGCTTGAGTTAACAAAGAAATTTGTAGCTTAAACACCGTATACCATGAGATATCTTATGCTATATTTTCTCCAAACTATAATGTTTTTATTGGATTGTTTACCTTGATTTTGTTCCTTCTCCTTCTGCTTGATTATGCCGTACAATATTGGGATTCCAAAGGCGAGAGTTTTGCCACTACCAGTTTCCGCAGCTCCCAGAATATCTTTGCGGCCTTTTAGAGCTGGAGGAATACAATTCAACTGGAAATAATAAATAAAAAGTAAAAAAAATCCAATTTAGCCTAAATATAATAATTTCAATTACAGTTTTCGTAAAGTATATTTCTTTTGTAAACCCTATAAATGAAGCTGCGTAGGCTTTGGTTAAGAGGTGAGACTCATAGGCCTGGTTGCACAACAGCCGGTTAAATTTAACCTTGATTAATTTCACGAGAACCAAAAACGCTTACTTATTTACTTATCGTTCTTACTTCTGGTATCCTCATCATTCAACGCCTTCTCATATCCTCATCATTCAACACCTTCTCTGATTGGTTCTCGTGGAATTAATCACGGTTAAAATTTGACCGGCTGTTGTGCAACCGAGCCATAGTACTATTCATAGTGAGCTTCACGTTATGACAGTATTTGTATAACATTGGAACATAGGTGTTGCTAAACTTGTCTATCATATGACAAAGCAGATAGCGTTATCCTTTTCTATTTCCGCAATGTTGCCAGATTGTTCGCTTACAATGTAGAAATATATTTAAATAACAAAATATTCTAACTCAATCATGAGAAATTGAAAATGTATTATTTAATCTGTGTGACAATTAAAATGTAATTATATTTTATAATTTAATTATTTTTAACAATAATGAACAGTTGATATTACATTAGATGGGCGTATATATACCAGTATAAGCTATCCTCTACAGAAGGATACAGAATAAGTATTTCCTGTTTTCCACTGCCATTATAAGGAACCACACTATATTTTGGCCTCCTTCTATTAAGATGAGTAGGAATCGTAGTAGCTGAATAAATAATTATGATAGAAGTATGACATGAGCGACAAAATTGAATTTGATGGACTAGGCCTAAGCTAAAAAAATTTGAGAATAAAAAAAATTAGGCATACCTGGATCTCAGTCGGCTCACAAAATCCTTCTTCCAATAACGATTTAGCAATAACTTTTGGAACATGAATATTAGACCAAGGGTAAAAGCTTTCTTCAGGAAAAGTTTTTGAAGTATCTTTCGACTCGCTCAAGATTTCTACGCTTTCCATCTCATCATTATCTTCACTGTGTGTTACTGTAAATGTATTTGAGCCTATGACAATGTTCTTAGATTTGACTTTGATTTTCTTTTTCTTGTCTATTTTACCTTTTTTAACCTTCTTCTGTTTGAGGTTTGAACTTTTATCGATCACTTCATTATCTTCGGTTAATTCATAGTCAGTCAACTCCTCTATTCCGACAAGTCCCTCACAACCACCCTCAGTGAAAAGACTGCCGTCAATCTCTACTGGCTTCCATGAAAGGCTTTTGCCATTAGTTTTCACTTTAACCATTGTAGATTATACTGAAAAGCACTATTTATTTCTGAAACGAAAATATTATAAGTTCTATAATCTAAACATATAAAAAGTTAACTTATGTTTCAAGAAAAACATTAATATAATACAAAGAGCAACGGCAGGCTAGGTTTGATTGTAGTTTGTAGACGTTTTTACACTTTACAGTGTAAATCACTTGTACTTTGCTAAGTAAATGTGATCGAAAAACAATTTAATCACAACTAACTCTATAAAAACTTAACACTTGGAAATTCCTACTAACTGAACACAATATTTCACGATAATAAAGCCATAACCACGTGAAAATGAAAGTGAGGTTACAGCACGGTAATAAGGTATAATAAAGTAGAGATGGGCTAGAAATCGCAGACCTGTTACTTTGTCACTGCTTCGGCTCTGGAACAGTTGTTTCATGTAACAGTTCCAATGAAAATGCTGTTCCAGTTGTTCCACTGTTTTGCCGTTTCACCCAAAGACCTTAAAGATGCATAGACTCACATACAGCACTAGTGTCGTACTTGAAATTGAAATCCGCCATTGAGGGGGCAACCCATAAGATTATTACATACCAATGCCACCAATGCCTTTGTGATCTATTTTATTACAAATATATATAGATATAATACTCGTGCTACCCCAATGGCGGCCTTCAATTTCAAGTAAGAGCTATCATTGGGAAGACATAGGCATTGTGGGTCTATATCTCTTTAAGGTCTTTGGTTTCACCGCTACATGAAAATGAGTGGAAAGTGGAACAAATTTGAAACCTGGAACATGTCAATCTGTTCTGTTCCGTGATCAGCTTTGAGTTCTGAGTTGTTTTCTGTTTCAGCGTTGCTTGCTTGTTCCTTGCTTCTTCCTGTTTCCTGTATTTTTATATTTTGGTGAAACGTGTGTTTAGTCAATTGAGGTGAAATTCGAGTATGAGTAAACGTTTGAAAAGCTCCATTTGGAGTTATTTCACTGTTACAAGTGAAAAAGATAAAAGTGCAAAATGTGACATCTGCAGCATGACATTATCGTACAAATCTTCAATTACGAACTTGAAGAAGCACATGGAACGAAAGCACCCAACTGTGCAATTGAGCAATGTAGGTTTAGGTTGCAGTAGGCTCGACTCAGCATCTACAGGGCCTTCAGCTCCAGTTACTGGTATGTTAAATTCATTTATTGGGTGTAAATGTGGAATACGGGCCCAGCTACCTGGATGCAAATTTCCGGCTGCAATAGATTCAGCATGCTATTCTGATGACGAAATGACCAAATATAGCCGTCGCTCGCCTCTGGTTTTGAAATAAATCTATTTTGAAATCACCATTTTTACATGCTATTACCCCATAAGAACATATGATGATGTGTCAAAGCAGGGCCATCTTAAATACAGGGCCATCAAGATGAGTCATCTTGTTTGAAGGCATGCCCAAACCTAAGCAAACCTAACCTAACCTCGCTAGAAGGCTAGAATTGTGGCAGGGACTGTCAGATTCTATGACTGTCAAGTTTTTCTGTTCCATTTTCTTCTCTACCAAGTTCTATTTCATATTTTTGACACGTCAGTGTGAGTTCTTATGGGGAAATAGCATGAAAAGTTGGTGATTTCAAAATCGATTTTTTTCAAAACCAGAGGCAAGCGACGGCTATATTTGGTCATTTTGTCATCAGAATAGCATGCTGAATCTATTGCAGCCGGAAATTTGCCTCCAGGTAGCTGGGCCCGTATTTGACACTTTTGCCATTTATTGTTGAAACATTTCACAAAATTCATAAGTTAACTATGATTTGATGGACTTGAAAGTGGTTTGCAGTGTGTCTAACTATGAACATTCATTTCAGATGAAGAAGCTGGGACTTCATCAGGATCAGCATCCACTTCCATTCCTCTCACTTCTGGATCTGGATCAGCATCAGCATCCACTTCCATTCCTCTCACTTCTGAATCTGGATCCAATCCATCTTCATCAAGAAGCGTACAGGAGAAACCACAAACTTTAATAACAAATTTTGTACCAAGAAAAATGACAGTGTCATCAAAAAAGAAAATTGATCAGTCTTTTTTAAAGCTGTTCACCAAGGACTACCAACCTTTTTCTATAGTTGAAGATGAAGGATTCAGAGAATATTCTGAAGCCATGAATCCATCTTACATACTTCCTACCAGAAAAATGATTTCAAATAGCTTAGTTCCTGCAGCATATGAACAATGTTTGAATTTGTATTATGTATTTGTATTTATTTACAATGCAAATAGCACTAATGTAATAACATTAAAAGATAAAATAATAAGGTAGTCCTTGTGCTATTTTTCTTCCAAATTTATAGGTGACAAAGTCCAAGATAAGGTTAGAATTTCACGTGTACAATTTTTAAAAATTTTGGTCCAAAATAAACATTAAAACTATAAATTCTGAATTTAGATGGCTTAAATTGATAAATTAATTAGAAATATTCCACTCAATTACCACTTTTAACGAATAATATTGAGTTATTTAAGAAATTTGGAACTATTCAAGAAACACAAACTCGTAAACACGAGTAAAAGAAAAGCTTCTAAGTGTAACTAGTGTTTGTTTGACCACCGATTGTTGGACCTCTTCAAATAATGAGAGCTTTATTGCAGTTACTGCACATTTTATTGATGAACAGTATAATATGGTGTCTACATTATTGGAGTGTTCTCAATTTGAATTATCTCATACAAGCAGTAATTTAGCTAGTGAGTTGAAAAGAATTGTTTCTGAATTCAATTTACAAAATAAAATTTTACTAGCTGTATCAGATAATGCAGCAAATATCAAAAAAGCTATACTGGTAGACTTGGGGTGGAAACATTTTGGGTGCTATGCACACACTTTGAATCTTATTGTAAATGATGCTATGCGGAATGTGTCAGTTGTTGTCGAGAAAATAAAGACAATTGTTGCTTTTTTTAAACGTAGCTCTTCAGCATATGAAAAATTGATTGCATATCAAAAAAATTCCGGTGTCAATCCCAAAAAAATTATTCAAGATGTGGTGACTAGGTGGAACTCTACATACTATATGATTGAAAGATTTGTTGAATTACAAGATGCTATTCGTAGTACATTAGGTTTGATTGATAAAGAGTTACCGCATCTCTCCCCTGAGGACTGGAAAATTGCTGGGGAATTGTGCAAAATTCTAAAACCATTTGAAGGTATAACAGTTGAAATGAGTGGTGAAAATTTTGTCACAGGTAGTCTAGCAATAATATTTACTCGTGGACTCATATCAGTGTGTAAGAAGTTTACCAAGCAGCCTTTCCATGAAAATATCAAAAAAGTTGTGAATGAACTTTTAAATGGTTTGGACACTCGTTTCAAAAATATAGAATTTAGCAAGACTATAGCAATGAGCACCTTTTTAGACCCGAGATTTAAGATGCTTGGATTTTCAAATCCAAATGCAGCTGAACAAATGAAAAAGTTTGTAACTGAAGTGCTCACTAAAGAAATTGGTGAAAAGAGGCAACTGAGGGAACCTGAACCGTCTACATCCACATCAATGTCAGTTAGTGATGTAGGTGAGTTTTCGTATTGGGATGAATTCGATACTATCGTTGCAAATTTGCAGCCTGCTGGAACTGCAAATTCTGCTGCCATTGTTGAGATTCAGCGATATTTGGAAGATGGTGTAATACATAGGACCGAAAATCCTTTGCAATGGTGGAAGAATCACGAGGCCGTCTACCCAAACCTCGCAAAACTAGTGAAAAGTAAGCTGAATATTGTAGCTACATCAGTGCCTAGTGAAAGGATTTTTTCCAAAACTGGATACATTCTGAATGATCGACGTTCCCGACTTTCTGCTAGCAAGGTGCAGAAGTTGATATTTTTAAAAGTAAATTCTAAGTTACTGTAGTTTTTTTTATTTTTAAGTTATAATACAAATTAATTTGTATTAATAATTAATAATAAAGAACTGTGTGTATATAATTTTTCTGTATTTTATTTCTGAACTATAGTTCTCTCTGTAAAATTAAATTACAAATTTTCAAATCATCAATTTGAAATAATTTTGAACTCTTCCAGCATATATTTCTGTTGAAATTGCAAAGGCCTTTTCTTATTGAAATCAAAGATATTTTCTATCCAGAAAATTGAAAGAATTTACAAAAGCTATATTGGGCTAAATAATTATACCATATCCAAAGTATCCTCACACACATAGAATGTAGTTCAAGAGAAACAAATTGATAAAATTATACATCCTCAAAATAGTGTTGAACGTTTCCAATGTTTTTATGCTATATTTTCCAATAGGTAGCATGATTTCTTTAATACCATATGAACATTGTTTCCAGTTTATATCTCACTTGGAAAAGCCATCAAGCTGTGGGTTTGAAAATCAATACAATAATTATAGTTCATGAGCAAGTTCTACAGCCCAGGGGGCCTACTAGTATTCTTTAATTTTAGCCTTCTTGGCTGCAGTGATAGAAATGATAAAGTAAACAGTATGTTCACACAAATAATTGTAAGCCTATTTTTGCGAGAACCTAAAAGTCAAATAGATGTTGATGTTGTTCTGTTACGAAAAAATGTGTAGTTTTCTAGTTCAGAACAAATAGTGCTTGGCAAGTTGTTTCGGCGAAGCAGGCAGTGCATTGCGAGCACTACTTGCTTCATTGGAACAGTTGTTCCAGCGAAGCAGGTTAAAATCACTGTTCCTCAACTGGAACTGTTCCAAACGTCACTGTTCCACTGAAATAACAGTTTGGCACATCGCTATAATAAAGTGAGGTTATGTTGATCTCAGATTATCGACATTATTTGAGGATGACAGTTAGGTATCGATATTTTTGATATCGATTTTGATTGATATTTTTACTGACATTGTTATCGATTGTTGAATAGAATCGAGAGGTTGATATCGAAATATAATTCTAAAAATTACGTGACTATTATTGGAGTCCACGTTATAATGGCAGCTTTTGATTAAAATAGTTTAATGTTAATATTCTTGTCTATCATTTGATAAAGCACATAGCGCTATCTTTTTCCACCATCACAACGTTGCCAGATCATTTTTCAAAGAAGTTGAAACTTGAGAAATTATTCATTGAATTTAAAAATCAACATGATATCTAATCTCAATTATGAAAATTTATAATTTAATCACTGGAGAATGTATGTTTTTAAAGAATAAATATTTAATATTGATCTTTTTTAACAAGAATGGAGCAGTTAATATTTTTTCATCAGTTATACTGATATCAGCTTTCTTCTATAAAATGCACTGTATGCGCACTTTTGAATTTTCACCAATTATAAGATGAAAATACTACTCAGCTTTGAATTTGTTTATTCACATTTGACCTTAAATTCAACTTACCTTACCTCATTATTTATTTTTCTCAATCATCTAAGGCCCGGTTGCACAAAAGTTGGTTAAATTTTGACCATGATTAATTTCACGTGAAACAATTTGAGGTATTTTTGATAAGCAAACGGCTTCTCTAATTGGTTCTCGGGAAATTAATCAGGATTAAAATTTAACTGCTTTTTGTGCAACAGGCACTAAGTTTTCATCTGATTTCTCAATTATTGAATTTGTCTATTTTTTTTTTAAATCTTCATTATGGGAGATATCAATGTTGTTATCGATTCAATCTTTGAAAAAATCTCGTCAACAAAAGCCGGTTAGATTTTAATCGTGATTAACTCCAAGAAAACCAATCAGAGAAGCCATAAAGAAGCCTTCGCTGATTGGCTCTCTTAAAATTGATCACGGTTGAAATTTAACCGGCTTTTGTGCAACCGGGTCATTCACTTTGTCAACATTCCCATCTCAGATGATCAAGAATCAGCCTGGATAGGCAAATTCAGTACTTCATGTTTCTAGTTTATCAAGTTTCTGTTGCTTTTAGAAAGTCCTGTGGAACAGATTGTCATTTAAAAGCAAAAACCCAACCCCTTACCTATCTAAACCTTCAATCTTTGTTGAGTAACTTTCCCAAGTGGATAAAGTATCATATGAGTTCTAAAAAAATTAGAATATACGATACGGTAGTTTAAATTATCAAATAATAGCAGATTATTAGAATCAAATAATAACATACTCCGATGTCACTATATATACTGTATCTACTCTGAAGATAGGATTAATCAGACTATAAAATTATTTAATCAGCTGACAAGTGGATTATTCATTGCATGTATTACACAGATGTCTGGATAAGCTGGTGAACAGGCGACACCAGATATATGTGGATGAGAAAACTACGTGAGGTCTACTGTTCACAGAACTACTAGTCTAGTACCGTAATTTATTAATATTTCTACAAAGAGGCTCAGCTTGAATTTCAAAATCATTCATAGGCCCACAACAATGTAAACCTCATATGAATATAATGAGGTCCTTTGTTGAAAATTGCAGTATTTGATTAACATTGGTGTTTTAGTTCCTCTCCCCTCTCCTAATTATCCAATCAGCTAGACTCGGATCAACTGAATAAACTCTCACATGCAGTGCAGAAAAAAGTTTTATTCAACACAAAACAACATAATAGTGAATAAAACATAGTGTGCGAATAAATTGATATTAGGCTATATAACATAGGCTAATGTGAGATAACAGGCCTAATAGGTTCCACATTCTATTATGTGGGCTGTAATGTGTAGTAACGTGCAATATAACTCAAAATAACGTGCGAAGTTCAACTAATGTGAATTAATTGATTATAAAACTAGATATTGAATAGTAGTTTATAAATGGTGAATAAAATTTTACAAATTACATGTAGAATATTTATGTGTATCTCTCGCATATTTTGTAGAAATGATCGACCGAGCAAAGTGAGATTCAAGTCGACGGTTTTGTATTTCTATTCATTTATGTATGTTCCACATATTGACGGTCGAACGCGGCCCATTTTGGAATTTGGCGAGATATCGGTATGAGAACAGCCAATTGCTAATTGGGTTGGCGTATCGATATACTAATATGAAATCTTTGATAACTGTCGTAGTCAGCCCCAGTTGAAAGCAGAGAAAGTTCGAGAGAAAATACGTCTATGCTTCTTTCAATACTTCATGTATGTTCCGCATATTGACGGCCAAACGCGGCTGATTTTGGAATTTGACAGGAATGCTCCTCTATGAATTGCGCGTCAATATTATATTATCTAAAGTTTTTTCAAATATTTCATCCTGGAGATAATATAAAATGAAAAGGGATTTTCTTACCCAATACTCCAGTGGAAAAATCAGGCTAGAGAATTATTCATAATTAATCAGCTGTCGATTGGATTATTAATCATTAAAAATCCAATCGATAGCTGATCAATTATTATGAATAATTCTCTAGTCTGATTTTCTGCTGGAGTATTAAGGAAATCCTTTTTCCTTTTATATTATCTTTAGAATGAATTATTTAGAATAATATAATATTGACGCGCAATTCATAAAGGAGCATTCCTGTCAAATTCCAAAATCAGCCGCGTTTGGCCGTCAATATGCGGAACATACATGGAGTACTGTATTGAAAGAAGCATAGACGTATTTTCTCTCGAACTTTCTCTGCTTTCAACTGGGGCTGACTACGACAGTTATCAAAGATTTCATATTAGTATATCGATACGCCAACCCAATTAGCAATTGGCTGTTCTCATACCGATATCTCGCCGACACGACAGAACCGAATTTATTGTGACGGTATACACCGTATTAGAGAAATCTGTGGTTTATAACTGCGTGAGGCCCACAGAATTTCTAGTAATTGGCAAATCAAACTGAGCATATTATTTGCTTCTCTATGACTTTAATGGAGTTTTGACGAAGTAGCAAAGAGTATTTCCATTGTGTCTGTCAATTATCAATATTATCATCCTTCTTCAATAAATTTTATCATCCAACGAAATTTTTGAAATATTTGCATGGAAATACATGTAATCACACACCATTCATTAACTATTTTAAATTAAAACTAAATTATTACTATTCTACTAGAATCTTGAAGATGCTGGTCCGTTCGATAATCTGAAAAAACAAAAAACATTATTTACAAACACTATGGAGGGGATTTTGAAAATATTAAACAGCTATAGTGAAGTCCACATTATTATGGCTGTATTTGATTAACATTGTTATTGTTGCTATAGTAAGGTCCACGTTATAATGACCGTATTTGATCAACTTTGGTTTTGCTATCCTTGTCTATCATTCGACAAAGCCGGTGGTACTATCCTTTTCTAGGTCCACATCGATGCCAATTATGTTTTTGACAGTGTAGAAATATAATTAATCAATGCAGGGAATCGGCATCGCTATTCTCCTATCTTTATCCACTGCCATTATAACATGGACCTCACTATATCCTTGCCTATCATTCAACAAAGCTGATAGCACTATCCTCTTCTAGCTTCGCAACGTTACCAGATAGTTTTTCAACAATGAAGACGAATTACAATTACCTAATTAAAAAATATTCAATCTCAATTATGAAAGTTGATAGAATCATTAATAATATTTGTCCTGTCGAATAAATTAGGCTATAATTTATTATTTCAAACAAGAATAAACAGTAAATATTACATCAGATATACTGGCATGGAATATTCTAATAGTAAATTTGTTTTTCTTCTGGCTCGAAATTTTGCAATATTACTCAAAAATTTCCAATTAGTAGAGATTTGAGTGGATTTTTTTTGTTTTTATTTAGTTTTCCAATATCAAAATTTAAAATTTTTAGTTTAGTCATTAGTTTTGAAGTGAAAGTTGGACTTTTTAAAGTAAAATCATAACCTCATTCTTCTTTCGAAACTTTTATTCATCAAAACTTTGGAGAAAGTTTTGGGCCATGCCTGTTGTCTTCTCCCAATCATATTATTATTGTAATAATGATTTGTGATTATCAATAAAATGGATGGATAGATGGTATCAGCTATCTGCTTTTATAGGAGGCAGTGACAAGGCAGATAATCAGCAACGCAGTTCTCCATATCTTTCCCCACTGACGTAATAACGTGGACCTCACTATAATTATCAAGAATGATACTCACCATAGAAATCCGAATCCTGAACCGGTTCCAAAACTTGATATCTTCATCCTCACTTCCCAGAGTTTTTTCCAGGTACAATTTTTCTTATCCTGAAAAGTGATTAATGAATCATATTTATAATTAGAGCAATAGTAACATAGAATCATATAGTTGAGAATGTTCAATATAAAAAAATAAGATAGGTGAGTGAATTTCACAATAAATTCAAATAACACAATAAATTTCACAATAAATTCACATTAGTGGATTTCAAAATCTACTATTTCTTGCTCTTCTCGCCCTTATACAGAGTGTTTCAGAAGTAGTGTCGAACATTTCAGGGTATTGTTCCTGGATGATAGAAGACTACAAATTTCGAATTTGAAGTGTCCAAAACTCAGTGGTTATCCTCATAGCTGCCATTTTGTTTTTTCACTTCAAATTGAAGTAAAATTCAAGGAAATTGAAGGAGTTTTTATCTCAAGAACGAAATGTTGTATTGATCCGAAATTTGGCATGAATATTTATGCTATGAAGACTCAACTTTGAAAAATAAAATAAAAAAAATTTATGTAAATTTTCAAAATGGCGGCCATTTTGAATTTTTGATGGTAAATTTCACGAAAGCGGTTAACTTTACAGAAACTTTTCAAAAGACAAAAAGTTAGCAAATCTTATCAGTATTTCAAGGATACCTTATTTATTAAGATTGATGGAAGGGTAACAGAGAAATAATTAATTCTTGAAGTCAAATTTCATGTGTGTGTGTGTGTGTGTGTGTGTGTGTGTGTGTGTGTGTGTGTGTGTGTGTGTGTGTGTGTGTGTGTGTGTGTGTGTGTGTGTGTGTATGTGCGTCTGTGTACATGATATCTCATCTCCCAATTAACGGAATGACTTGAAGTTAGGAACTTAAGGTCCTTATATGCTATGAGGATTCAACACGAACAATTTCGGTCTAATGCAATTCAAGATGGCGGCTAAATTGGCGAAAATGTTGACAAAAACAGGGTTTTTCGCGATTTTCTCGAAAACGGCTTCAACGATTTTGATAAAATTTATACCTGAAATAGTCATTGATAAGCTCTATCAACTGCCATGAGTCCCATGTCTGTAAAAATTCCAGGAGCTCCGCCCCATCTATTCAAATTTCGATTTTAGTTTCCCAATTATCAGGCTTTAGATACAATTTGAACAAAAAAAAAACCAAGTGAAATAGATTGAGCATGGAAATCTCTACAATTAATGTTCAGTAACATTATCACCTAAAATTTAAAATAAGTTCGAAACTCGAGAAAATGTTATTATTTCAATTGCAAACTATTGGCAACTGTTGATTCTATTAAATCATTCACTATGAAGAGATAGAAGACTTTGTGTGTCTCCAACATTATTGTCCTGTCACCAGCTGGCTTGGATCTTTGAATAGTAGACTTGAGATGCGCATGAATACTAACGTCAGGTGATAAATTTTCATAACGGCAAGGAAAGTTGTGTGAGTGCGCCACACCAGATTTTTTGCTGCATATAAAGGAGTTTTCGCTAAAATGTCACACCTTCAAAAGCGGATATCTCAAAAACTATGGTAGATAATAAAATTTCAAGTGTCTACTGACAGTCATTTACATTTGGTCGCAATTAGACAGTAACGCGAATGGCAGCAGAATTATAACAAAAATTAAAATTTCCTGGGTCCCCGGGACCCAGGGTTACAACTAGATAGTTTTAATATACTGTCCTTTTTTGTGTTTTCTTTCTATAGCTCTACAACCCATTGTGGGCTTGTAGTCCCCGGGACCCAGGATCACAACTAGAAGGTTTTAATATACTGTCCTTTCTTGTGTGTTTTCTTTTTATAGCTCTACAGCACATTGTGGGCTTTGGCCTCCTCCACGACATTCCTCCAAGCATTTCTATCCATTATAAATCCTCTCCATCATCTATAACCCATCCTTATCAAATCATCCCTCATCTCATCTTCCCATCGTATTCGTGGCCTGCCTTGTTTAAGTCTAGTGTAGCTTCTCTTTAAAGCTGTGCAAAAGCTAAAAATAAACGTTCTTTTGGTGATATTTTTAGGAGTTTTTCGATTTGTAGGCTATAATATCATCAAGATATCAAAATAGGAAAGATTTATCAGGAAAACAATTTTTTCCGATCATTACTTTTTGAGATATGAGCGCCTAAGGTTTAAAATTTTGAGACAGAACATTTCAAATTCGGTAAGAGATAAATCCATGAGATTTAGAGGATTGATTTCTCATGGGATTGTTGATCTATTAAAATCAATTTTTGATAAAGTCATTCAATTTACCAAAAATGACCTAAATAACTTGTAATATTACATTTTTTCTCGATTAAAATCGAATCTTCAATTCGAGATCTATAAAACTTGATAGTAAATATCAGAGTAATCGATATGCAGACAACTTTTTAACTGAGAATTTGTCGTAGATAATTGTGTTGCACATTCCATGGTATCACCAAAACTGAGTAACAGAATTAACAGATGAATAGATCATTATAAATATAGAGGATATATAAATTTAAAATAACAGTTTCGAAATAAAGTTTTATTGAGAACAAATGTAAAATGTAAATTCTAAACTTGTAAATTATAATTTTTTGGAATTTAATATCGGTGACGTGTTCATGACATCGACACTGGTTTTGAGGTGGGACTTTACTCTGTACTTGTTAGGCTCTCTCTAAAAAATGGTGGCTGGCTATGTGTTCTGGTTTTGTGTTCTCTGAATATTTTTCTGTTTAAGTGAATTTTTAATGTTTTAAATTGAGTTTTGAACAGTTTTATGGTGTTCTAATTTTGTATAAAATTGTTTGGTGTGTCTACAAGCCTATAGCCATTGTTTTTCAACTATATAAATGGATAAGTATTTAGCCTGTAATGATGTTAGATGCTTAAGTGTGTAAGGTATTGTTTTATGGAGTTGTGTTGTATATTGCCAAAATTCTTCTGAAGATTATAAGTTGGTTTGCTCTGAAAACTGGATTTCTCATTCATAGGCGATAGATCCATTCATAGTTTATCAAGAGCCGATAACTTCCTGTAGGTTAATTGGTGTGAAATGCTATCCAACCTATTTAGGAGAAATTGGTAGCATGGCAAACTCATCAAAAAGTTATTTTTGGTCATTTTCAGTAAATTGGATAACTTTATCAAAAATTGATATTTCCAGAAAATTTTTGTTTTACTAGATCAACAATACCATGAAGAATCAATCCTCTAAGTCTCATGGATTTACCTCTTACCGAATTTAAAATGTTCTGTCCTGAAAATTTAAACTTTAAGCGCTCATATCTCAAAAAGTAATGATCGGAAAATAATGTTTTCCTGAGAAAACTTTTTTATTTTGATAGCTTGATGATATACAAATTAATCGAAAAACTCCGAAAAATATCACCAGTAGAAAGTTTATTTTTAGCCTTCAAAGACACGCGTTCGCTCGCTATAATCTCGCTCACTTGTGTCTCAACTCTACATCTAACTCGTGCTTTAAAGACCCTTATTATAAGACTGTTGTAGGCCTATAAACTACTATTACTGCTTATGTAAACTTGGATATTTCAAGCCATTTATTATCCTATTATATTAAGTGAGCAATTATATATAAAGTATATATTTATATATCTGGTTATTTATGTCCAACGGATCTCGAAAACGGCTCAAACGATTTTCACGAAATTTGGAACATAGTAGGTTTATTATATAAAAATTCGAATGCACTCTAGGTCTCATCCCTGGGAAAACTCGCTGAAGGACATGGGAAGGATAATAATTCATATTTGGAAAAACAGATGATAATTTCGTCGTATGTCGAAACAGAAGATGCGTGTGTGGGAGAGAAACAGAATTATTTTCAGCTGTGTAATCAATCAGCGAGAAATATTATCTAGAAATTTTAATCGACTTGATCAAAATAATCTGATTTGTTAACATGACATAATAACCATTCCAAACTAGAGTATATCATTATTTTCAAAGTTAATCATTATTTGACAATTTTAAGTGATGAGTGAGTGTTATTCAATTTGGTTTGTAAATAATCTAAATTAGAACTTTTTTGTTTTCAAATGTTTGGACTGAAAATTGAACCTGAATTCAAGTGTATGGAACATAACCTACTTTGTGGACTATTTATTATTATTATTATTTTGTCATGTGAAACTGGATGTATATATGAGCATAGCTCTAACAGTGTATGACACGTCAATTAAATAATATTAAACTACATCTAGTTTTCCCAGCCCTGAGGTCACGGCAATTTAAAAAAAACTCAATACTGAAATCACTCCATCCACGCACGTTGCGCATTTCTTGTCATGGCCCAAGACAAGCCCAACAAAGCCGCGGAGACCAGGGCGTGTTGCCAGATTTTCACATTTATCCAGCAAAACGCCCGGATAGAGCACTGTCTTCAAAGTTTAAATCTATAATGAGTAATCTCATTCCCGCTGTAACCCCCGACTGAGAGTACAACTAGTATTTCTGAACGATATATATTATCTTCAACTAATAAATGGCTCGAAACTAAAATATTCAAGGTGAGAAGAATCTCAACCAGTCACAGATTAGTCTATATATATAAAAGCGAAATGGCACTCACTCACTCACTCACTCGCATAACTAACTAAAAATCTACCGGACCAAAAACGTTCAAATTTGGTAGGTATGTTCAGTTGGCCCTTTAGAGGCGCACTAAGAAATCTTTTGGCAATATTTTAACTCTAAGGGTTGTTTTTAAGGGTTTAAAGTTCGTCTTTTAGCATGTATATTCTTCTTCTCCCAATCTCTTAATTATAATTGAAATTTCCATATCATATGTTACTATAGAACTATAATCTAGATAGAGTACCTCTTCGAAACAGTTGTTAACTGGCAACTAAATTAATAATTTCGTCAGGTTGACATTAAGTTGAGTTGACTTTGTTAGGTTGGCACCAAGTTGAAGATTTAAATGCATTTATCGCGGAAAGATTGATTGGGCACTGCTACTTCAATCCTGGGAATATTATATTACTAGCCGTCAGGCTCGCTTCGCTCGCCATATCCGTTTAGCCAGACGTTTAGTCTGGACCCCCGACTGGATTTTTCTAACATATGATAAAAATGCTCAAATGAAAAATGCAGGCGAGCGAAGCGAGCCTGCTGATCTCATTCTTGGACGATCCAGTCGAGGGGTCCAGGGGGCGGAGCCCCCTGGCTAGACGGATATGGCGAGCGAAGCGAGCCTGACGGCTAGTAGCTAATAAAAAGTAATGTAATCTGAGTCGGTATGATACTAATAATTTATTGACCTAATCACGATAAACAGCTGAATATAGTAGTCTCATCAACTTGGTTTTATTGAATTGTTGACTTCAGTGGAAAATTAATTAGGAAATAAGTTGTAGCATTCTCTAATTGAATATGGACAAGCTTCAATCAGTGTATCTTTCAAGGCTATCTTTTATAGTGTACTATAAATCAAAATTCGGGAAAGAAACAGTTTTGGGCTGTGCCTGTTCGTCCTTCCCCAATCATTTTAAAGAATTGTGTTCTGTTTATAAATAGTTTATAAATAAATAACGAGCAAAGCTCAGTGTCCCGATGTTTGTTCTGATTCATGGAAGGAAAAAATATATGAATCCAATTATTCCTTACTGTCTCTTCGCCCATTTCTTGAATGAGGGTTGCGGTTGAGGCGGTTTCTTCTGCCACAGTTTGACCACTCCATCTGTGAATAAATATAATAGTTTTACTGTCATCAAATTGACTAACGTAACTTATCTAGAAATATTGTTATGTATCTATGTATCATTTATTATAATTCACCTAGAATCATTTTGTAGATCATCAATTACAATTTTAGATAAAGTAGGTACCCAATAAACAAAATTAATTACCGTGTGTACCTAGAATAATGTTGTCCATCATTAAGGCTGTGAAAAGGCTGAAAAAACTTTCTACTGGTAATATTTTTCATTTTTTTCGATTTGTATAAATACTATTAATGACCCCCTGGGTTAGAGAACTCGCTCAAGAACTGTTGTTTTGTAATCTTTGAAACCCGCAACTTTTAATTATACAGAGTTGATGGAAATTATGAAAACAGCTAAATATCTCTCTTACAAGAATAATTTTATATAGTAGGTTTCATTGGGGATCCTATTTGAAATGAAAAATTACTCTTCAAATACAACTCTGTCGCTTCAACATCTTTGGCCCTCATATGAATCAAAATTCATTTTTTACTTCCCTTGCCCTATTACCATAGGTAAGGAAAGTATTGATTTCCGAAAAAAATTAAGGTACATTTTTAAATTTCTATACGTTTCAAGGTCCCCTGATTCCAAAAAAGTGGATAAAAATTTCAGGAGCTCCGCCCACTCAATGCAAAGTTTGATTTTGGATTCCCAATTATCAGGCTTCAGATACAATTTAAACAAAAAATTTCAAGTGGAAAAGATTGAGCATGAAAATCTTTACAATTGATGTCTTGTAACATTTTCACCTAAAATTGAAAATAAGCTCGGAATTCGAGAAAATGTGATTATTCAATAGCAAACTGTTCATTCTATGAGATCATTCACTATGAAGAGATAGCAGACTTCGTGAATCTCCAGCGTTATTGTCTTGTCACCAGATGGGACAGATCTTTGAATAGTAGACTTGAGATGCGCGTGAACACTAGCGACAGGTGATCAATTTCCATAACGGCGAGGAAAGTTGTGTGAGAGCGCCACACCTGATTTTTTTTAATGGTGGTCATGTGATAAGGTGCATGATTTCGATACTGAGCTCCAAGAGAAAATAAATACTCTTCGATGTTTCTTTCCATTACGAACTGCTTGTTAATGATCAATTTCAAAATACTTGAATTATGACGAAAATAAATGGTGAAACCCTCACATTATATTATATCAACACGACTCATTTTGTTGATGCAAAAGTTTTAAATTATGTTGTATTATAACCAGCTGAAGTCAGCATGTGTCAGCGCGTGTGAAAGCTCACAATAGCCTCAGCTGTTGTTATGAATGAATTAATGGGAAACCTGTAGTAATAATTGCATGCAATTCATTCTTCAGCAGACTAAATGATAAAACATAAAATTTTTTTCTTATGCACTTTCAATTTTTTTATATTCTGAAAAATGAGGAAGGAGTGAGTCAATTTTTGTTGTCCACAAATTTGACCTGAGAAAAGGTTCGAAGAGTACGTGTTCAAAATTTGAAGCTCATGAATTAATTCTTTCTAAAGTTATTGTAGAACATACAAACAGAAGGACGAACTACTTTGACCTTCAATAAGTCAGAAGTAAGAACTTGCTAACGCTCGTTCAATAAGCTATCAAAATGAAAAAGTTCTCTAAGAATTTTTTTTCTAATTTAACTTTTTGAGATATGTGCACCTAAAGGGACAGATCATTCCAAATTTGGTAAGAAATTTGGTAATTGATTCATGAAATTTTTCATGATATTGTTGATGAAATAAAACAAAAATTGCCTAAAAATATCAATATGTTAAGGAAATTATTCAATTTACTAAAAATCACCAAAAATAACTTTTGAGTTATTTTATGTTAAATTGAATAGCTTTCTCAAAAATTAAAATTTTTATAAACTTTTTGTTTTATCGAATCAACAATACCATGAAGAATTTAACCTCAAAATTTCATGGTTTTATCTCTTATCGAATTTGAAACGATCTGTCCCAAAAATTTCAACTTTAGGCCCTCATAGCCTATCTCAAAAATTAATTATTGGAAAAAATGTTTTCCTGAGAAAACTTTTTCATTTTGATAGCTTAACAGTATAACAATAAAAAAGCTTTGAAAATTATCACCAGTAGAAATTTTTTTTAGCCTCTGCACAGTCTCAATTTACAATTTACCTAGAATAGTTTTTTAGATCATTAATTTATTACTATTTAGATGAAATAATAATTTATTGTAAATTTGCGTAGGACAATTCAAGTTACTTTTTATTATAAAATACTCAATCACCTCACAAATTCAAAAGTAAACTACAAACTAAACAAACACAATATCCCACAGTTCACAAAAATATTTAGGGCAAAATAAAAGAAAAATCATGAATTGCTTTTAAATTGAATGAATAATATCGAGTGACCTGTTTGGCTCAAGCAGGACTTCCTACATGAGGTACGGTACTGGCTCAAGTCTGGTATCGGAGTTTTCCTATCACACCTGATGAATTTTACAGTGAGGTCCACGTTGTAATGGCAGTGGAGATTCTGCTCTGTCATGTCTTCTATAGAGGAGCTGATACTGGTATATCAATCTGATGTAATATTAACTGTTCATTCTTGTTTAAAATATCAACGATATTCTATTCTTCAAGAAAATGTATTTTTGAATTATTAAATAATGATAAATTTTCAAAATCGAGATTGAATATTCCGTTGATTAATTAAATCTTTACATAGTTGAAAAACCATCTGGCAATGATGCAGAGCTAGGAAAGGATAGAGCTATCTGCTTTGTCAAATCACCAATGTAGCAACAACAATGTAAACCAAATAATGTTGTTATAGCGTGGGCCTCACTCACTATAGGTACGAATAATATACTAGTAGTTCTGTGAACAGTAAACCTCACGCAGTATCTCATCCACAAGTATCTGGTGTCACCTGTTTACCGGCTTCTCCAGACATCTGTGTAATGCATGCAATGAATAATCCACTTGTCAGCTGATTGATTATGGATAATTCTATAGTCTGATTATTTCTATCTTCTGAGTAGATGATAAATATAGTGATATCAGAGTATGGAGGAAATTCCTTCTCCTTTCATATTATCCATAAAATAAAAAAAAAAACCTTGTGAATACATGAACGTGCAGTTAAGGCTGTGCAAAGGCTAAAAATAAACTTTCTATTGGTGATATTTTTTCAAAGTTTTTCGATTTGTATATCATCAAGCTATCAAAATAAAAAATTTTTCCCAGGAAAACATTTTTTTCCAATCATTACTTTTTGACATATGAGTGCCTAAAGTTTAAATTTTCGGGACAGAACATTTCAAATTCGGTAAGGATTGTTGATCTATTTAAACAAAAATTTTCTGAAAATATCAATTTTTAATAAAGTTATTCAATTTACCAAAAATGACCAAAATAACTTGTAATATTACATTTTTTTCTCAATAAAAAAATTCAATCTTTAATTCGATATTCAAAATATCAATAAAGCTTGATAGTAAATATTGGTGTAATTGATATGCGGACTTAACATTTTACCGGGAATTTATCAGCTATTTTAATGTTGAATAACCTACTGTAAAAGAGTTCTATTTCTGAGTTAACAAATAATTCTAAACTACATGAAGGTTAAATAAATTCAAAACAGCTTAAAAATAAAGTTTTATTGAGAATAATAAATGTAAATTGTAATAATTGTAAACTTATAATTTTGGAGGTTGGCAATGATGACGTGTCTAGGTGTGGCACTTGGAATGTTGCTCCCTCTCAAGAAAAGTTGGCTGCTGGCTAGGGTAGAATTTTTTTTAGTCCTCTTAAAATTTTTCTATATAAGTGAAGTTTAAAATGTTTTAATTGAGATTTGAATAATTTTATTATTTTCTCAATTTGTGTTGAATGTTTGGTGCAATTTTGAAAGCCTGTAGCCAAATAAATGAGCTCAATATGAATAGATAAGTATTTTAGCTTGTAAGAATCTTCTGCTTATGTATCAAATGGTTCTGTTCAGTAAATTTTTGTTGTAAATTGCCCAAGTTTTATGAAAATTATGATTTGGTTTGCTCTGAACTGGATTTCTTATTCATAGGCATTAAATCCATTCGTGATTTATCAAGATGTTAGTATAATTATTGGAACCGATGACTTTCCTTGGGTGATGGGTGAAAAACTATCAAACCTAATTTGGATAAATTTGATAGCATTGGAAACTTAACAGAAAGTTCTTTTTGGTCATTTTTAGTAAATTGGATCACTTTATCAAAAATTGATATTTTTAGAAAATTTCTGTTTTACTAGATCAACAAATAGGTACCATAAAGAATCAATCCTCTAAATCTCATGTATTTATCTCTTACCGAATTTAAAATTTTCTGTCCCAAAAATTTAAACTTTAGGCACTCATATCTCAAAAGTAATGATCAGAAAAAACTTTTCCTGAGAAAACTTTTTTATTTTGATAGCTTGATGATATACAAATCAAAAAACTCCGAAAAATATCACCAGTAGAAAGTTTATTTTTAGCCTTTGCACAGACTTCCTGCCAAATCTCATAGAATTCTATCAACACATTTGGCCGTAAATGCGTTACATACATACTGACAGACAAAAGAAAATCCGAGTTAAAACATAGACCTCACTGCGTTCGGTCAACTATTATCAGAGGCAAAACATAATCTAATCTTGAATATCTTTTCCCTATTCTATTACTCACCGTATCTCACCGTCTGCAGTGTGTTTGCATCAATAATTTTTGTTTCTGTTATTTTTGCAGTGTTGCTCTTCTCTCCATATTCACCAGTTATCTCAACAGATTCAACTTGGACCGAATCATAATGCTCTATCAGCTGCATTGGAACAATCCCCACCAGTTCTGTCACCACTCTCAGAAATGTCTCCTGCAATAAAGTACAGCAGAACCATAGAGAAAATACTATGGTGAGGTCCATGTTATAATGGCAGTGTACCATTGTCAATACTGTTGCTGTCCTTTGCTATCATACAACAAAACAGATAGCACTATCTCTCTCCAGCTTTTCAATGTTGTCAGTTTGCCAGAATATTTTATTTTTAATTTTGACAGTGACTGTACAAAAGTAGACTAACAAATTCTCAGCCGCCATTTTTTTTCTTCATTCTGTCAAAATACTTTGGTACACAAGTCGTATAAGTGATTAAAAATGTATTTTTAAAACAATGAAATAGTTTTTAGACATTACCGTATGAGAAACACAAATTAAAATACCTGAAATGACATTTTAAAAGTTGATAACTAACCATCCAAGACTTTATCCATTCTTCAGTTAGCCTAGGCTACACGCTTAGGTTAGACATACTCATAACGGTATAAATAATAATTGAAAGGTTATTTCAGAACTATTTCCAATGAAATTACTTATTTTAAAAATGATTTCTATTTTTCTATAATTTTTGAAAGAAATTGGATTAGAATACCTACCAAATAGCTTAATTTCTGTCGTTTTGAAATTCAGATTGGTGTATCACAGGTTTTTAAATTAGCCGCCATTTAACTTCATACAAAAATCTGATCTCAGTTATGAAAGCAAATTTTTGAATCAAATCATGAAAAAATATATTTTCTTGATTAATTTGACATTGATTGATCATTTTATTAAGGAAATGATAATTATTATTAGATTAAATTTAATGGGATGAATTGAGTAACAGCTGTGTACACTCAGTGGCAAAATGGAGAGACTTGGCAACGTTTTACTCCTATCTTTCTTCACTGCCATTATAACGTGCACCTCACTATAGAAGATGTGTATCATGACTGTGTGCCTGACGGTTTAGTTTGCCCATCGGTCGCCTGAGTAGTCAATAGTGAGGTCCTCGTTTTAAGGAAAACACCGCAGGCCCTAGTTCAAAAATTGCCACTACATAGCGCTTTAAAATCATGCAAAATACTTCATGCTATTACTCACTTACTATTAGATAAAAACTTGTTTTGAAAACTGATTTATTCTTGTAATATATACCTCCAAACTGCTACCATGTTGATTTATTTTTATTTTTTGTTTAAACAAAGATAAATTTCTTAACTTCAAAGGGAACAATTTTTTCAAGAAAAACAGGTAGTCATTTCGAAGATTTAATGAGAAAATTTTTTTATCATTTTTCAGCTTGAAGATCGAACCAGTGGTTCCATCGGAATCATATTTTCAAGTTTTATCTCTATGATTATTTATGCGCTCCTACCCTCCACCCCATCCACATGTCACTCAGGCACCTTCCACCCCCACACGCACAAGTCACTCACCAACCACCCCACCCACAAGTCAGCCTTTATTCTTAGTGCTCAGGCTGGTCACAACTTTTCTTAGTTCTTCAGCTTGTTCACTTGTTGTCATATTGACAGTGATCGTGGCAAGTCCTAGGACATAGTATCTCCAGATGCACTTCCTAATTTATATTTCCTTATTATATATGTTTCTCTGGCATTTTTGGCCGATAAAATGGATTCAAGACATACATAGTTGTAATATGGGGAATATTGAAAGGTTTGAATTGTAGTTTTTTTTCGTGCCTTTCTTTCAGGTTGTTGAACTGATCAAAATTGAACTAAATTTTTCCAATATGAACTCTAGTGAACCTTGTTATTGATTGTTAAAGAGTTTATTCATGCAAAAATTAAGCACCTAAATTTTGTGTTGCCATAAAAAGATTTGCTAACTTGCTTCTTATCCATCCATATTATTGCAGTCTTCTAGCATTTCCATAGTACTGGCTTGAATTTCGTAATGAAATTAATGGAAACGTATTTAGAAATGTATTTGAACCGTGCGACCCCACAACGTTTTAACCAGAAATTAGGCCGGGTGCTCCACGTGTTTTTTGAAAATTGGAAAATTTTAGTGGAAGAGCGGCAGTTTTAATTGAGTTGTCACCGCGAGAAGATGTAGTTGCAGAACAAGTCTCAGTCTCTAATTTAGGCTTCGGCCTATAATTAGATGAAAAATCTCCTTATTATTTTGTATAAATTAGAAATATGTAGTCTGGAAAATAGTAGTTAAAATGTAAACGTGAGTGATTGTGAGTGCCGATCTATTTGTTAATCTCAATTCCATGGTGAGTGCCAAAATTATTCTATTAAGCTCAAATAGATTGACCACATAGATTGACCGAGGCCCTAAATTTATTGTAGAGTGAGTTAGCAAATTCTTGTCTAAATATCAAATTCCTATCTAAATATTAATAATTATTGAATTGTTTGAATGCAACTAATAAATTAATGTCAGTAGCATTTATACAAAATCTTTTATTTTACGTTCCTGGCTCATGATAAGTTACTTACTGGCTAAAACAGGTGTTTTTAAACAATAGTGAAGATCTTGGCATTTGCATGAATGAATCCATCCAAAGCTCCCAACCATGGATTCAAAAAGTTTAAACAGGTTAATAGTTGAGTAGAGATTTCAATAGCAGTTATTAATTCCTCTTCCTGTTACAATCATGTCAGGTTTAGGGTGAGTGTTATAGATACCTCCTCCCATTACAATGGTGTCAGGTGTGGGGTAGTGTTAGATATCACCACCTTCCCATTACATAGTGAAGGGAAAGAAGAAGTTGGTTCTTTCAGCCAGGAGAAAGAAGGCGGCTACCACCATATCTATTGATTATCACATCTATTGGTTTTTTGTTCGTCCTTCTTAGTTGACCGAGTGAAGTAAGGTCTAAGATTCAAGTCGACGGTTTGGCATTTCTCTTGATGTTCAAATGTTGAAATGTTTATATGTTGCGCATTCAAGGGGAAATGCGGTAATAGATTCTCATGAAATGTGACAGGCATGTTCCTTTTTTAATTGCGCGTTGACGTATATACAAGGTTTTCGGAAATTTTGCATTTCAAGGATAAAATAAAAGGAAAAAGGAGCCTCTTTCATACGCCAATATTGGAGTAAAAATCAGACTATAGAATTATTCATCATAAATCAGCTGTCGAGTGGATTGTAAATCGCATGCAATTCTATATCTCAATGTAACTTATTGAAAACACAGCTGTTGTGTGGACTATTAATTGCATGCAATTGATAACTTGAAGCAGCATAGTATTTTCTCCCGACTTTTTTCTGCTTTAAACTCGGTAAGCTTTTGATGATACTGTAGTAGCATAGTTGTTTACAACAAATTATTAGCATTCAAATAATGACAATTATAATTAATATAAATAATTATTGTCGATACAACATTTGAAACAGCCATTAGTTGTTTACACACCGATATCTTGCCGACACGTCAGTACAGGACATAATTCACTCTGATGGAGGCTGTACTTTTTAAGTGCGCGAGGTCTACTGTTCACAGAACTATCAGTTCTTATAAAATGAAAAGTTGTAATAACATTAAAAATTGAGAAAATGGATTAAAATCGTTGACCACACACCTTATAGACCTAAAGGTATATGAAAAAACTCAAAATAGTTGGAATTAAAATTTAATCAAGATAATATTTTTAAACTCTACTGTTTACATTTAAACAGAGATATTGTGGAATTTCTCCATTTATCAAGGTGAAATGGAAGCGATTTTGTCAGTTCCACATAATTTTTCTGAATGAATAAACTAAACCAATATGACTCAAATAAATTATGTGGAACTGACAATATCACTCTTACTTCACTATTCTATTGAAATAAATTATATACAAAAAATATTTGAAAATATCAGCAGTATGTACAACGTTTCTTATCATAAACTATTCCATCATTGTATACAAATCAAATTTATATGAATTCCAACTTGATTAACCTGTATATTTGCAGTTATTGAATGAAAGCTATAACATGATTCAACGACATACATCATTGAGGATATAACCAATACCTACTATTAATAGAAAGCTATTACTAAGTAAGAGTGGGTATTAAAACAGGGTAACATTGAAATTGTGTAAGAAAAAATGTGTGGTGACATTACCAAACCAGTTGATGTGTGCTTTGTGATTAATGTGTCAACACGTGTTTTCAGCTGTCTGTCTTGAATTTTGATTCTGACTTATTCCATAATATATAAAGTATTCATAAAGTTCTATAGATTCACAAACCCATGATGAGTAATATTATTAGTAGTTCTGTGAACAGTATACCTCCCGCAGTATTCTCATCCACAAGTACCTGATTGAAACTATAGACCTTATGGAAATACAGCAATAGACTAGCTTCTCCACACATCTGTGTAATCAATTGTCAGCTGATTTATGATAAATAATTCCATAGTCTGATTTTTACTCTAATATTGATGTATGGAGGAGGCTCCTTTCTCCTTTTATATTATCCTTAAAATGCTAAATTTTCAAAAACCTTGTATATACGTCGACGCGCAATTAAAAAAGAACATACCAAAGGAACTATCAAATTTCATGAAAATCTATTACCACGTTTTGCCATAAATGGGCAACATATAAACATTTAAAAATTTAAACATTTAACCATTTAAACATTTAAACATTTAAACATTTAAACATTTAACATTTTAACATTTGAACATTTAAACATTTAAACATTAAACATTTAAACATTTAAAAATTTAAACATTTAAACATTTAAACATTTAAACATTTAAACATTTAAACATTTAAACATTTAAACATTTAAACATTTAAACATTTAAACATTTAAACATTTAAACATTTAAACATTTAAACATTTAAACATTTGAACATTCAAACATTTAAACATTAAAACATTAAAAAATTTAAACATTCAAACATTAAAACATTTAAACATTTAAACATTTAAACATTTAAACATTTAAACATTCAAACATTTAAACATTTAAACATTTAAACATTCAAATATTCAACCATTCAAACATTTGAACATCCTGATAGACAACCGATGAGCGGGTATGAAATGGGTAGGTTGTGACAACTAGTGATTTGTTTGAAATTAAATTTTAAATTCTTGAAAAAAATTTGCCTTAAAAATGACCACCTGCATTAGTTAAATTTTTACTTATTATAAAAGTTTTCAATTGTAAAAACTTATTCAGATTGAAAAAAATGTATTAAGTGAATTGCAAACTTTGTCAATCACTCACTCCCACAACAATAACCACGATATGGTCACTGACTACAGCTCCAAAGAAAGAAAGCTCTGGAACTAGTGAGATAGAAAGAGAGAGAGAATGAGTGAGAAGGCGCTCAATCAGTGCATTAGGCTTAGGCAGTGCTACTGTTCTGACCGCGTGAACAATACAATCCAATTCAACAATGCATTGGAATTAAAAACGCACTTCCGACAGAACCGTTCAACCAATTTGTTTGAAATTAACTTTTTAATTCTTGAAAAAAATTTTCCTTTAAAATGACTACCTGCATTACTTAATTTTTTTCTTAATATAAAAATTATCAATAATTGTAAAAACTTATTCAAATCGGAAAAAAATTAAGCATATGGTAGCGAGTTTTAAAACTTTAAGCTGATTGCAAAACAGTTTTTGTCTTCCATATTGGACTAAAAATAAGTAAGTAATCACATGAAGTAATTTGACCTCAACAGTGCTGCTATCTATAGGGCTAGAATCACAATTTTTTCCATGCTGATTCGCCTTAATGACAGTGTGTGATTTGCAATGGTGTTGCTATCCTTGTCTATCGTTCAACAAAGCAGATGGCGCTATCTCTTTCACGCATTGCGATGTTGCCACATCGTTTATCAACAATGTAGAAATTCAACTAATTGACAAAAAATTTTATCTCAATCATGAAAATGTATTATTACATCTTTAAAAAATATATTTTCTTGAGAAATAAAATATGATTAACTATTCTCAACAATAATGAACAGTTACATTCATCAGATATACCGTATCAGCTGTTTGGGTGGCAAGGATCAGATCTGGCAACCCTCTCCTCCTATCTCCCTACACTAGTAAATAGTAAATTCGTATGGCTTTTGTTGGTGGGGAGTCCCTTGCGGGAAGGTCCCACTGCCTGAATATATAATTTAAGCCGTCAAAGGGCCTTACGACTGTCATACTTCAGCCGGGACCGACAGTTTAACGTGCCCATCTGATAACACGGGAGTGATCTGGTTAGAAACTTTCGGCTCTCAGTGGGGTTTGAACCCGGGATCTCTATGCTGCTACGCAAGCACTCTATCCACTAGATCATGGATCACTTTTTTTCCCTACACTGCCATTATAACTTCACTATAGAATTGAAGCATAATAATGATTTATCTTTGTCAAACTTTGTTTTTTGGTTGAAATTTCATGATTTACATTAAAGATGTTCCATCCAATGCACCCACATTGAGTATAGAATGTAATTTATATGAATTCCAACTTGATTAACCTGTATATTTGCAGTTATTGAATGAAAGCTATAACATGATTCAACGACATACATCATTGAGGATATAACCAATACCTACTATTAATAGAAAGCTATTACCAAGTAAGAACGGATATTGAAACAGGGTAACATTGAAATTGTGTAAGAAAAAATGTGTGGTGACATTACCAAACCAATTCATGTGTGTTTTGTGATTAATGTGTCAACACGTGATTTCAGCTGTCTGTCTTGAATTTTGATTCTGACTTATTCCATAATATATAAAGTATTCATAAAGTTCTATAGATTCACAAACCCATGATGAGTAATATTACTAGTAGTTCTGTGAACAGTAGACCTCACGCAGTATTCTCATCCACAAGTACCTGATTGAAACTATAGACCTTATGGAAATACAGCAATAGACTAGCTTCTCCACACATCTGTGTAATCAATTGTCAGCTGATTTATGATAAATAATTCCATAGTCTGATTTTTACTCTAATATTGATGTATGGAGGAGGCTCCTTTTTCCTTTTATATTATCCTTAAAATGCTAAATTTTCAAAAACCTTGTATATACGTCGACGCGCAATTAAAAAAAGAACATACCAAAGGAACTATCAAATTTCATGAAAATCTATTACCACGTTTTGCCATAAATGGGCAACATATAAACATTTAAAAATTTAAACATTTAACCATTTAAACATTTAAACATTTAAACATTTAAACATTTAACATTTAAACATTTGAACATTTAAACATTTAAACATTAAACATTTAAACATTTAAACATTTAAACATTTAAACATTTAAACATTTAAACATTTAAACATTAAACATTTAAACATTAAACATTTAAACATTTAAACATTTAACATTTAAACATTTAAACATTTAAACATTTAAACATTTAAACATTTGAACATTCAAACATTTAAACATTAAAACATTAAAAAATTTAAACATTCAAACATTAAACATTTAAACATTTAAACATTTAAACATTTAACATTTAAACATTCAAACATTTAAACATTTAAACATTTAAACATTCAAATATTCAACCATTCAAACATTTGAACATCCTGATAGACAACCGATGAGCGGGTATGAAATGGGTAGGTGGTGACAACTAGTGATTTGTTTGAAATTAAATTTTAAATTCTTGAAAAAAATTTGCCTTAAAAATGACCACCTGCATTAGTTAAATTTTTACTTATTATAACAGTTTTCAATTGTAAAAACTTATTCAGATTGAAAAAAATGTATTAAGTGAATTGCAAACTTTGTCAATCACTCACTCCCACAACAATAACCACGATATGGTCACTGACTACAGCTCCAAAGAAAGAAAGCTCTGGAACTAGTGAGATAGAAAGAGAGAGAGAATGAGTGAGAAGGCGCTCAATCAGTGCATTAGGCTTAGGCAGTGCTACTGTTCTGACCGCGTGAACAATACAATCCAATTCAACAATGCATTGGAATTAAAAACGCACTTCCGACAGAACCGTTCAACCAATTTGTTTGAAATTAAATTTTAAATTCTTGAAAAAAATTTGCCTTAAAAATGACCACCTGCATTAGTTAAATTTTTACTTATTATAAAAGTTTTCAATTGTAAAAACTTATTCAAATCGGAAAAAAATTAAGCATATGGTAGCGAGTTTTAAAACTTTAAGCTGATTGCAAAACAGTTTTTGTCTTCCATATTGGACTAAAAATAAGTAAGTAATCACATGAAGTAATTTGACCTCAACAGTGCTGCTATCTATAGGGCTAGAATCACAATTTTTTCCATGCTGATTCGCCTTAATGACAGTGTGTGATTTGCAATGGTGTTGCTATCCTTGTCTATCGTTCAACAAAGCAGATGGCGCTATCTCTTTCACGCATTGCGATGTTGCCACATCGTTTATCAACAATGTAGAAATTCAACTAATTGACAAAAAATTTTATCTCAATCATGAAAATGTATTATTACATCTTTAAAAAATATATTTTCTTGAGAAATAAAATATGATTAACTATTCTCAACAATAATGAACAGTTACATTCATCAGATATACCGTATCAGCTGTTTGGGTGGCAAGGATCAGATCTGGCAACCCTCTCCTCCTATCTCCCTACACTAGTAAATAGTAAATTCGTATGGCTTTTGTTGGTGGGGAGTCCCTTGCGGGAAGGTCCCACTGCCTGAATATATAATTTAAGCCGTCAAAGGGCCTTACGACTGTCATACTTCAGCCGGGACCGACAGTTTAACGTGCCCATCTGATAACACGGGAGTGATCTGGTTAGAAACTTTCGGCTCTCAGTGGGGTTTGAACCCGGGATCTCTATGCTGCTACGCAAGCACTCTATCCACTAGATCATGGATCACTTTTTTCCCTACACTGCCATTATAACTTCACTATAGAATTGAAGCATAATAATGATTTATCTTTGTCAAACTTTGTTTTTTGGTTGAAATTTCATGATTTACATTAAAGATGTTCCATCCAATGCACCCACATTGAGTATAGAATGTAATTTATATACAAATTTACATTCTATACTCACCGTGTACCCACAGCAATATCAGTACTCTTTGCTGATGATGCTAACTTCCTGGTTACAGCTAGTGACTGAAGAGTTTTAAGTTTTGGATCATTATATCATCTTTATACTTAATACAGAGTTTTCCATGAAAGGTGTAACAGCTGAAGATTAGAACCATAGATTCTACATAAAATTTTCAACAAAAAAATAACCAGTAGAATTTTCATATATCGACCTTACTTATCTAGATATATCTATATTTATAGAAAACTGTAAGGCTCAACTCACACTTACGCGACTCAGGTCGAGAAGAGACTCGACTCGAGTCGAGAGCATGTGTTCCCAAATAGTGACACTCAGACCAGTGGATTCTAGTCTCTGAGACGTCACCATTTGAAAACACATGCTCTCGACTAGAGTCGAGTCTCTTCTCGACCTGAGTCACGTAAGTGAGCCTCAGTCGATATCCAATCATAAGGTTATGGTTGGAAAGAAAAAGAAATTTCCAATGATATTTATATACATTTTCCTTCCTTTGACGTTTTTCAACTTTTTATGAGCGTTCACACTGTTTGAAATTTGACTTTGAATTCGATGAATGAAGCCTAATTGAGTTGGGGTTGGCAGCACTGAACTGCCTGTTAAGAGCTTTTGATCCTTTCAATTTGATCCTTGACCAATATAGAAGGCTTAAACAATGGGTTTTACATCCACAAACAATATTCTAATAAATTTAAGTCAAAATAGAATATAGCTTATTAGACTTTAACTAGGTGCTATAAAAATCAAAAAGAAAAAAAAGTGGTTTCCATTTTAATATTTTGTAATGATGGAGGTGAAATGTACCTGATTTTCATTGACACAGACCCACACTTCTGTCTTAGTCAGCTTGAAATAGTCGAGGATTGTCTCCTCGTCAAGAAAATTATGTATTTTCTCCTCAGTTTCATCCATCACAAATAGAACAGCATCCGTGCTGAATTGGAAGTAGTCCTTTGGGTTCCACTCGTCTAAAATGCATCTAACATGGAGAACAATTAGACCAGTTTATTGATCATGACAAATGAAATTGCAATTGCTTATTTAAGACAAGAATGAACAGTTAATATTACACCAGCATCAGCTATCCTCTATAAAAGGTAGTGAAGGTAGGCAGAGGATCAGCAAAATAAATTGTTAAGGAAAAGAATAACTTTGTTTTTTCATAGAAGTATTGTAAATTGTAAACTGTAAACTGTTAATTGTTAATTATTGTTAATTGTTAATCGTTAATTGTTGATTGTTAATTATTAATTGTTAATTGTTAATTGGTAATTGTGAATTGTTAATTATTAGTTGTTAAATGTTAATTGTTAATTGTTAATTATTAATTGTTAATTGTGCATTTACAATATAATAGTAATAATTTATTTATACAATATAATAATTTCCACTGAGTCTATCAAGACCCATAGTGATACAAAACAAAATGGCACTGTACATGAAGAAACTATAAATTAATTATTCTGCGCCCGAGATGCGCACATTAGGGGCATTCGCAGGGGTCAACCAAGTCACAAGGCCTTGTCCTAGGGAAACCGCCTTCTCTATCACGGTAACTCCCACGCCAGGTGAGCTATTTTTTATTTTGAAACTAAAATTATGATAGATATAATACAAAATGTGGATTACTCAGGAAACAAGATAGGAAGATGGACATATAGAAAATAAAAGAAGAAAATTTTGTGAATTATGTTGCTTGTACCTCAGAAACTTCTCAGGTTCACTTCTATATATCTCCCAGGGTGTCCCAATCATAAATCTCCATCTATTTTGGCCTGGAATAACTTTGGCAAGGACTCTCTGATTGTCTTTTTCCGTTTGTGGAAAGTTTGGGGAAGGCAATTGTTCATTGAAGCGTTCCGGTTTTTGTTTCAACGCTAGAGCCTTCAGCACCTCTACAGGCCAGTAATTGTGGTCTCTCAGAATTTTTTCTTCACTAGGATCATGACCGGCTTCACTGCAATATTTTGATTAATAACATGATATACTTTCAAATACAAACAAGCAAGCACATAGAATGTGCAAAATATTTTGTAAAAAAATCTGGTGTGGTTCAACTTTCCTTGATCAAGGATAATAATTATTTAGGGAAAACCCTAAATTATTTAGGAAATAACATTATGCTGATTGGCGGCTAAATAATTAAAACCACGATTATACTATTGTGATTGTGTTCAGAGTACATTTCCCTTTGTTCGAATTATGAAATTTTAGGATTTTTTAAAAGTTGTCAAAACAGCTTTTCTACAAATAAAATATTGACATGTGGTCTTTTGAATAAACTACTCTACCTACCTACCTCACGCACGAGAAGGAGGTTACAAAGTAATTTCTCTAGGATGGGGTGGACTCCCTGTTAATTTCTCAGGGAGGAGACTCATGCCAGTAATAGAGCTGATATATAACTTGCCGTGCTACCAATTTTTCCTTAAACGGTTGGAATAGCATATAACACCTATCACACTAAGGAAAGTTGTCGGCTCCAATAAAATAGATACTTGATAAACTGTGAATGGATCTATTGCCTATGAATGAGAAATCCAGTTTTCAGAGCAAATTAACTTATAATCTTCAGATGAAAATTTTGGCAAAAACACAGAAATATAAAACGAACAATAACTTACAAGCCTAATGATTTCAAGTAACTACGAACTAAAATACTTATCTAGTTTACAGTTGAAACACAGTGGCTATTGGCTTTACTACACTAATAGCGAAATTTGCACAAAAATTTATATAAACTTCAATCTAAAACATTAATAAATTCATTTAAACAGACAATAACTCAGAGCACAAAATTATACAAGCAACAGCCAGCCATGTTTTCAGAAGAGAAGCCAAGAACAGGAAAAAAACACAAGTTGCCAGTCACGAAAGACAACGCCCTGTTCAATATCGATCTTTACAGACACGTCAACACAAAATTATAACTTATAAGTTTAGAATTCACATTCTACATCTGTTCTCAATAAAACTTTATTTTGAAAATGTTATTTTAAATTTTTATACATATATTCTATTTAAATAAACGATTTATTTAGTAATTTGTTAACCCTGCCTCGGTGACATTATGGAACAATGCAACAAACATTTACGATAATAAATTCTCCGTCAAAAAGTTTATCCGTCTATTGATAACTCTGACATTTACTATAAAGTTCCATAGATCTCGAATTGAAGATTCGATTTAAATGTGAGAAGAAAAATGTAATATTACAAATACCCCCCTCTTGACATAAAAAAATTTTACTGTTTGAAAATTTAAAGAAAAAATTTACATTGACCCTAATGAAAATTGTTGAAATTTAAATTTGAGAACAGTAACAATTTTTTCTAGAAAAACATTACATGTCATCCAAAAATATTGAAAATTATTATAAAAATTCATCAATAGCGTTTGTTATATGTTTCCAAACAATATCTCAAAATATAGAATATCAATATTACTTTTGATTTAGCTTTATAATTTAAAGAAAAATATCTCAACAGAAAGTTTAATATGTAAAGAATAGTTTTTTGAAATTGCACATAAATTTAATAGATAGAAAATTTAATTTTTATTGCATAAAAAAATTTAGTATGTTGAATAAAAAATTATTATTATTATTATTTTTTAAATGAATTGATGAATTGTTACATTTAATTTTCACATAAAATTTCAATAAATCAAAAAATGTTCATTTCTTTCACTATTGACGCGGTTGATTTTATTGATGCACATTTTGGAAAACAGTCCGTTAAGGCACTCAGTATGATTTTCAGTTAAGTGTGACTCCAATGTGATGACGTTAAGTGTTGGGCTGATCTGGATGCACGTAGTGTTGGGCTGATACTTGTAGTCGACTGATGCATATCAAACTCGATACAGGTGACATCTCAGTTAGCATTGCTTCATGTTTGTAGTAGACGGCTGCATTCCAAATTCAATACAGAGTCACATAAATTTTGTATCATATTTGTAATTATACAATGTACATTTCAGGCTTGAAATGACAATGTAATTCGTTTTTTGGAAAAGAGATAGACGCTGCATACAGGATTAATTTAGGTGAGGATTAATTTAGGTAAGGTTTGGTTTTTTGATATTTTCAGCTTTCAAGGTTTAGAGTTCTGCATACAGGAATAATTTAGGAGAGGATTTTTTGAATCAATTCTTTCATGATACTGTGACTGTTCTTCTGAATTCAAAGTTGTGAATGTGAACATGGATGGCAATTACCTCCAGGTAATGCAGTAGTGTTGAAGTTTGAGATACAGAGTCAGCAATAAGCATTGGCATTGCTATTGGCGTATGCTTTGGTGTCGGCTTTGGCATCGGCGTTGATATTGGCATTGGCGCAGGCATTGGCATTGGCGCAGGCATTGACATCAGCACAGGCATCGGCGTTGATTTTGGTGTTGGCATCAGCATTGGCGCAGGCATTGGCGTAGCTATTGGCATTGATTTTTGTTGTTGGCATTGGCGCAGATTTTGGCATTGGCGTAGCTATTGGCATTGGCGCAGGCATTGGCATTGATTTTTGTTGTTGGCATCAGCATTGGCGCAGATTTTGGCATCAGCATTGGCGCAGATTTTGGCATCAGCATTGGCGCAGATATTGGCTTCGGCGCAGGCATCGGCGTAGTTATTGGCGTTGGCATCAGCACAGGCATCGGCGTAGATTTTGGCGTAGTTATTGGTGTTGACATTGGCGTAGTTATTGGTGTAGGCCGCAGCGTAGATTTAGGCGTAGATATTGGCGTAGTTATGTCACACTAGTTTGAAAATCACCCAAATGTTCTTAACACTCTTCATGGCGTTCACTTGTTACTGATTTCGAGATTCACATGATAACTATTTCAATGTTAATGTCTGTGCTGTACCTGTTATCTTAAAATGCTTATAAACTAAGAAGAAAAACTTGATTAGGCTATCAATACAATCTAATACACATAAAATTATTTTAAGTATCTATGAAATTGAAATTTGTTAACATCTTATTATACAGTCAGCAATACATAAATTGTGAAATATGGACATATCAATGATAAATTTAAAAAAAAAATCATTCATTTTCATCTATTCACTGTTCAAATATCAAAATTTTAATCCATTCTTCAAAATAGAAATATAATTTCATAACACCCTGTATCATTATCAAAATTGTAAAAAACAAACATCATAACAACACAACAAAAATTTAATTTCAATACATATTTCAATAATTTCAGACATTTGGTCTTCTATTCAATCATTTCATAATATATTTGCATTTCATTATTATTTAATATAACATTTCATTTATAGCATGTTCATTTCACATTTATGATTTATCATTCAGGGTTTCAAAATTATTTAGTTTTAATTTTGTTCAAAAATTGTATAAAAAGCAAATTATTTAATATTATTAATCATCGTTTGTTGGATACTATAGTTTATTTCGACTCTTCAATGTTCTAAACACAAACTACATTTCATGACAAAACTTTACTATCAACATTAAACAAGAAACCATTCAAAACATCAATAATATTTTGCTTCAAAGGCAAACAATATTCATAATTAATCATCATTTTGCATCTATGGCAATCAACATAAGTAATCAACACAAAAATATTATCTCATTACTGCCTCTCTAAGTCATAACCTCTGTTATTCCTTCTTTAGGCAATAATGGGTTTCCATCTCAAAAAACAATCACATACCAGCAAAATTCTAATCAACAAACCCCACTAAAAATTCTACATACACTCCAGCATCCATTTCAAACGATAATCAATCATATCAAAATTTATAGAACAAACAGTTTTAAAATTTAAAAAAAAAATCAATTACAAAACACTTTAGAAAAATTTTAGCCTTTAACTCATTTCAATTGATAATATAACACAACGTTTTAAATTAAACCAATTATTTTTTAAAATAATTTAAAATTTAAAGACTGTATAATAAGTATAAACATTTCAAGATTATGATACAAAGATGATCAAGATGAAATACTGGGTAAATAAGTTCCCTAAAAAATACAAACAAGAGAAAAAGAAAACTGGGTAAATAAATTCCCTAAAACAATACACACAAAATTGATACACTTCACATAAGTGATACATGATGAAAAAATATGTCACAAGCACACAATTCTTTACACTACAATGGATAGATTTTAGAAAAGTTAAGTTTTATCAACAATTAAAGATTAGGAAAATAAGCTACTATTTCAACTTCTAATATTATTTCAGAAAAAATACAAATTTAAATGACTATGGACAAGATTGGTTAAGATATGCATCATAGAAGAAATTTACTGAATATTACACAAAGACAGGAAAGAATCGAAAATTGAAAAGATTAAGGGCCAAGAAAATAGGCTACAGGAAAGAAAAAAGATACAATTATGGACTCTTACCATACGTAGTATTTACGGTCATTGCTATTCTGAATCCCGGCATGACACAGGATTCCTAATCATTGTGTGTTGGGGAATACCCTTTCATCATGTGATTCATTGTCATCATCTTGTAAATAAGCAACTTGAAACAACCTTTGAATACTAATACATCAATGGAAACTTTGCGTTTTGTTTTCTTCAATAGCATGATTTTATTCATGGGTTCATTTGTTTCAACAAAGCCGTTTTGCCTACAAAAGTTAGTCATGTTCACTTGAGAATGCATAGCATACACCTTTTCAATTCTCAGTTGAAAGTTGAACTCATCAACTTGACTCAAAGCAACATTCATTTTGTTCACATTGTTCCTAACCTCCACAGAAACCTGTCTCATGTAATCATTCATTTTATTTACTGTTTTCCTAACTTTCGATGTAGTAATCTGATCCATAGAAACATTCGATTTGTTTACTGTTTTCCTAACCTTCAATGTAGCAATAGTACTTTCTTGATAGTTGACTTTCAATGAAGACAACTCCCTACCTACTTCTTTACTCAATTCTACACTTTCACTATGGTTGACTTTTTCAACAACAGTAACTAGGCCTACATTGTCAGAAACTTGAATGAGTTGATCTTGTAACTTAACACTACTATTATCATGCTTCAATTTGTTTTCATCTTCATGATTATCTTTCACTGTTTCATTTGCATTTTTCAATAGAAGGTTTATACTAACCTGCTCTAGTCTAATGCTAGTACATTCTTGCTTCATATCATCAAACCTAGCATTTTGATTTTTAAACATTTGGTCTAACTTAGCATTTTGCTTATCAAATTTAGCATTTAACTCATCAATCTAGCATTTAGCTTATCAAACCTTTGTGTAAGCATGCTATAAGATTCAGATCATTTTTAATGTTTGCCATTTTGTAATATGCACTGATTCATTAAAACTTGATCTCTCTTGAACCGATTTCCCACTCAGCAACAAACCATTCATAACCTATCAAGATATCTATCCTACTAATAATTTTTATAACCAGGGATTTCATAGTGTACCATTTGGGACATATTTATTTTGTAATTCGGTCCCACCACAGGGGTAACATTTGCCGTGCTACCAATTTTTCCTTAAACGGTTGGAATAGCATATAACACCTATCACACTAAGGAAAGTTGTCGGCTCCAATAAAATAGATACTTGATAAACTGTGAATGGATCTATTGCCTATGAATGAGAAATCCAGTTTTCAGAGCAAATTAACTTATAATCTTCAGATGAAAATTTTGGCAAAACACAGAAATATAAAACGAACAATAACTTACAAGCCTAATTATTTCAAGTAACTACGAACTAAAATACTTATCTAGTTTACAGTTGAAACACAGTGGCTATTGGCTTTACTACACTAATAGCGAAATTTGCACAAAAATTTATATAAACTTCAATCTAAAACATTAATAAATTCATTTAAACAGACAATAACTCAGAGCACAAAATTATACAAGCAACAGCCAGCCATGTTTTCAGAAGAAGCCAAGAACAGGAAAAAAACACAATTGCCAGTCACGAAAGACAACGCCCTGTTCAATATCGATCTTTACAGACACGTCAACACAAAATTATAACTTATAAGTTTAGAATTCACATTCTACATCTGTTCTCAATAAAACTTTATTTTGAAAATGTTATTTTAAATTTTTATACATATATTCTATTTAAATAAACGATTTATTTAGTAATTTGTTAACCCTGCCTCGGTGACATTATGGAACAATGCAACAAACATTTACGATAATAAATTCTCCGTCAAAAAGTTTATCCGTCTATTGATAACTCTGACATTTACTATAAAGTTCCATAGATCTCGAATTGAAGATTCGATTTAAATGTGAGAAGAAAAATGTAATATTACAAATACCCCCCTCTTGACATAAAAAATTTTACTGTTTGAAAATTTAAAGAAAAAATTTACATTGACCCTAATGAAAATTGTTGAAATTTAAATTTGAGAACAGTAACAATTTTTTCTAGAAAAACATTACATGTCATCCAAAAATATTGAAAATTATTATAAAAATTCATCAATAGCGTTTGTTATATGTTTCCAAACAATATCTCAAAATATAGAATATCAATATTACTTTTGATTTAGCTTTATAATTTAAAGAAAAATATCTCAACAGAAAGTTTAATATGTAAAGAATAGTTTTTTTTGAAATTGCACATAAATTTAATAGATAGAAAAATTTAATTTTTATTGCATAAAAAAAATTTAGTATGTTGAATAAAAAAATTATTATTTTTATTTATTTTTTTTTTAAATGAATTGATGAATTGTTACATTTAATTTTCACATAAAATTTCAATAAATCAAAAAATGTTCATTTCTTTCACTATTGACGCGGTTGATTTTATTGATGCACATTTTGGAAAACAGTCCGTTAAGGCACTCAGTATGATTTTCAGTTAAGTGTGACTCCAATGTGATGACGTTAAGTGTTGGGCTGATCTGGATGCACGTAGTGTTGGGCTGATACTTGTAGTCGACTGATGCATACAAACTCGATACAGGTGACATCTCAGTTAGCATTGCTTCATGTTTGTAGTAGACGGCTGCATTCCAAACTTGATACCGGTGACATCTCAGTTAGCATTGCTTCATGTTTGTAGTAGACGGCTGCATTCCAAATTCAATACAGAGTCACATAAATTTTGTATCATATTTGTAATTATACAATGTACATTTCAGGCTTGAAATGACAATGTAATTCGTTTTTTGGAAAAGAGATAGACGCTGCATACAGGATTAATTTAGGTGAGGATTAATTTAGGTAAGGTTTGGTTTTTTGATATTTTCAGCTTTCAAGGTTTAGAGTTCTGCATACAGGAATAATTTAGGAGAGGATTTTTTGAATCAATTCTTTCATGATACTGTGACTGTTCTTCTGAATTCAAAGTTGTGAATGTGAACATGGATGGCAATTACCTCCAGGTAATGCAGTAGTGTTGAAGTTTGAGATACAGAGTCAGCAATAAGCATTGGCATTGCTATTGGCGTATGCTTTGGTGTCGGCTTTGGCATCGGCGTTGATATTGGCATTGGCGCAGGCATGGCATTGGCGCAGGCATTGGCATTGGCGCAGATTTTGGCATTGGCGCAGGCATTGGCATCAGCACAGGCATCGGCGTTGATTTTGGTGTTGATTTTGGTGTTGGCATCAGCATTGGCGCAGGCATTGGCGTAGCTATTGGCATTGGCGCAGGCATTGACATCAGCACAGGCATCGGCGTTGATTTTGGTGTTGGCATCAGCATTGGCACAGATTTTGGCATCAGCATTGGCGCAGATATTGGCTTCGGCGCAGGCATCGGCATAGATTTTGGCGTAGTTATTGGTGTAGGCCGCAGCGTAGATTTAGGCGTAGATATTGGCATTGGCGCAGGCATTGACGTAGCTATTGGCATTGGCGCAGGCATTGGCATTGGCGCAGGCATCGGCATTGATTTTTGTTGTTGGCATCAGCATTGGCGCAGATTTTGGCATCAGCATTGGCACAGATTTTGGCATCAGCATTGGCGCAGATATTGGCTTCGGCGCAGGCATCGGCGTTGATATTGGCATTGGCGCAGGCATTGGCATTGGCGCAGATTTTGGCATTGGCGTAGTTATTGGTGTTGATATTGGTGTTGACATTGGCGTAGTTATTGGTGTAGGCCGCAGCGTAGATTTAGGCGTAGTTATTGGTGTTGATATTGGTGTTGACATTGGCGTAGTTATTGGTGTAGGCCGCAGCGTAGATTTAGGCGTAGATATTGGCGTAGTTATGTCACACTAGTTTGAAAATCACCCAAATGTTCTTAACACTCTTCATGGCGTTCACTTGTTACTGATTTCGAGATTCACATGATAACTATTTCAATGTTAATGTCTGTGCTGTACCTGTTATCTTAAAATGCTTATAAACTAAAAAGAAAAACTTTGATTAGGCTATCAATACAATCTAATACACATAAAATTATTTTAAGTATCTATGAAATTGAAATTTGTTAACATCTTATTATACAGTCAGCAATACATAAATTGTGAAATATGGACATATCAATGATAAATTTAAAAAAAATTCATTATTTTCATCTATTCACTGTTCAAATATCAAATTTAATCCATTCTTCAAAATAGAAATATAATTTCATAACACCCTGTATCATTATCAAAATTGTAAAAAACAAACATCATATCATCACAACAAAAATAATTTCAATACATATTTCAATAATTTCAGACAATTGGTCTTCTATTCACAATCATTTCATAATATATCTGCATTTCATTATCATTTAATATAACATTTCATTTATAGCATGTTCATTTCACATTTATGATTTATCATTCAGGGTTTCAAAATTATTTAGTTTTAATTTTGTTCAAAAATTGTATAAAAAGCAAATTATTTAATATTGTTAATCATCGTTTGTTGGATACTATAGTTTATTTCGACTCTTCAATGTTCTAAACACAAACTACATTTCATGACAAAACTTTACTATCAACATTAAACAAGAAACCATTCAAAACATCAATAATATTTTGCTTCAAAGGCAAACAATATTCATAAGTAATCATCATTTTGCATCTATGGCAATCAACATTATTAATCATTATTTTTGCATCTATGGCAATCAACATAAGTAATCAACACAAAATATTATCTCATTACTGCCTCTCTAAGTCATAACCTCTGTTATTCCTTCTTTAGGCAATAATGGGTTTCCATCTCAAAAAACAATCACATACCAGCAAAATTCTAATCAACAAACCCCACTAAAAATTCTACATACACTCCAGCATCCATTTCAAACGATAATCAATCATATCAAAATTTATAGAACAAACAGTTTTAAAATTTAAAAAAAAAAATCAATCACAAAAACTTATTTCAATTTATAATATAACAAAACGTTTTAAATTAACCAATTATTTTTTAAAATAATTTAAAATTAAAGACTGTATAATAAGTACAAACATTTCAAGATTATAATACAAAGATGATCAAGATGAAATATGGGTAAATAAGTTCCCTAAAAAATACAAACAAGAGAAAAGAAAACTGGGTAAATAATTCCCTAAAACAACACACACAAAATTGATACACTTCACATAAGTGATACATGATGAAAAAATATATCACAAGCACACAATTCTTTACACTACAATGGATAGATTTTAGAAAAGTTAAGTTTTATCAACAATTTAAAGATTAGGAAAATAAGCTACTATTTCAACTTCTAAAATTATTTCAGAAAAAATACAAATTTAAATGACTATGGACAAGATTGGTTAAGATATGCATCATAGAAGAAATTTACTGAATATTACACAAAGACAGGAAAGAATCGAAAATTGAAAAGATTAAGGGCCAAGAAAATAGGCTACAGGAAAGAAAAAAGATACAATTATGGACTCTTACCATACGTAGTATTTACGGTCATTGCTATTCTGAATCCCGGCATGACACAGGATTCCTAATCATTGTGTGTTGGGGAATACCCTTTCATCATGTGATTCATTGTCATCATCTTGTAAATAAGCAACTTGAAACAACCTTTGAATACTAACACATCAATGGAAACTTTGCGTTTTGTTTTCTTCAATAGCATGATTTTATTCATGGGTTCATTTGTTTCAACCAAGCAGTTTTGCCTACAAAAGTTCGTCATGTTCACTTGAGAATGCATAGCATACACCTTTTCAATTCTCAGTTGAAAGTTGAACTCATCAACTTGACTCAAAGCAACATTCATTTTGTTCACATTGTTCCTAACCTCCACAGAAACCTGTCTCATGTAATCATTCATTTTATTTACTGTTTTCCTAACTTTCGATGTAGTAATCTGATCCATAGAAACATTCGATTTGTTTACTGTTTTCCTAACCTTCATGTAGCAATAGTACTTTCTTGATAGTTGACTTTCAATGAAGACAACTCCCTACCTACTTCTTTACTCAATTCTACACTTTCACTATGGTTGACTTTTTCAACAACAGTAACTAGGCCTACATTGTCAGAAACTTGAATGAGTTGATCTTGTAACTTAACACTACTATCATCCTGCTTCAATTTGTTTTCATCTTCATGATTATCTTTCATTTTCATGTGCATCTTTCAATAGAAGGTTTATACTAACCTGCTCTAGTCTAATGCTAGTACATTCTTGCTTCATATCATCAAACCTAGCATTTTGATTTTTAAACATTTGGTCTAACTTAGCATTTTGCTTATCAAATTTAGCATTTTGCTTATCAAATTTAGCATTTTGCTCATCAAACTTTTGTGTTAAGAATGCTATAAGATTCAGATCATTTTTAATGTTGCCATTTTGTAATATGCACTGATTCATTAAAACTTGATCTCTCTTGAACCGATTTCCCACTCAGCAACAAACCATTCATAACCTATCAAGATATCTATCCTACTAATAATTTTATAACCAGGGATTTCATGGTGTACCATTTGGGACATATTTATTTTGTAATTCGGTCCCACCACAGGGGTAACATTTGCCGTGCTACCAATTTTTCCTTAAACGGTTGGAATAGCATATAACACCTATCACCTAAGGAAAGTTGTCGGCTCCAATAAAATAGATTCTTGATAAACTGTGAATGGATCTATTGCCTATGAATGAGAAATCCAGTTTTCAGAGCAAATTAACTTATAATCTTCAGATGAAAATACACAAAATACAGAAAGAGAAAATATCTATTAAGCCTAATTATTTCAAGTAACTACGAACTAAAATACTTATCTAGTTTACAGTTGAAACACAGTGGCTATTGGCTTTACTACAGAAAAAACAAATACCACAAGATAAACACTATAAACTGTTTAAAACTCAATTTAAAACATTAATAAATTCACTTAAACAGACAATAACTCAGAGCACAAATTATACAAGCAACAGCCAGCCATGTTTTCAGAAGAGAAGGAAGAACAGGAAAAAAACACAAATTGCCAGTCACGAAAGACAACGCCCTGTTCAATATCGATCTTTACAGACACGTCAACACAAAATTATAACTTATAAGTTTAGAATTCACATTCTACATCTGTTCTCAATAAAACTTTATTTTGAAAATGTTATTTTAAATTTTTTATACATATTCTATTTAAATAAACCATTTATCCAGTAATATGTTAACCCTGCCTCGGTGACATTATGGAACAATGCAACAAACATTTACGATAATAAATTCTCCGTCAAAAAGTTTATCCGTCTATGATAACTCTGACATTTACTATAAAGTTCCATAGATCTCGAATTGAAGATTCGATTTAAATGTGAGAAGAAAATGTAATATTACAAATAATAATAACATTACATATTCTTTTTTAAATAAATTTTGGGCATTCGCAGGGGTCAACCAAGTCACAAGGCCTTGTCCTAGGGAAACCGCCTTCTCTATCACGGTAACTCCCACGCCAGGTGAGCTATTTTTTATTTTGAAACTAAAATTATGATAGATATAATACAAAATGTGGATTACTCAGGAAACAAGATAGGAAGATGGACATATAGAAAATAAAAGAAGAAAATTTTGTGAATTATGTTGCTTGTACCTCAGAAACTTCTCAGGTTCACTTCTATATATCTCCCAGGGTGTCCCAATCATAAATCTCCATCTATTTTGGCCTGGAATAACTTTGGCAAGGACTCTCTGATTGTCTTTTTCCGTTTGTGGAAAGTTTGGGGAAGGCAATTGTTCATTGAAGCGTTCCGGTTTTTGTTTCAACGCTAGAGCCTTCAGCACCTCTACAGGCCAGTAATTGTGGTCTCTCAGAATTTTTTCTTCACTAGGATCATGACCGGCTTCACTGCAATATTTTGATTAATAACATGATATACTTTCAAATACAAACAAGCAAGCACATAGAATGTGCAAAATATTTTGTAAAAAAATCTGGTGTGGTTCAACTTTCCTTGATCAAGGATAATAATTATTTAGGGAAAACCCTAAATTATTTAGGAAATAACATTATGCTGATTGGCGGCTAAATAATTAAAACCACGATTATACTATTGTGATTGTGTTCAGAGTACATTTCCCTTTGTTCGAATTATGAAATTTTAGGATTTTTTAAAAGTTGTCAAAACAGCTTTTCTACAAATAAAATATTGACATGTGTTCTTTTGAATAAACTACTCTACCTACCTACCTCACGCAGAGAAGGAGGTTACAAAGTAAATTTCTACTTTCAGTAGAGCTGATATATAACTATACAGGATATGAATTTGAAAAAAATTGGTCAAGTTATTTTTGAGAAAATCGTGATAGAAATTCAACAAAATTCATTCTTCTCAGGAATATCACGGAGCTCCTGCAATTTTTCCAGAAATGAGACTCATGTCAGTTGATAGGGCTTGTAATATGCTATCTAGGGTACAGTATAAATTTGAAGAAAATCGTTAGAGCCGTTTTCAAGAAAACCGTGAAAAACATGGTTTTTTAGCCATTATCCGCCATTTTTTCTGCCATTTTGAATTGAATTTCTTATTGTCGGATCCTCATGGTATGAGGACCTTAAGTTTAAAATTTCAAGTCAATCGGTTAATTAGGAATGGAGTTATCGTGTTCACAGACACACACACACACAGACCAACACCCAAAAATCATGTTTTTGGACTCAGGGGACCTTGAAAACATGAAAATGGGGTACCTTAAATTTTTTTGGAAAGCAATACTTTCCTTACCTATGGTAATAGGGCAAGGAAAGTAATGAAACATATAGAAAACATGAAATTAGGGTACCTTAAATTTTTTTGAAAAGCAATACTTTCCTTACCTACAGTAATAGGGCAAGGAAAGTAACAATATCATTCACTACATATATGAAGAAAATAGCATTTATTTTTCAAATGAACCCATATTCAACTACGAAAGACCAATGTAATATAGTGAGGTCCACGTTTTAATGACAGTATATGACGATTAATATTGGTGCTGCTATCCTTGTTCATCATTCAATAAAACAGATGTAACACTATCCTTTCCAAGCTCCGCAATCGTTTCTCAACAATTGAGATATGTAATGAATTGACAAAATATCCATTTTCATTAATGAAAATTCATTATTTGGTAATTGAAAAATAAATTTTCTTGGCTAATTAAATACATAATTGATTATTTTGAACAAGAATGAACAATTAATATTACATCAGATATTCTGATATCAGCTATCCTCTATAGTAAGAAGTGGCAAGGCAGAAAATCGGCAATGCTGATCACCTATCTTTCTCCACTGTTATAACGTGGACCTCACTATTGTGACTCTGTGAATATTGATGAAGTTATAGTGAGCTGGCAATAAAATAATTTTATAATGCAATAAAACAAGCAAATCATAAATAAATCACACTTACATAGGGTATTCCTTGAGTACAGAGGGCATTTGAAACCATGTTATAATATTTTTGTCGATTTCTGATACAACACGAATTTCACCATCTGTAAAGAAAAATGTTTTTGTATTTTCAGTCAATATTATTTTTAAGTTTGTAGAAGGAGTATTCTGACCCTGGTTCAAGGAAGGAACTAGAAAGAAAATGTTATTCCTGAATAGAATATAGACTGTTAAAGTCTAATTGATTGGTAAAAGTATAATCCTTTGTTTACTGAGAGATCAACCCTTTATTATCAGGCGCAACTGGCTTGAACAAAGAGTTCTTTATTTATGTTACAATATAAACTGGCTTATACACTAAGGCCCATTTCATACCAAAGCTGGGCCGAGCCGAGCGGAATCTGCCTGCATTTGCACAGAAGCCGATTGCCGATTCACTCAGTAGGTTTTCTAGCCTTGTAGTGAGAAGTGCATCTCAGATCAAGTTTTCATTGTCAGTTGAAAGTGCAATAATAATGTCATCTACTTTGATAATGCTGATGATGTTACTGGATAGTAGTTCCTCATTTGATGTTGGAGGAGGAAGAAGATCATGTGGATTCAAGAGATCACGAGACTAGTGAAATGTTCACAACTCTATACAAGCAGCTCCGAGAACATGAAGAAAGGTTTTGGAGATATTTTAGAATGAGTACCCATACATTTGATTATATACTGGAATTCATTTCTCCACAAATCCACTTAAGAAACACGAATTATAGAAGAGCTATTTCGAGTGAAGAATAAAAATGAGACACAAACTCAATTCGAAATGAGAAACAAACTCAATTCAAAATGGGAACACAAAATCAATTCAAAATGAGGACACACGCTCATTTTCAAAATGAGAATGACCCCACAAATCAATCAATCAATTGATCAACTATTTCCTAAGAACAATTCAAATGGAAAGTTCACGAAGTGGGTTATGAAGAGAATGATGTCACTTTTCAATCGAATCAATCGATCGATACTTCTACTACTCTAGTATCAATCAAGTCCTAACCAATCGGAGAGGAAGTCAATCAACTGTCTTTCCTCATCAACTGAAGCATACAAGCAATCATTCCAAACATGTTCGCTCGCTCATGGAGGGGGGGTGGGGGAGAGAGTGCAAGTAGAACTGTACAGAACAAATACACCTGGCAGTTTGGTACTTGTTTCAACCTCAGTTATTTAATGTACCAAGAGTATCGGTACAGTTAGACATCATTATTTTCCAGCACCAGAAGAATTTTGCGCCAATTTAGAAAGATCTCCACGGCCAGTGCGAAATCACCTTACTCCTTCCTTCCCATGGAGATTGTCCTCTACTAGAGATCTTTATAATGAGGTCCCACATTAGGAGGGGAGAATATCATATCTTTACAGAATCATCTGTACTAGTTACGTACCCTAGCAACAAAGTTATATGTTATAACAAGTATCCATTTTCCAGTTCATATCAAGTTCCAATGTATTCAATTGAAGCATTCTACCAAATTCTACCTACTTATTCAATCATAAAACTGAAAGAAGGCAGAATCCGCTTGGCCGAAAACGCTCGAGTTGGGCGTCAAGCCGACTGCATAAATCCGCTCGGCTCGGCCCGGCATTAATTTGAATGCTTCCTTCTAGATCCTGCATAGCTAGTGCGCACGCGGATTCCGCTCGGCTCGGCTCGGCCCAGCTTTGGTGTGAGACCCCACTAATTTAGATTAAATAACAGTATTGCTAATTATTCAACGAATTTCAAAAGGTATGAAAAATTTGAGAATAAAGATTGAATGCAATTTGAATAACGATAGTATAATATTGTGATGTAACTGCATAAATCGGCGGTGTTTCAAAAAATAATTGTCGATTCTCTGAAAATGATATGTAATCCTTTCCATTAACACACGACCGGGTAGAATTACAGACACATCGGGATGGCTTGAATCACAGCCTTCTAGGGGGTCGCCGTCTAGTTGTCATCCCAACTACTTGACACCTGGTCATTTTGGCCATAGGCGACTACTTGTACCCTCGTAAAAATATGCCATTGCCGTCAAGTTGACACCCCGACTACTTGACACCTACTGGACCAGAGGTTCCAAGTAGTCATGACCGTAACTGACAACTTGACACCTCGCACCCTCGCGACAGGGTGTCCCCCCGACTAGTTGTCACTTCCCCAGAAAGGAAACAAGTAGACAGGTATGACTCACGTCTACTTGTCCCTAAAACCTGGTTTGAAAAGGGGACAAGTAGTCGGGGTGCCAAGTAGTCGCGTACCCCTTCTGGGCACTATAGCAGGCTGTGGAAAAAAATGATTGGCAAAATATAAATAAATTTACACTTATTTATGGCGTGAATGTCATTATAGATTGCCACCTTAACTCATTTCTTCCAAGACATCTTTTCAGTTTGATAAAGTATTCAAAGTATGGAATAAAAGTTGAAGTTAGTGAATATAATTTTAAAGAGTAGAATGAAAAATGAAGGAATTGGGTTTGATGAAGTACACGTTAAAATGTTACTATACGATTAACATTGGTGTTGTCATCCTTGTTTATCATTCAACAATGCAGATAGCGGTATCCTATCCTTGCTCCGTTGCGAGACCGTTTTCTAACAATGTAGAAATATGATTAATTAACGGAATATTGAATCTGAATTATGATTGATTATTCATTATTCAATCATCTGAGAAAAATATCATGATGACTTTAATATGATAAATGATTATTTTGAAGAAGAATGAAGAGTTGATATTATATCACATATATACCGGTAATCTTTATTTATTTATTTATTTATTTACAAAGCAAATGACACTAATGTAATAATGTATTAGCTATCTTCTATAGAAGGCAGGGCAAGGCAGAGAATCGGCAACGTTGTTCTCATATCTGTTTCACTGCCATCATAACGAGGACCTCTCTATGATACGAAGATGATACAAGGATAATAGACAAGGATAGCAACACCAATGTTAATCAAATACTGTCATTATAATGTGGATATCACTATAGGAAGATGATACTACAATGACACAAGGATGATAGACAAGGATAGCAACACCAATGTTAATCAAATACTGTCATTATAATGTGGACCCCACTATAGGAAGATGATACTACAATGACACAAGGATGATAGACAAGGATAGCAACACCAATGTTAATCAAATACTGCCATTATAATGTGGACCCAACTATAGGAAGATGATACTACAATGACACAAGGATGATAGACAAGGATAGCAACACCAATGTTAATAAAATACTACCATTATAACGTGGACCTCACTATAGGAAGATGATACTACAATGACACATGGATGATAGACAAGGATAGCAACACCAATGTTAATCAAATACTGTCATTATAACGTGGACCACACTATAGGAAGATGATACTACAATGACACAAGGATGATAGACAAGGATAGCAACACCAATGTTAATCAAATACTGCCATCATAATGTGGACCTCACTATAGGAAGATGATACTACAATGACACAAGGATGATAGACAAGGATAGCAACACCAATGTTAATCAAATACTGTCATTATAATGTAATCACTATAGGAAGATGATACTACAATGATACAAGGATGATAGACAAGGATAGCAACACCATTATTAATAATAATACTGTTATAAAATACCGTGAACTTCACCAATAGGGTAGTTGGCCAACTTCCGGAATATTGGTGACTCACCATATCTAACGACTTTATATACATTATTAGCATGGCGTTGTAAATATTTTACTTCAATGATGCGCATTGATGGTGTTAAATCCAATTGATCACGACCATATTTAATTGGATAGAATTGCTTGAAGATTGTTATGCCGTCATGATAATAAATGCCATGTATCCTGTAAATTTGTGTCGCATCGATCATTTCATTCTTCACTCTGTAGAATTCCTTATGCTGTGAAAAGAATCGGAATAATGATCTCTACTCCTTGATCAATATCAATGATTAAACCTATTTGATTGTGCTCTCATATCATGTGAACATTGTTTCAAAATAATTGAAATTATGATTTATTGATTAATAATCATCAAAATACGCCTATAAACTATCCTCGGTAAGTTAAGAATCTTTATTCAAAATTTCAATTTAATCAGCTCAATAGTTGTGACGAGACAATGCATCATACGTGCATGATTCATATCTCGTACATTTATAAGATAATTCCTTCCTTTATATACAGAGTGAGTCATATGTATGGGAACCCTTCAATAAGTTGAAGACTGTTGTAGATACGATATAATAGGCTACTGTTACTTTCAGGATGAGTCATTGGTCAAATTCTCTACCTTTTGACGTACGGTACAACTGAATTTCAACCCCTCATAAGGGGGTGACTTAGGTGTTGTAACTAATTTTTCAAAATGTGAGAAGGATAGGCCTTTTCAAAATGATAGACATGACTTCAATAGAAATATTCTACGATATCTTTATCCAAAATGGCGGCAGATTGAAGTTTCAAGTAAAAACTAAAGCTTTAATCTGCCGCCATTTTGGATACAAGTATCATAGAATATTTTTATTGATGTAATTCTTCTTGTTCTGGAAGAGCCTTGAAAAATGATGTACCACACTATGGGTGTTTACATTAAAAATATCTGAGTTACAGCCCCTCATTCCTTTAAAAACTAAAACTTCAATCAGCCGTCATTTTGGATACAAGTATCATAGAACCTTTTTATTGATGCCATCTTTCTTGTTTTGAAAATGATGTACCGCACAATGGGTGTTTACATTTAAAATATTCGAGTTACAACCCCTTATAAGGGGTTGAAACTCAGTTGTCGTCAAAAGGTTGAGTATTTGACCAATAACTCATCCTGAAAGTAACAGTATTATATCTACAACAGTCTTCAACTTATTGAAGGGTTCCCATACATATGACTCACTCTGTATAGTATGTATAGATGTTTCAAACGATTCTTATTAATGAATAATATTCATCAAGGTATTCGAGCGAGTTCATGCACAGTTGGTAATTTTTAGAGGTGTAATCTCTATTATATTAAAGCCACATAGACAAAAAATTCACAGCCAATACGGCTGATTGTCACGAAGAACCAACCTCGAAATCAATTAGGGAACGTTCTGGAGGCTATGGGAAAACCTCCAAATCACGAAAATTCCACCCCCCTGGTCCCCTAGAGACCCCCAAATTTTTTCGACATTTGAAATCAGCATCACACAGAAAATTCGATAAAAGCTTTTTTGTTTAGCCCCCGGAGATAAGCCTATAGCCATAGTTGAATTTCAATCGAATTCAAATGGGGACCCGGGAAATAGAGTTTTCATTGAAAATTGGGAGTTTTCCCAAATACCAAAAATTCTCAGCCAAAACTATGAGTTCACTGTGAAAACTGAACACCAAATCTGTTGCATACTACACTGGAGGCTACGGGAAAACCTCCAGACCTTCCAAATTTTGCCCCCCGCCACCCCTGTGCTCCCCCAAATATTTGGGACACATTTAAATCTGTTTCCCACAAAAAAATTATTACAAGCTTTTTTGTTCAGCTCGCCAAGTTAAGTGTAAAGCCAAAGCTAAGTTTCAACCAAATTTAAATAGTGACCCGGAAGATTGAGTTTTCATTGAAAATTGGGAGTTTTCCCAAATACCAAAAATTCTCAGCCAAAACTATGAGTTCACTGTGAAAACTGAACACCAAATCTGTTGCATACTACACTGGAGGCTACGGGAAAACCTCCAGACCTTCCAAATTTTGCCCCCCGCCACCACTGTGCTCCCTCAAATATCTGGGACACATTTAAATTTGTTTTCCACAAGAAATTCATTTCAAGCTTTTTTGTTCAGCTCGCCAAGTTAAGTGTAAAGCCAAAGCTAAGTTTCAACCAAATTTAAATAGTGACCCGGAAGATTGAGTTTTCATTGAAAATTGGGAGTTTTCCCAAATACCAAAAATTCTCAGCCAAAACTATGAGTTCACTGTGAAAACTGAACACCAAATCTGTTGAATACTACACTGGAGGCTACGGGAAAACCTCCAGACCTTCCAAATTTTGCCCCCCGCCACCACTGTGCTCCCTCAAATATCTGGGACACATTTAAATTTGTTTTCCACAAGAAATTCATTTCAAGCTTTTTTGTTCAGCTCGCCAAGTTAAA
>NC_052514.1:40792243-40807243 GCF_014356525.2 Nilaparvata lugens
TCTTGAAAAATATGAGAGAAACGCAGAAACAACGCAGTAAATCCGCCTAAATAAAATAACTAACATAACCTACCTTTTATTACATTGGCTTACTACTATCAAAATTTCCGAAAGTGAGCAGTTTTGGCCAAGGCCTGTGATCCTTTTCTAATCATGTATTTAATGTGTGTATTTTAAAATTTAATGGATAAATCGGGCGTATCATTGGCGTGGTCCTGAAGACAGAATTTCTAGACCTTAGCTGAACTTCTGTACCAAATTGGAACTTTTTTGCCAATCAGTTCTTGAGAAAGCTGAGAAAACTCAGATTTTGTGCGTATCTTTGGAAATTATTCGAAAACCATTATTAGTGCGCCTCTAGAAGGCGCTAAACTGAACATAATCTGCCAAATTTGAACGTATTTGGATCATTATTATATTTTTAGTTCTGTTGATTATGAATGAGTGAGTGAGTGAATGAATCAGTGCCATATAGATAGATTTATGTAAAGCTAATTATGAAATTCTGTAACATACCTATGATGTATACTTGAAGTGGATAGTCCCTCGTCAGCAATAAATCCGTCTGTTCAAAAATATGGAATACAATGAAATATGAAATTTGAAAAAATGAGTCAGTAAAAATAATAGAGAATTATGGATAAAGCCATTTCGTAAAAAAGGCGTTTGAAAATGGTTCTCATGACTAGAAACATGTTATGCACTTATTTTCGTCTTCCATCTTCTATATCTATTCCATTAATAAATTGGAGAATTGGGATTAACAGGATAGGAAATATTTAATATATTTGACGCATCACTTCTTCTGATCTACCGAACTTGAAATTTTGCTCAAATATATACGGTATTGAATTCACCAAGGATTGTTATGGGTCTATTTCCATCTTCATCAATCAATTAATCCTAATTCAAACATTAAAACGAATATTTTTATCAATTTGTGATTCAAAGCTCACGTAACGTAAACTATGACTCAGTGAACTTAAACTATTCACAAAAACTAGGTTCACATAAACTATATCTCAGGATCCAAGAAAGTTGAAATAGAATTTTAGTGTAAACCATCAGCTGACTTAATTGAGACACACTCCATTGAATGTGTGTGCACACATGTCGTCAGACATTGTTGTGTGATCACAGTGAAAGACTTCCAACAACATCTTTCGAGGTTAGGTTTTTGTATCTTTGTTTGATTTTTCTTCCCTTCTGTACTTGAGATTAAATATTATTCTTGTATAATTATTATTTGTTATTTCCCAGTGATTTGATCATTCGTTATTTCCCAGTGATTCATTTATTGTCTTCTTGCTCCACTCAGCGATTTCAATTCGCTAGAAATTTATGATAGAGTGAATGAAAAACCAAAACTATTATCTCTTTCATATATTATCTCTATTAAACTATCTCCAATTGATTTGAATCAGAGGTGTTTGACAATATCAAGTAATCGATATTCATTTCTAGCAAATAACCCGTGCTCCGCCAGGGTCTAATATTGGAGACTTGTGTCATAAACCAACAAAACCCCCAACATAACAGTTTCTTTTTTAAGATAGAATAAATTTCAATTTTTGAAACAAAGCTAATCAGAGAGGTTTGGCTGACGCTGAGCAGAGGTGGAAGTGAGACTAGCATTCTGGTTTCCCCTCCAGCTGGCTAGTGGAAAAAGCTTTCCACTTTTTTCTGAATAAGTTTCCTCGTAAAATTTTCCCAACCCCTTCCTCCAGAGACAGACAGAACTGACCAGTAGTTGGACACCCCTATGGTTTTCCATTCAGACGATAGCAACATAGGAACATCAACTGTATACAGGTATCGTTCCAATTTCAATTTATTTTTTCATATTGTTTTTAGAAATTCCAAATTAATTATGTCTTGAATCCTGTTTTTCAACTGTCATAGCTCCTTATAAAAATAATAAAATAGTCAAATTATTTCCGATTAAAGTTATAATGAATCATTGATAACAAGGTATTTTGTAATATTTCAAATTTATTGAATTCTTAAAATTCCATAACCTGAATTAATAGATATTGTATTAACAAGATGCAGCTTAACTAATTTTATAAAACCAAAATAATGTAAAAAATCATATTTAATTCTCACAGGAATACTTTATCATGAATAAAATGAATCTGACTCCTAATAGAAATGTTTTTCTTTCAAATTCCAAAAGAATCATTTAGTTGATAATAATTGAAAACCAACTGCTTACTCTACCATCAAATGCTGCGCAACAACAATATATTACACAGTTTTCCCGTCTGGGAACGGGTGGATCGCCCTCTTTTTTCAAAAGTTTTCAATGTGTTAAATGAAATAATGATTTCTCTATGTTAGCTCAATTAGTTGTATCATTCGGGGGGTGAGTCGAGATGTTGCAACTAATTGCTAGTAGCCTACACATGAGTCATTACATGTTTCTATTCCTCCCTTAAAGATTTTTGAACATGTTGTTTGATTACATTTACAAAAACAGGTCATCAATCATTAATTACAAATGGTAGATACCACGGTCCAAATCATTAATATAACACTTGTCAAACTGAAAACTTGACCTACTGAAACATTGAAGAATTTAAAATAGGCATATCCTCGGTGAATTGAGAATCGAGATCTCAAGTTAATCAGTAAATTAGTCCAGACGTGATAATGCATCATTCGTGAATTTCCTATCCCCTTCATGTATAAGCCGATTCTTTCCTTTATTATATTTTAGATTTCATATTGTTTTTTTGTTAAAAGCCTCTCGCTGAAGACACAGCATGCAAGACGAGCATGTATGTACACACATTTCAACACACTTGTCCTGTCGTTAGTGGCCGGATTAAGGAATGTTCGCTGCACTACTGAATACTATTACTCACCAAACCTCAGTTACTGGAAATAAAGGGTGTTGTATATTATATGCTCGATTCGCAGAATATGATTAGCAGAAGAACATTATCACTCACCAAATCTAATTCGCTGATAATGAGTGTCGTAGTAAATTATGTGCTCGATTTGCTGATCAGCATTGGATTTATGTACCTTCACTCCATCCGTATGGAAAACACTTGACACAACAATGTTATCTTTCGATGTGTAAACACCGATGGTGCGGTAAAAGCTTTTTTCATCGTCACTAAGACTTTCATTTTTAATGGCCTGCCAAAATTCAATCCAAATGGTAACACATTTACAGAGTTTTGCAGAACGTGATAAAATCTTTCAAATGCTTTTTTTTAATGTTTTATCAATCTGCCAAAACATGTCTCAACTATAGTGAGGTACATGATAGGGGTAGTGGAGAAAGATAGGAGAACAGTTTTGTTGATTCTCTGCCTTGCCACTGCTTTCTATAGAGAATATCTGATACCGGAGAATCTGATGCAATTTTCTTCATTCTTGTTATGAAATAATCAATTAGTTTGTTCGTCAAGAAAATAAATTTTTCAATGATTAATTACGGTATTTATAATTGAGATTCGCGAAGCTAGAAAAATATAGCTATATCTGCTTTGTCGAATGATAGACAAGGAAAGCAACATCGATGTTAATCAAATAGGCTACTGATATTAAACCATGGACCTCATTATAGTTCACAAATGTGAATGTTAACTTGTTCCAACTGTAATATAAAAAGTAGAGAGAACTGATATGATCACCTATGATTAATAGATGAGAACACTGATAAATAAGTAATTACTTCAGATTTACAAAATAATCAAACCTCAAATGATAAATAAATAAGTGAGTAAATGTAATTAGAACTGAAATGAATTCACAAAACAAAATATATTAAATAGGGCTACTTGCTATAGCTGTCTGTGGTCGCTCGAGAAAAAATTGTAATTGATATTTGGGGGAGCTAAAAAATCCTATGTTCTAAACTCCCACCTTATACATCCTGGTCTCCAGGTATCGATAGGCTACCACTCCCAAATATGAATGAATATAAAATGAAACTTTCACAAGATGAATGTCTAAATTAGAAATATGAATATGTATAAATCACTGTAAAATATAATATTCTCTCACCGAGCACCTCTGATTTATCACATTTAGATCGAAATAATCATTGTGGTTAGGGGTTTTTTCGTATAGATCAATTTTATCTTCAGACAGATAAGCCCTTATATTCAGCTTAGTTGCCGAAGATTCCTTCTTCAATCCTTCCTTTTCTGTAGTGGACATTTCTCCACACCTACAACACAATCATGAGTGTTAATACCGTACTCCAGTATATAGACATAACAAAGCGGGCGTGCTTACATAATATAGCCTATATAGCCTATAGAGTGATTGTAAAAGGACTACACAACTTTGAAAGCACATGAATATATATTGAAATTACTTACAGAATTGAGAAAGGTGTCATTTTGTTACAAAACACTCCAAGTTTAAGACGTGGGTGTTATTTTGGTTGGATGTGACAGCCGTTGGTAATGCGACAAACATACCACCAATAATCTATCTCTTGCCACACTCGTACCAGCTAATTCTCTAATGTCTAGAAAATCCCAAACTTCTCCATGGAAATGAGGTGGTGCACCGTCATGCTCAACAAGATGAACAGGTGCCCTTTTACTTTCAGCATGACGGTGCACCAGCTCATTTCCACGGAAAAGTTCGGGATTTTCTAGACAATTGCTTTCAACTTTGCTGGATTTACCATGTAGGGCCAATTGCATGGTCACCTCGCTCACCGGATGTAACATCGATGGATTTCTTCCTTTGGGGTTTTATTGAGGATAAGGTTTATGTTAAGCCTCTACCAGACTGTCCTAATGACCTCCGAAATCGTATCACATTTGGATCGCTTAGTTAAAAGTTAAAAGTTACGTTGCTGGTATGAGTGTGGCAAGAAATCGATTGTTGGTGGGATGTATGTCGCATTACCAACGGCTGTCACATCGAACCAAAACACCTTAAACTTGAAGTGTTTTGTAATAAAATGATACCTTTCTCAACTCTGTAGGTGATTTCAATAAATATTTATGTGCTTTCAAAGTTGTAAAGTCCTTTTACAATCACTCTATTGTAGTTCTGTTTTTTCAATATATATTTTGATACATGAGACAAATCCAGAACCAATTTTTTTCATGCAAAATTTCCTTGTGCTACATACAGCGTGGCCCAAAAACCTCGTACTTCCAGTTCATTTTCCAGTTTTCAGCTATTTCCGCTAAATCCAGTAATTAGACAGAGAAATTGCGTTCTCCTTTTTTCAGATTATAAAATTCTGAATGGAATGAGATCGATCGGAACTGTCTATCTCCAATGAGTACTGAGTTATGATTTTTCAAAAATAAGTAAAATTTTAAGAAAAAATCAATTTTAATGAATTTTAGTTTTTGATCAATAATATCTTCCGATTGTTACCATTCAGATGTATAACTCAAAATCTCTCTGTGCGTATTTTTGTGCTCTACAATCTTAGATCAGGTAGAGCGCTCTATCTCATATAGATTTCCAGGTACACCTGACAACAATTCTCCTTGTATTGTGAAAAACACCTTATTTTCAGCTTCAACCATCATCACCAACTAGATAGTCTTCACATTGATATTTCGCACAATGACATAAGTTCATTAGATTATGTTCTATGAGAATCACCCGTTAGATGCACTTCATTTCAGTATTTCCTAGTGGAGAGGCTCGCTTAAAGACACCAGAAGGGTCAAAATTTCAAACACTTATAACTTCTGACGCAATGCTCAGATTTCATCGTACTATACTTCATTCTTCTCGGCTCGTCAAGGCGGTTCAAAATCATGCATCATAAGTCACATTTGGTCGAAAAATGGAAAATTTATTGTTGAGGATACTAAAGCCCATATTCCAATACACAAAAAATGGCCAATTTCTATATTCAAAGCTATGTATCTCGGTAACCCCTTATTATAAAAATCATTTATTTATCTTGAAATGTACAATTTAATTTCCTCTTCCACCTGCTGTAAACTATTTATGAGAAAATATTTTAGTGGAGAGAGATTTGATTGTTGAAAAAAATCCGGGAATTGTAGATATTTTTATCATATTAACGGTTTTGGCAGTACTATGATAGGGAATAGTTATTCAAGATGGATTTTAGACAACTGAGCTCCTAGAGGATGAATTTATCTACAATTTAGAATCAATCGAGAGTTTCTATGATGTATCAGGCTCGTTTTAGAAATTCTTGATCAACAGTAAAATCACGGAAAAAATGTAAAAACTGAAATCGCCATTTTTGAAATCTTCTGTAACTTTCGAATGGTATTGGAATTGAAAGTATTATTTATTGGAGTGGGTAGAGGGGGACAATTTCCACATCCTCACCAGATTTGGAAATTTTATCAGAATTATTTCAAAAGACATGCAACTTTGAATATAGAAATTGGCCATTCCTTCATTTAAACATTGGCTCATGTTAAACATTTAAACATTTAAACATTTGAACATTACGAGTAATGCCAAACCGTTGACTTGAATCTTAGACCTCACTTCGCTCGGTCATTTATCGCATAAGTTGGTTTTATTTTTATCATTATTTTTTTTTCATTCGTATCTGTACAATTTGTATTGTTAAGGATACATATTTGGGGAAACCTGTTGTCTCCATTGCCAATAAATAAATAAATAAATAAACCATTGATTGCGTGCAATAGCGCATGCAATTAATAACTAAAATAACACAGTAGCATTGTCTCTCGAACTTTCTCTGCTTTGAACTCGGGCTGTCCTGTTGACAGTATGTCTGGAAGGAGATTAGCTTTTGATGTTAGCATTTTTGATACATCAACCCCAAAAGCCATTAGGCGTTTTCACACCAATATCTCGCTGACACGACATACAGACAGGATTTACTGTGATGGACAGTATAAGAGGAGGCTGCGGTTTATAACTGCGCGAGGTCTACTGTTCACAGAGCTACTAGTACTTTCGATTCCAATAACATTCGAACGTTACAAAAGATTAAAAAAAATGATGATTCTAGTTTTTCGTTTTTTTTTTGTGATTCTACTGTTAAGACTTTTTAGAACTAGTTTGATACATATTAGAAAATCACAATTGATTCAAAATTGTAGATAATTTTATCCTCTACGAGCTTAGTTGTTCAGTAGGAGGGGTAGGAGGAGAAGTAGGAGGAGGAGGAGAAGGAGGTGAAGGAGGAGGATGAGAAGGAGGAGGAAGAGGAAAAGGAGAAGGAAAAGATGAAGAGAAAATAGTTATTTTTAAATATTCAATAATGTAATAGTTTTTCATCATCCCATCAAAATGTCATCGATAATCCTTCCTAAACTGCTAGTATCTTATGCTATCTTCTCTCTATGATGTGTTCACTTCCACAGTTTTGGGTTTATTTTATCCTGTTGATTTTTCCACAATCAACAATGATGAAAATCATTTGATGTTGTGATTGTGCAATGAAATAAATGAATTAATAGAGGGGATGCTGCTATTCTGGCGGGATCTATTTGAAAGAGAAGTGAACAATTTTTCACAATCTACTCTTACTTGAAAATAGATTTTCTCATTTCTGTTGTGGTTTGCTTGTATTGTTCTGTTGTGAAGACACTGTTAAACGGTGTACCGACAGCCACAACGATGCCAATCGGAGCCAACACTTTTCTGAATACTGTCTTCTCTCCATCCTCAGGTAGCAAATACATTGTATCCTTCCTCGCCACATTCTTCAGTCTGAAACAATGTATTGTATTAATAGAGTAATTTAAAAACACGCATTATCCAATGTCCAATTTCTCCAATCAAATTTATTCACAACACACAAAAATACAATAAGAAAATACAAAGAGTGAAGATAGGTCACTAACAGGTCACACAGCGCCCAAGCAAGTAGGCTCGATCCATAATATATTATTTATTCATTCATTCATTCATTCATAGGCAATAAAAGCATGTGTAATTTATTCATATAATGACGTATAATATTAAACCCCAATTATTTAATTACCTACTTTATTATTTGTATTCTATATTCTATATAGAGATATTCTATATCATTATGTATTTACTGTATTTTAGAAATAAAGAAGAAGAAGAAGAAGAAGAAGAAGAAGAAGAAGAAGAAAAGAAGAAGAAGAAGAAGAAGAAGAAGAAGAAGAAGAAGAAGAAGAAGAAGAAGAAGAAGAAGAAGAAGAAGAAGAAGAAGAAGAAGAGAAGAAGAAGAATAGAATAGAATAGAATAGCTGCCTTTATTTTTACCTAGGAGGGCGGAGTTAGGGCGCAGCCGGCCCTCTCTTACACTCAACCCTCCAATACAACACTAAATAATTACTAGATTAAACAAATCAAATTCAGAAAAAAATATATACAATATTACAAACAAGGTGAATAAATATTATTAAAATACAAAAATAATAATCAATGGAGAAAAAAAAAATAACGAAACCTAAATTATAATTGAGATATGAATAGAAATTGAAGAATAAAAACTGAAAAATATTACAATGTAACAAAAGAAGAAGTAGAAGTAGAAAAAAAAGAAGAAGAAGAAGAAGAAGAAAAAGAAGAAGGAGGAGGAGAAGAAGAACTGACCAATAAACCATTTGCTAGGTCCAGCCACCCACACCACCCCTGATCCACCTGAAAACAGCCGCGCCAAACCGACGAGGTTCCTGAATTAGCCTCAGCTCAACAGGCAATGTGTTCCACAATCCACAAGCCGTCACAAGGAAGGACTTGTTGAACATGACTGTCCTATGAATTGGGACAGCCAGTAAATGGGAACCATGCCGGGTACCACCCCGACCAATGTCACACAAGAAGTGAAAGTCTTCAGCTATGTACTTGGGTGTCTGAGTTTTTAACACTTTATGCAGAAAGAGAACCGCATGAAATGACCTACATTCATGTAGCTTCATGAGTCCAAGTCGGTCAAAGTATTCAGTCACATGGTCGTCACGTCTGAGGTTGAAGATGAAGCGGACACAGTAGTTATGCGCACGCTGCATCCTCTGTTGTAGTTGAACAGTCATGTCAGTAGTTACAATGTCGCAATAGTTGAAAACCGGGAAAATCAAGGTCTTCACCAACATAACCTTTGTTGAAAAAGGAATAATGTCAGAAATCTTCTTCAACGTCTTGATCCCAGCAATCACCCTATTGCATGTCAACGTCACATGGTTTGTCCAGTCCAAGGTCTTAGTCATAGTGAGTCCCAAGTTTTTCACGTCTGAGCTGTACTCTAATTGTACACCATTGATTGTAATATACGGTCCATCTGTCAAGTCAAGTGTGTTCAGTAGTCTCGAATAACCAACCACGATTGCCTTTGACTTTGTCTCATTTACCTTTAGCCCATTATTACCTGCCCAATCAAGTAAACGTACTAATTCATCATTCATTTCATCTACTGTCGTGTTGAAATCTTTTTTATTACAGTGTTTATAGATTTGCAGGTCATCTGCATATAGATGATATCTGGTGGTTAGTAGAGAACTAGTCACGTCGTTTATGTATATGCTGAATAGTAGAGGACCCAAGACCGACCCCTGACGAGGCACTCCTCTATCTAAATTGCGCCACTGTGAAGAGACACCCTCCACTCTCACACTCTGACACCGACCATGCAAGTAAGACCTTACCCATGCTACAGTGGTGTGGCAGAAGAAGAAGAAGAAAAGAAGAAGAAGAAGAAGAAGAAGAAGAAAAAGAAGAAGAAGAAGAAGAAGAAGAAGAAGATTTCTTTATGTACCGTTCAACCTCGATTGATCGTGACTGGTTCGATTAACTTTGATTATTTGTCTCTGCTATTACTATTCCAATTACTTGCAATCGAGATTATTCATTTATTTATTTATCAGTTACAACAAACAATAGGCTACTCTTCTTCAAACGACGCCAGCCATATGCCTAAACTCAGTACCTTCCATCCAGCGATTGTGAAAAACTAGTCTTCTTCTAGTGTGGCCCACATTGTAATGGCAGTGGAGAAAGATGGAGAACAGCGTTGCCGAATCTCTGCCTTGCCACTGCCTTCTATAGAGGATAGCTGATAGCCGTTATATCTTATGCAAAGTCAACTTTTATTCCCTGTTAAAAAATTTTTTTCGTATAGGAAAATTTTTTTTTTCAATGAATTTTTTCATAATTGAGAAGGGATATTTTGTAAATTAATTGTATTCTTACGTTGCCATATTATCAAAAATATTTTTTAATGGATTTTCCATAATTATTGAGAATGAAAATTTTGTGAATTGCCATATTATCGTTTTTTCAACGATGTAGAAATATAATTAATTAACAAAATATCAAAACCCAACTATCAAAATTTAGTTTCAAATCATTGAAAAATATATTTTGTCGACGAATGAAACATAATTTATAATTTTGAACAAGAATATTGACAGGTAATTTTACATCAGATATACCAGTTTCAGCTATCCCCTATATAGGAAACAGTGGCAAGGCTGTTCTCCCATGTTTCTCCACTGCTATTATAACGTGGACCTCACTTGAAATACATGCATTTACTTATCATGTATGGATGGCTATACAAATAGTTAAAACATGTTGTGGTGAATGAAAAAATAGAACATTTGGAAAGAATACTTCTTGTGAGTTTTCATTCCTGTTTGCTATATTTTTCCTACTAATATTTTCCTGAAATTGGTAAGCAGCAATGTTAAGTTTTCCTTACCTGACAGCTGCAACTGTGGGTAATACTTCTCCACCTTTCTCATCAATTAATGTGATTTCCCCTTCTGCAAAACAAAATAAACTAGTCTCTATGAACACAATGGGGTGCAAAAGTACAAGAAATAAGTGATATAGATTCAACAAATGTGTCATTGTTTCATCCAAAGTGACCACTTAAGGAACTCTAGTGGAATTCATGTTTATCACGTGTCTACTGATAAGGAGCGCTACACAGGGTTACAAAGGTAACCTTGGGAATCTTTGTAGAGCTTTGTAACCAGTAGACACGTGAACCCCGCCAACCTGTCTTCCAGACAACTAAGCTCCTCGCAATTTTGATCACAGGCGTCAGTAGATCCCCTGGCAAAATATACCATTGCCGTCAACTATAGTCTGTGTAAAATAAGTTGAGACTTGGCCCTCCTTCCGAAGAAATTAGAAGGCTGCCAATTAGTGTAAAATTGCAACTTTCTCAAATTTACAATTCAACGTCAGAATTGGATGTAGAATATCATCCCAGAAATCCTAGTAGTGCTGAAAAAGTTTCAGGTTTGAAGGATTAAAAGGAAATTCAACTTTTATGAAGAATCGCGAAGATTTGTTTTTCTTGTGAATATTACTTCTCTCAGAATCATGGGGCGGCGTAATGCATAATAATTTTATATCAAATCAACGGAGAGAATGTCTCCTTTCTATTGGTGTCTGGGTAATTTTTATTCCACCTATAGTTTTTTTTTTTTAATTTATGATTATGTTCGTCAATGTAGAGACATTTCGAGCAGGAAACATGAAATTTTCGACATGCTGGAAACTTTTTTTTTTGAAAGATAAGTGGATGGTTGGAGCGAGAAAGTTTCTCAGAAATACCTAATTGAAATTTTATTTTCAATTGTCAAAAGTAGTCGCAAGATCGTATTTCGGTCTCCAAGGAATTTTAAAGTTGGGAGAGCGGCTGCATGGTACCATGGCTCACTTTAGATAAAGGCTGGAGTGCACAACTTGGCAACGTCGCAGTCAAGCTCAGCTTCAGGCCGAGCAAATTGAATTCACTTGGTAGACTGCAGATTAACTACCAGCTTTATGCCTTCTATCAAATACCAATACTGAGAAATTCAATCCAATGATAGTAAAAAATATATAATATTAACTGATAGACTAATTTTAACTTTAGTTCTAGGAGTTTCAAGTATAATGCTTGGCAATATATTTCACTGTAGGCTACTTACTTTCTGTGTCTGTATTTCCTACAAGCAATTTTAATGATCACATGTATTTCATTAATGGATGAAAGTATTGAATAGTACCTTCTTAATGTAAATTTAAAATATAAAAGTCGAATATTGTCTTCTTTTTAAGAAACTTCTGAATTTAACGCATTCGCTTTTTGTGCATTTATAACTAACCATACACCATAATGATAATCGATAGTTCAATAATATATATCAAAGGGAATATATTCTACTACCATTTAGTTTTTGTTCGTAATAATATCCATCAATTTATATTTAAACACATCATCAAGTACCCCACCCTTTATTATTCTTTTTTATTTTAAAACAATACTTGTTTCAACATATCTTTTTTATTTAAGAAAAAATGGCTTTAGATGAGTTGGAACTAGTCGTGTTTTGGAAAAAAATACAAAGAGTAAGGTATTGAAGATTTATATCATGTTTTAATAATTTCAAAGTAGTCTTATGAAGAGAAGTGATAATTCATATTAATAATGAATAAATAGGTTACTGAAAGAATAAATTGCTGGAATAATGATAATTCATTGAACTTTGTTCATTTAACTCAATTATATCTAGGCATAATAGCATACAACAAAATTCACAGAAGAATTGATATCCAATAGCAATAGTTTAATCTATCTTTACATATCTTTGTGGGTTTATAATCACATTATTGACATAAATCAAATACTTACTATCCCTACTAACAAATACAAATGATTCCACAATAATACACATTATTCTACAAAATACAATTTTTCTAATGGTGTAATGAATCTATGCATCTATATAATAAGAGAGAGTAGGCTTGTGTTTGTTCGTGTGTTCGTTTGTTCGCATCAAAACATGTCATCTTGTGGATTGCATACCGGAAAACGGGAATGATTTATATCTCCAAATTTTGCACATAAATTCTAAAAATATCAATCTCATGCACTAGCCCAGTCAACGAAGTGTTATAGAGGGAAAAGTATGGAAGACAATTTTTGACCCCGCAGTTCTGGTCAGGGTAGTGAGGTAGTAGGCTACAAAATTTTTTCTGTGGTGATTTGTGATATCTCCAACAGTTCTCGAGATATAAGCTCTTAAAAGTGTAAAATTGTTAAAATAACAGCTTTTAATCCTTTTTTTTGATGTTTCAACTCTCCAACAATGCATCATAAAAATGAATGCTCACCATAGATTGGTAGAGCTTTGTTTTTTCTTCAATTTGATGTATTATTCCACTACTTAATGTTTTCCTTCTATTGTTATAGCAGATTCAATGTGGGGGTTGAAATTTTCAACTCTGCGCGTAAACTAGTGAAATTATACATCAAATTGAAGAGAATTTGATGCTCTATAAGCTCATGATCAGCATGTTAAGTTATAAAGCAAAAAAGCAAAAAATTTAGGGAAAGTGTGTTTTTTTCAAAATCGGACTCAACATTTAACCGGGAATTTATCAGATACATTTGTGTTGACTACTGTAACAAAGTTCTATTTCTGAATTAGCAAATAATTTTAAACAACATGATAAAGGTTTAATAGAATTTCAAAACTGTTTTAAAATAAAGTTTTATAGAGTATAATAAGTGGAACTTGTAAATTTGTATTTTTTATTACTTGGCAATCGATGCTGTTATCTATGGTGGTTCCCCACTTTGAAGCTCTAGGCACTTATCTCAGGTATTTCTGCCAGGCCTTTCTCTCAAATTTTTTAATGGCTAGCTTATGTTAGGAGTGTTTGGCTGCTGTTGAAATTTTCCTAAATAATTGAAAGTTAAGATGTTTTATTTGTGATCTAAATGTTTTTGTAAAGTTTATTGATGTTATTGAACATAAGTGGAAGTAGATTTCAATTTTTCTTTTCATTTTGTGTTGAATTTCTCGTTTAATGTTGAAAGCAATAAGTCTGTTTTGAAACCTGTAAACGATAGATAAGTATTATTAACTTATAAGTTATATATTTTGATCTTGATTTGAAACAATAATTTTTGAGTTTTTGTGAAAGCTTTTGAATCTATTTTGATGAACAGATCAAACATATTTGTAACCTCAATCATGTTCAATCTATATTCGGTCCATGTATGATTATTTGTTCTGGGTAAACTAAAAATTTTGAGTAATTTTAAAAAATTATAATTTGATTTGCTCTGAACTGGATTTCTTATTCATAGGCATTAGATCCATTCATGATTTATCAAGATTTTAGCATATTTGGAGCCGATGACTTCCCTTAGGTGATAGGTGAAAGCTATCCAACCTATTAGGATAAAATTGGTAGCACGCCAGCTTGTGTGGTGTGTGTGTGTGTGTGTGTGTGTGTGTGTGTGTGTGTGTGTGTGTGTACACAATATCTCATCTCCCAGTAAACGGAATTTCTTGAAATTTGGAACATATGGTCCTTACACTATAAGGATTCGACATGAACAATTTCGATCAAATGCATTCCAAGATGGCGGCTAAAATGGCGAAAATGTTGTCAAAAACAGGGTTTTTTGCAATTTTCTCGAAAACGGCTCCAACGATTTTGATCAAATTCATATCTGAAATAGTCATTGATAAGCTCTATCATCTGTAACAAGTCCCATATCTGTAGAAATTTCAGGTAGAAATTTGTAGAAATCATTTCAAAGTCTGTGTGAGTAATTCCGGATACTGCATGATTTTCCTCATAAACTGTGATCTAATTTGAAAAAGTGTTATAACTTTTCCAATTTTGAATGGAATCATTTTAAATTCTAGGACAAGGTTGATAATATGAACAGAAAGGTTCATGAATTTTTTCAGAATTTTTTATGATGGACCAAATTTTTTTTTTTAATTTTAAACGTCAGTAGCACGTTAATGGCACGTCTGACAGGATTTTCACATAGGAAAAGAAGTGCTGGAAATTCACTTCTACACCAAAATCAGTGATCAACAATACATTGTTCCAGGAAAATTGAAAATCTGCCAAAATTATTCAAAGTTTTTAACTGCATTTAAAATTACCGCAAAAGGTCTATATATTGTTAACGGTGCCCTATAGACGATTTTTGCAAGAGACAAAAAGTGCTGAAAATTAACTTCTACACCCGAATCAGTCATCAAAAATACATTATTCCGGGAAAATTGAAAATGTGCCAAAAATATTCAGTTTATTTAACTGCAT
>NC_052514.1:40812243-40884441 GCF_014356525.2 Nilaparvata lugens
TCAATACAGTCGACCTTTACCTAACAAAATAGGATAAATATTGAATAAAATCAATACAGTCGACCTTTACCTAACAAACCCCCAATTAATAAATACACAAAACTAATCCACCACTCAAGACGTTGACAACATTTTTTAGAACATTTCTATTGCATTTTCATATCAAAAATATGAAAATAAAACTCATATGCATAACTTATGATGAACTTCAGTTGGTCATCATGTTTTTAAATTATCACCTCATTAAGATTTGAAAATTGAAATTTATTTGCCAAAACATTTATACATTACAAAAATTTTGAATAGACTAGTCTAAGTGCCGGTTGCACAACAGTTGGTTAAATTTTAACTGTGATTAATTTCACGAGGACCGATCAGAGAAGGCGGTTTTTGAAAAGACGTTGTTGAAATTCAACAGGTTGTTGTGCAACTGGGCATGAGTTTGATAAAAGCACAATATCTTAAACTGAGAAATAACTTAGAATAGAACTTGATTGATCATGAAAACATAAGATAAAAGTAGAATTTTTCAGGCACCACCAACAAAAGAAAAAATCTTGCCCGCTGCTGGAAATGAGATTAACTTGCTATTCTTCTTGTCTATCATTAGGCAAAACAAATAGCTCTATCCTTTTCTAGCTCCGCATCGCTGATCGCTCGTTGGCTCTGGAGAAATAAAATGAACTATAGTGATGTAGCTGATGTGTGACGTATAGTGAGGTCCACGTTATAATGGCAGTGGAGAAAGATAGGAGAAAAACAATGCCGAACCTCTATCTTGTCAATGCCTTCTATAGATGGTAGCTGATACCAAGTGATGTAATATTATTTCATTAAGCAATAAATTATATTTCTCAATAATTTCAGAATGAATTTTCATAATTAAGATTAAATATTTTGTTAATTAGTCATCAATTCTACATTGTTAAAAGACGATCTGGCAACAGAGCAAAGCGAGAAAGAGATAGCGCCATCTGCTTTGTTGAATGATAGACAAGGATAGCAATACCAATGCTAATCAAACACTGCCATTATAATGTGGTCATCACTATAGTGATGTGTGATGTTATAATGAAAGTGAAGAAAAATAGAAGAACATCGTTGCCGATTCTCTGCCTTGCCCCTGCCTTATACATATAAGATAGCTGATACCTGTGTATATCTGATTTAATATTAACTGTTTCCATTCTAGTTGCAAATGATCAATTTCATTTCATTTGCCAGGAGTGAATATTTTGTTAATTAATTATATTTCTACATTGTTGGAAAACTCACTGCATTCCAGTTATGTGAGATGATGATATGATTCCTTCCCATCTTGAGACTCCCAGTTTCAGAGTAATGCCTTCGTCATTGATGAAAGTCTTATAGATGAACCCTCCACTTTCCAGGTGGAACCCACGCTTCTCTTCATAGACTCTCCTGTAGACCGGTAAATACAATCACATCCAAAATTTTTATATTTTTCTCCTACAGTTACCTTGAAAGTGCACTGATTAGACTTTTGCTCAAATTACCGAGAAAAATGCTCAAAGTAAACTGAAAAAAATTATAAAAATAACATAGACAACAGAGAATATTAATTTATTGTAGTATTCCTGCATTGCATTGCATTGCAATGCACTGCAATGCATTCCTGCACTGATTACAGAACGCAAAGAATCACTTTTCCGCTCTAGTGCGGGAAAATTTTTTTCTGCACTCCAGATTTGCAACATGGAAACACAAAATAGTTGGTTGGTTATATGGAGGATTAGTGCAGGAAAACAAAAATTAAGTTGGTAACAATGACTGTGGTTAGATTTAGATGAGAATCATTTCAATGGCTACCCTACATTACGATAAAATCCCAATCTAGAAATTCAAAACAAGAATAATGTTCATCTAAATCATAATTAAATAATCATAGTTTACAAATTCTCATCATTTAATAATAAATAATAGTTCTCTTCTATTGATAATTATTATTTCAACTGCAAGCAATGAGAAAAGTAGCAAATATACATTATAAAATAAGAATTTTGAGGTTAAATGATTACCATTTGATATCCATATAAATAAAAAAACATAAGAATACTACAATAAATTAATATTCTCTGTTGTCTATGTTATTTTTATAATTTTTTTCAGTTTACTTTGAGCATTTTTCTTGGTAATTTGAGCAAAAGTCTAAATTTCTGAATCCTGTTTCTGTAGTTTTTAGCTGGATGAAACAAGCTTAGGTACGATTCTTCCCACTAGGTCGCGCGCTTGTCGGTTCAGCCATCTTGCAGCCAGCTGTTGGCGTGTATTTTGAATGTGAATTTTTTGTTCTATCTGTAATTTTCTGATTCTTGAATGAATAAAAATGAGAACTTTGGCTGACAATTTTCAACTTCAATTGGATTATTAATTTTTAAATGAATTAAGGTTGTTATTATTAACAACATCACACACACACACAAACATTTGATGGATTTCAGCCATCATTTTACCCATAATTACCCACTTTTCATATTCAATGGTAACTGTAGGAAAAATTTAATGTGAAATACGTGCGCAAAGTTCCTCTGCTGCACTCAAGAAGACATTCCGCCCTCGCCTACGGCTCGGGCATAAACGTTTCTTACGGTGCAGCAAACTGTCACTTTGCGCACTAGTTGCACAAATAACTATTTCAAGTGAGTGGGCTAATTTATTTATTTACATCAACAGAAAAATTACAGCTTATAAAGGCTCACAGATTTATGCCAAAACAAGCATAATTGAAAATCGATTGTTTACACAGACTAGAACTAAATTAATGAGAAGGGAATGAGAGAAATAACAATAAAATATTTTTAATTCCTGTTTCTGGGATTATAAGACTAGATTGGGGCTCTATAATATGATATAAATACCAGGTGAGTCTACATATGCAGCTGACATACGTTCCCTGACTGAAGGAGCGAAATTCAAATTTACACCAGTATCCTAGGATGAATTAATTTTTGTGTGAATTCAAATTCACACCAGGATCCTAGGATGAATTGAAATTTTTAGTGTGAATTGAATTTCAAACCTGTATTGTAAGATACATCAGTTGCTTCAAGCAAAATACTACTGTTCTGCTCACTAATAATATTAACCAGTTCATAATCCTCATCCAATCAGATAATAGGTAATCTATCTAAAGAAATTGGCTTATTCACGTACGGGATAGGAAATTCACAAATGACGCATCATCACGTCTAACTAATGGATTGATCAACTTGAAATTTTGCATAATATAGATTCTTAAGGATGGTTATATGCCTATTTTAAATTACTCAAGATTTCAGTGGGTCAAGTTTTTAGTTTGTCTAGTTTTTAATCAGACCCTTACGGAGCACGGGTTATATGCTAGCACAAAAATAGAAGAAGAGTATTGTGCTTTCTTTTTTTATCAGATGGGGAACAGAATGTTAAAAATCCCTCAACATCATTATTGAGATATTTTGGAGTTAGAAGAAAAATAGAACCAGGGAGAGAGAAGAAGAAGAATAAGAAGAAGGAGAAGGAGGAGGAAAAGAAGAAGAAGAAGAGAAGAAGAAGAAGAAGAAGAAGAAGAAGAAGAAGAAGAAGAAGAAGAAGAAGAAGAGAAGAAGAAGAAGAAGAAGAAGAAGAAGAAGAAGAAGAAGAAGAAAAGAAGAAGAAGAAACAGAAGCAGAAGAAGAAGGTTCGCGAGGAACCCTAGCAAGGTTCTAGTGTACCCCCAATATTTATTCAATATACTACATTTTCTCCCATTAATTTCAACCTTTCAACATTTCATTCCATCAAGATCAAGTGATATTGTAATTTTTGCCACTTACTTTATATATTTAGATTTCCCCATGATCTGTTCCGTACCGCTTTTGAAAAGCGTGGTGTTCTTTCTTCTCTCTTCCTTAACAATATAACCAGCTGCAAATTTTAAAATCAAATTTTTATTTCAATATATCTCAAGTGTAGATCATTATGTTCTAGGAACAGTATACTCTAAAAACTATTTACTGTAAGCATCTATAGTGACAGTGGAGAATGATAGGAAAACTGCGTTGCCGATTCTCAGCTTTGCCATTGCCTTCTATAGAGGATACTGTTACCGGTATATCTGGTGTAATATCATCTATTGTATAAAATAATCAATTATATTTCATTCGTCAATAAGAAGTTCAATGGTTTAATGATAAATTTTCATAATTGAGATTTGAGATATGAACTTATATCAATGTGCAAGATATCAATATGAGGGCAATGTAGTTGGTGATGATGGTTGAAGCTGAAAATTGGATGTTTTTCACAATACAAAGAGCATTGTTGTCCTGGAAAGTGTACCTGGAAATCTATATGAGATAGAGCGCTCTACCTGATCTCAGATTGTAGAGCACAAAACTACACCCAGAGGGATTATGAATTATCATACATCTAAATGGTAGCAATCGGAAGTTATTGTTGTTCAAAAAGATGAACAACAACTGATGAACAAAAGATGATTGTTGTTCAAAAAAAATTATCAGAATTGATTTTTTCGTCAAATTTTACTCATTTTTGAAAAATCATAACTCAGTTTTCATTGGTGATAGAGTTTCGAATGACCTCATTTCATTCAGAATTTTATGATCTAAAAAAAGGTGAGAGCAAATTTTCCTGTCTGATTACTGGATTTGGCAGAAATAGCTGAGAACTGAAAAATGAACCGAATATACGAGGTTTTTTACACTCTGTATCTGGCACAAGGAAATTTTGCAGGTAGAGATTGGTTCTGGACTTTTCTCATGTATCCAAATAATATATTAAAGAATCAGAACAACAATATAAATTGCAAGCACACCCCCTTTTTTATGTCTATATTGAATGGACTGAATAATAAAGCATCAATTTTCCTTCCCTCGGGCTCCTCGCAGACCGCAGAGCTTTTGCGGACCACTTATCGGGAACCATTGATCTAGATATAAATATGCAGGAAGATAAATGTCAAATTTATTGTATTCTCTCATCCAATTTATTGGATCGACTTCCAGTAGTATAACTTCAAAATATTTTTTATGGCTCAATTGAATATAACATTCAATTCATCCGTGATTAAATGCTGATTAAAGATGTCTTGACTTCTCTTTTTGATTCTCTTCTTACTCTTTCCTTCACATATTCAATTGTTTAATAGCTGTTGCATTAGCCACGAGCAGTAGTTATTTGAAATATCACTATAATATATAAATAATAATAATGGTTATTGGTAATGTGTTTTCTCTTTCAATTCCTTACATGTTTATCAAATTCATCAAGAAGTACTAGAATAATTGGTTCTTTCACAATTAATTCAATGTTGTGCTTTACAATATTTTCGTCAGACTTATTGGCTGTCAACTAATAACACTATTTAAATACTATATAATCCATCGTGATGAGAATTTCATTATATTTATACAAATAGATTTATGAGAACTTTATTATTTTTTGCCAATGGAACAAAATATATCACAATTTCAATATCGTTTAATGACGATTGATTAATTGAAGTTTAATAGTATTTTTGGAGATTTAGCTTTCAGGCTACGTTAGCTTCATTAATTTTTACCCACTTTTATCTACTATTTACTTTTTCAAGTTCCAAAACTATATTGGCGAATATAAAATAAACTTGAAAGAGATTATATTGAAGTTAGTAATCATGAAAATATGCTTTAATAAGTAAAGACGAGCGATTCTACTTATAATTCCCTATAAGCTCCATTATAAAATTCAAATATTTTGGATCTTCATGGTGGCGGCGGGAAAAAATTTCCAATGGTCACACTGTGTTTATAATAGTTACCCTACCACACCCTTAACAATACGCCACTGAAAGATACCCTACACAATTATTCATTCACTTACAATATTTGAAGACTTTTGGTGGGGCTGTGGGGTCCTCATCGATCTTATCCAAGAAGTAGGACCTCCTGATTCGATACCCTTTCTGACCATCCTCTGATTCAAAAGGGGATAGGCGGTCCCCGTTGTAGTATTTTACATAACGCAATTTCGACATACCATTATCCGTGATTTTCACCTCATTTTCGACAAAGTAGAAAGTGATCGGGTTATTATCTGGCGTCTGTAAAATCAATGAGTATTCGCTATTAGCATATAGGCCAGTTACAGTACACACACATCGATTTCTGGATGTTCCGTCTTCAAGAAATCTATGGGCTGGTTTCCGAGCTCGGGATTTAACTCTATCCTTTTCTAGCTCCGCATCACTGATCGCTTGTTGGCTCTGGAGAAATAAAATGAACTATAGTGATGTAGCTGATGTGTGACGTATGGATATAGTGAGGTCCACGTTTTAATGGCAGTGTAGAAAGATAGGCAAACAACATTGCCAAACCTCTGTCTTGTCAATGCCTTCTGTAAACGATAGCTGATACAGGCTCATTGATTTAATATTAAATCATTCTCAGGTTCATTCTCGTTTGAAATAATCAATCATATTTTAACAAGCAAGAAATTATATTTTTCAAAGATTTCATAATAAATTTCCATAATTAAGATGGAATATTCATATAATAATTGAAAAAATTGTACACATGGAATTCTAACCTCATCTTGGACTGTGTCACCTATAAATTTGGAAGAAAAATAGCACAAGGACTACCTTATTATTTTATCTACCAATGTTATTACATTAGTCTCATTTGCATTGTAAATGAATAAATAAATAACTAATTACTAATTCTACATTGTTGAAAGACAATCTGGCAAAAGAGCAAAGCGAGAAAGAGATAGCGCTATCTGCCTTGTTGAATTATAGACAAAGATAGTAATACATGCAGTAATACCATTGCTAATCAAACACTGCCATTATAACGTGGACCTCATTATAGGTTGGTTCTAGACTTTAAACAGCTGGAGTCAGAAAATTGGCTTTCCGAAACGGGGCGTAATCGCAGTCCATTTTTAAATGAAATTTCGAAAAACTAGAAAATTGAGCTCAAAATAAAATAAAGAGAAAATAGTGTGAAGTTTCAGCTATTTTGAATTATTTAGGAATGTTTCATTTTGTCAAGGAAAAACGTTTCCAGTAATTATTATAGAAATGAGAAAATAAAGATTATCATAAAAACTGCTGATACCCCATTTCTGAATGTCAATTTTCCGACTTCTGCTGTTTAAAGTCTAGAACTTAGCTAAATCCCGAGCTCAGAAAACGGCCATATAAGCTTTTAAGAAATTAATTCAAGAAAAGCTTTAAAATGGCTTGGAAATGCCGAAACAAGTTGTTATGTTTTATATTATTTTTTTAAACAAAAGGGTACTATGGAATTATTTTGTATTAATCAAAAATCAAGTAGTCCTACCATATTGGAATACATTATTAGAAATTTACCAGGTTGAACTTGGAAAACACTTGAACATCTGTTTGCCAAGTTTTATTCAAACTAATAGGATCTATAAGGACAGCAAAAAAATCAATGCGTATGTATGTAACGGATGAACAAAAATCTGGTGTGGCGCACTCACACAACTTTCCTTGCCGTTATGAAAATTGATCACCTGACACTAGTGTTCCCACGCATCTCAAGTCTACTGTTCAAAGCTCTGAGCCAGCTGGTGACAGGACAATAACGCTGTAGACACACGAGGACTGCTATCTCTTCATAGTGAATGATCTAATAGAGTCAACAGTTGCCAACATTTTGCAATTGAATAATCACATGTTCTCGAATTTTGAGCTTATTTTCAATTTTAGGTGAAAATGCTAGTAAACATTAATCGTAGAAATTTGCATGCTCAATCTTTTCCACTAGATTTTTTTGTTTAAATTGTATCTGATGCCTGATAATTGGGAATCTAAAATCAAACTTTGCATAGATGGGGCGGAGCTCCTGAAATTTTTACAGATATGGGACTTGTGACAGTTGATAGAGCTTTCCAATTACTATTTAAAGTATGGATTTGATCAAAATCGTTGGAGCCGTTTTCGAGAAAATCGCGAAAAACCCTGTTTTTGACAACATTTTCGCCATTTTAGCCGCGATCTTGAATTGCATTTGATCAAAATTGTTTGTGTCGGATCCTCATAGTGTAATGACCTTAAGTTCCAAATTTCAAGCCATTCCGTTAATTGGGAGATGAGATATCGTGTACACAGACGCACATACACTCATACACACACACACACACACACACACACACACACACACACACACACACACACACACACACTCACACATACATACAGACCAATACCCAAAAACCGCTTTTTTGGACTCAGGGGACCTTGAAACGTATAGAAATTTGGAAATTGGGTTACCTTAATTTTTTTCGGAAAGCAATACCTACTTTCCTTACCTATGGTAATAGGGCAAGGAAAGTAAAAAAATAAAAATCTCTTCTTTGATCAATCAGAATTATGAGAACTATTTATTTCAATCAGTCAATTATCCACGCAAAATTCAGTTATTTAGTCATTTACTAGTGACCCTGACCCCCTGCGTTGGAGAACTCGCTCATTGTAATCTTTGAATTCAGCAACTTTCAATTATACAGAGTTGGTGGAGTTTATGGAAACAGCAAAATATTTCTTTCACAAGAAAAATATTTGACAGTAGGTTTTATTGTGGATCCTGTTTGAAATGGATAATTACTCTGTCGCTCCAACATCATTGTTCCTCATATGAATCCAAATTCATTGTTTTGAATGAGAAGGTGGTCATGTGATACATGATTTCAATACAGAGTTCCAAGGTTAAATGAATGACGAAAACCACACATAATAATTTCAACCCTTTATTAGTTTGTTGATGTGTAAGTTTTAAATTATGTTGTATGTAAATATAAAGAAAATAAAAATCTCAGTACCCTTTTTTTGATCACTTGAAAATGGCATAAATGTCTGAAACATGTAGTGATAAAATATTTAAAAAAAGGGTACTAAGATTTTTATTTTCTTTATATTTATATTACAAGTAGCCCTATACAGAAAAGAGATAATATCTTATGTAATATCTAAATAATAACATATTATGTTGTATGTATATTATTAACCAGCTAAAATCATGTGTCACCGTGTGAAGGTCTGTCTGTGTGATAGATTATGTGATAGCTTCCAGATAGCCTCAGATAATGTTAAGAATGGATGAATGGGAAAACTGGTGTAATTGCATGCAATGACTAAATCATAAATTACACAATTTTTTTCTTATGTTATGTGTTGCACTTTCAATGTTATTTGTTATCTCTTGAAAAAGGACGAAGGAGTGAGTCAATTTTGTTGCCCAACAAACTTGACCTATAAAAAGGTTCCAAGAATATGTGTTCAAAATTAGAAGCTGATTGATCAATTCTCACTAAATTTCTTGTATAACATACAAACAGACGAACAACAAAGTAGCTGTCCTTTCCTCTTATGTTCTTCTTTTTCTTCTTCTTCTTCTTCTTTGTCTTCTTCTTCTTCTCCTTCTTCTTCTTCTTCTTCAAATAGATCAGGGAAGGAAAAATAAACAACAAAAAATGGGGATACTAAAACCTTCTAGACTTTGTAACGTTATTTTTGTGAATAACGGTTTGCCTGGCTTGGCTGCAGTCGGTAAAGCATGAGTAAAAAATTATACAACTCTGGTTGTGGTTCTTAGAATATAAACTAGACAAAATTCTTACGGGCTTGCCCAGGAGCTCCCGCAATTCTCTGCTCTGGGACAATTTATATAAATCTCTGGAATGTATTATTTCCAAAGATTTGATTATCAATGCTAAATATTGCTGACTAAACCAACTTATTCGGTGAAGAATAAAGTTGGATGGTAATTTTCTTAATATTTCAATATTGATAACTCGATAAATAAATATGAGATTGGTCATGCATGGAAGTGGAGAAATAAATAAAGGATACACCATAAAAATTTTGATACATATATTGTACAAGAAAATATCAACAGACAAATAAATGTGGAAATATATAGAGCAACAAGCAAAAATAATAAAAATAAGAACAATATATCAAAAATAAAATATCACAGATTAGCTCACTAGTTCTTTAGCACGAAACGTTACCATGTGCTTTTAATTCATTAATTGTATGCATTTATTTTTATGCATCTCAGATATCGACTTGCTGCTGCTTGTTGATTTAAAAATCTCACTATATATCTCCTTTCCAAAAATCATAAAAATAATCATTTGATAAATCATAAATCTCAAATATAATAATATGTATAGATCTCAGTATATTTCTCAATATATATCTCTCAGGGCTTAAGGTTTGGCCTCTGGTGGAAGTAGATAAATTAATTTATCCAGTGAACAAGAGCTACATTTATATCTTATAATTTGCTAATAAAATTAATGATTGAGTGAGCATATGTACATTATAATATTGAATTTAAATACTCCTTTAATCTGTGCATCTTTAGATATATAAATTTGATATAACTCTTATCCAATAAAATAAGTTTTTGTACCTTTTTAAGACTTGCACAAGTTTTATAATAATTTCAATATTCATAACCTTTTCGACGAGCTAGCTTTTTATATTTTTGTTTCACTCGAAGCACTGAGGGCGCCCTAACTTTATATATTCCGATAATTTATCACTCATGTGTTGAATTTTCACAAGATGATGGTGGCTATCTGAATTTCCTGGTCGTCCTGGATTTTTGGTGGCCAAGGTCGTCCTCTCCAAGGGAATAAATAAATGTCTAATGACTTACGCTTTAATACAGCATCACTAAGTCTTATACAAAATTAATTAATGAATTTAAACTTTTAAGTCTTTCAAATGTACAATTCAACAAAGGGACTTGTGCTCTATAAAATTTAGTGGCGTTCCATGGCAGTGTCTGGCAGGCAAGTGGCAAGTCCTACCCTTATTTTCTACAATCCTACTTACGACTTACAAATTTGCATACATTTAAATATTTCACTACTACGCCATTAAAAGGATCAAATAGTCCGTGCCAATCTACTAAATTATTACCTATATCTTAGGTATTATATTTTATAATTACTCAGACCATATCTGATACATAAACTGAGTAGTGATAATTTATAAATTCTTATCATTTATAAAAATATTTATAGATAAATTTGAATTGGCTCTCTATTGCCGCCCATCGATTACTGTAATTTGATTGGTTCATGCAAATTCACAAATGTATCCATGCGCCTATGAATATCCTACTTCCTTAATATTCTGATTTATTTTTTTGGTGTATTTGTTCATGCTCATTACAGATAATAAATATTTTTGGAATTTATAAGTTGTTTTTCCCTCTACAACAAGTAGCCATGTACTTACCAAATCCTCTAGTTAAATACTATTTGTTTACAACAAATTTTTGCCAAGGTGTCTGGCTAGATTTCACATTATACGGCTTGATCGATTATTAGGTTGCCGACCAGTAGGTATTAAAGCCTAACCTCAAAATTTCCAATACTTTATATAATATAATAAATAGCAAATAAAATCCTTTTCTATTCGGCTGTTCTAATTTTAGCCATGGTACCCGTTATTATCTAATCTTTTACTTGTTGTTATCGCACTTGGCGATAATAGAGTAGCTGTTTGCTCCAGACCTATAAAATTCTTTCAATCAGCGATTTTGCTTGCTTATCGAATTTTAATATGTTACAACTTCTTCTAAATGAATTCTAATTGTGTATAGTAAAGTTTTAAGAATTCAAAATGTATAGTGAGTGTTGAGTATTCGAAGTGTATTCAGTGTTCAAAGTGTTTTAATCAACACTAATAATTTCATAATATTCAACCATATATTACTACTTTTTGTTTATCATCCTCACAACTCACCATTCAGCTTTATACAACAACATGCTGCAATGAGTATGAACAGTTTTAATTGAACATGCCTAGAAATTGTTGTGTCCCTGGGTGTAAATCGAACTAATATAGAAAAACCCCCTTAGTGACAATATTCACTTTTCCCAAAGATGAAGAGCTGAAGGAAAAACTGGACAAGGTGTATCTGTAGGAAAGATTATAAACTCACTAATAATTCGGCTGTGTGTATCAATCATTTAAGAGCATCAGACATTATTAGAGAAGTTAAGTTTTTGTGTGAATATGGTTCTTATGTGACTGTTCCAAGAAACAAAAGTGAAACTATGTGATGGTGCCTTCCCTACAATAAATTTTTCCAAATCAGCCTTGTTACAACACAATTCAATTGTGTGTAAAGGAATTGAACGATATATTTTCGACCAATTACTGCAACATGAAGAGTGATAATCAGTTACCCAAGCAAATAAAGTCGCGAAAATTGAGGACATTGAATCCTTAGGCTAGAATTATATAACGATAATTATAAGCTATGTGCATGGGAATGCACTTGAATGCTATGTGCATGGGAATAAATAAAGTTCAGTTACCCTATCAAACAATTACTTCTTTAATAAGAACCTTATTTAAATTCTTGAAAATGATTTTGAAGAGTAATAAGTTATTAGAGAGAGCTGGAACCTAGCTGATGGCAGTAAGTTAGTCCACCACCTACGGCGGCCATTTTGTTTGTATGCTCAGGTCCGGTATTTAGGAGGTCCTGTTGAAAATCTATTTGTGTGTTAGGCTGGCCACTAACGGTAAAACATGCATTCTAGGCACAATCGCCTTACATTGTTATGTGATCAAAGCTGTGATCACCACAAAACACTACGAGCAAATTTTTTTAGATTAGGTTTTAGTATCTCCATTTTTTGTTGTTTATTTTTTCTTCGATGATCTATTTGAAGAAGAAGAAAAAGAAGAAGAAGAAGAGAAAGAAGAAGAAGAAGAGCAAGAAGAAGAAGAAGAACTTTAGAGAGAATTATTGATCAATCAGCTTCTAATTTTGAACACTTCGAACCTTTTTACAGGTCAAGTTCGTTGGACAACAAAATTGACTTACTCCTTCGTCCTTTTCCAGGATATAACAAATAACATTGGAAGTTCAACACATAACATAAAAAAATGTTGTAATTTATGATTTAGTCAGCTGAAGAATTCATTGCATGCAATTACACCAGTTTTCCCATTCATTCATTCGTTCTTAACATTATCTGTGGCTATCTGGAAGCTGTCACACCTTCTGTCTATCACACAGACAGACCTTCACACGGTGAGACATGATTTCAGGTGGTTAATATATACAACATAGTTTACAACTTTCACATCAACAAACTGATAAGGGTTAAGATATCAATGTGCGGTTTTCGCCATTCATTTTCTCTTGGAACTCTGTATCGAAATCATGTATACCATGACCACTTTCTCATTCGAAACCATAAATTTGGATTCATGTGAGGAACAATGATGTTGAAGCGACAGAGTAATTTTTCATTTCAAATAGGATCCACAATAAAACCTACTGTTAAAAATTATTCTTGTAAAAGGAATATTTGGCCATATACAAACAACAGACATAATATTTGTTTCCATAATCTTCTTCGCCAACTCTTCATAATTAAAAGTTGAGGGTTTCAAAGATTACAACGAGCGAGTTCTCCACAACGCAGGGGGTCTAATGGCTAACATTTCAAGTGGATTTTTTTTTTGACTGATTGAAATAAATAGTTCTCATAATTCTGGCATTTGATTGATCAAAGTCGAGATTTCAACTTTTTTGTTCATTTTGTTACATGCACATTGACTTTTCGCCGTCCTTATAAATTCTATTAGATTAAACGGATGATGTCAAACAGATGATGTTTGTCAAGATCCATCTAATCTGATAAAAGTCATGACAGCGGCTAAGAATCGTGGTTCAAAAATCGATGTGTGTGTAACTGGCTGTGCAATACAAAGGCTAAAAAAAACTTTCCACTGGTGATATTTTTCAAAGTTTTTCGATTTGCATATCATCAAGAAATCAAAATAAAAATGTTTTCTCAGGAAATTTTTTTTCAATCATTACTTTTTGAGGTATGAGCGCCTAAAGTTTTAATTTTTGGGACAGAACATTTCAAATTCGATAAGAGATAAATCCATGAGAATTAGAGGATAGATTCTTTGTGGTGTTGTTGATTGAATAAAACAAATTTTTGAGTAAGTTATTCAATTTACTAAAATAAATTAAAGTTGAATTCCTCATTTTGATAGTTTGATGATAAACAAATCGAAAAACTTTTAAAATTCTCACCAGTAGAATGTTTATTTTTAGCCTTTGCACAGCCTTAATGTCAGGATTTTTTCAACTGACTGAGTTGGTGGATCTATGTGAGTGGAAACTTATTACCGTTCCATGTACTGTGCATTTCCATAACCTCTCCCATTCGAATACGATCATATCTTGCACCTTCACTTCGTCAGCAGCTTTCTTCTCAGATTTTCTTTTCTTTTCTTTGCTAATACTAGTTAGAGTAAATTGAGAGTATTCTTGGATGCTCGTCCTCCCCTGGATATTGGAACACCTGCAGTTCAGAGAAACATGAATGACATGAGAAGAAGAAGACGAAGATGAAGAAGAAGAAGAAGAGAAGAAGAAGAAGAAGAAGAAGAAGAAGAAAAAGAAGAAGAAGAAGATTCCAACGATTGAGTTTTCATAATAATTATTATTAGGACAATGTGTAACCTTATCTGAATTTGGGAGAGGAATAGCACAAGGTTCCCTTTTTTCTATCCCTATTATTTTGAGTATATACTTATTGTATGAATCAATAATCAATCAATCAATCAAAATTTTTAATCACAATACAAACAATTAAGGGTCCTGCCAAACCCAAAGGTTTCTCGGCGGGTGCTCAGTTACAGAAAAAAACGAGTTACAAAAGATAAATAAACTTGGACAAAATAAATATTACACTTCATAGATTTCAAGTGGAAAATAAAAGAAAACTAATACAAAATGCAAAAATAGAATAAGAAATAGACATCAGATTTTGATACAGAATGAATAAAAAAAGGGAAAAACAAAAATTTATTAGAAAGGAATGAAATAAAAAGGAAAAGTTGAAAATTGTTTGACAAAAGTAATAGAACATTTTTATCGTTGAGGCAGGTGGCAGTGACAATAAAAGGAAAATTTTAAAACTTCAGCCAGCAAAAATTGAAAAATTCTAATAAATAAGCATATGCTGTCATTTTTTCAACTTGATGTTTATTAAATAATTATGTGTACGTTTGTAATATTATTAGTTCCGTTTCATGAATTGAATGAATATAAAAATAATTACTTTTATTGATGTATCAGGTCATAAATCATTGATGTGGAATTTTCAAGTAATTTAAAAAAAACAATTGCACATAACAGGTTTTGCAGCAGTATTAGCATTATGACAGGTTTTGCACCATTATGAAAGATAATGAGTTTTGTTTCAGTAATTTTAAAATTGAGAAAAACTTATTATTCCACTATAAATTTCACTGAATTTGAAAATTTCATATTTTGTTGGGTCCTTTTTACTGTTTGGGATGATAAAAATGCATATTCAGCAATAAAAATAAGTTTATCACACATAGACTACAAAAAAAATAACCAAACACACATATCCAAAATGTTGCATCATAAAAATGAGTCAAACCAATCTATATATATAAAAATGAATGTCTGTTTGTTTGTAGTTTTGTATGTTTGTTTGTTCCCTATTGATTCAAAAACTACTTGACAGAACGTCATGAAACTTTGGGAAAATGTTGTGTGAATATTGATGAGGTTGGATTCTGACCAGAAATTTTAATAGGGGGGCAAATAATAATTATTCATTAATCCATTTTACAGACCTATGTTTTCGAAATTTTCGGCCGAGCGGCTACCGAAGAATGCAAGATGATCATGATTCAAGATCATATTGTGATAATATGATTCAGCATCTAAAGTTAGCAGCTGTATAATAAACACATTACCCTGTGATAAATTGAGTTCTGGTATTATTAGTCCAGTCAATATAGACATAAAAAGGGTGTGTGCTTGCAATTTATATTGTAGTTCTAATTTTTTAATATATTATTTGGGTACATAAGAGAAGTCCACAACCAATTTCTTCATGCAAAATTTCCTTGTGCCCTGATCTGAGATTAGGTAGAGCACTCTATCTCATATAGATTTCCAGGTACACCTGACAGGTACTGTCAGGTACCTGAAGGTGACACCTTCACAAGGTACTCCTTGTGAAAAAAACCCAATATTCAGCTTCAACCATCATCACCAACTACATAGTCATCACATTGATATTTTGCACAATGACATGAGCTCATAAGACTATGTTCTATGAGAATCACCAGTTGGATGCACTCCATTTCAGTATTTACTAGTGGTGAGGCACGCTTAAGGACACCTCAAGGATATTATATATGATAATATATATATATATAATATATATATATATATTCATATTGCATTCATTAATTAGTGAAGAATGACAGACTAATTTACATTTTTTTTAATTAGCTTAGCTTATATTCATCCTACAATGAAAGATGGAAAGAATATGGAATTCGTCGTACATCGCATATTACCTGGACCATCTATTGACAATCAACAAATATGAAAGCATTAAATTCATCTTTGAAGCACTGATTCAACCTATCTGTTTTTTTTTCAATTCAACACTCTACTGATAGATATTACTACCAATTGATTGAGAAGAATATGTTTTCAGAATAATAAATGCTGCATGACTATAAGCACATAGGAAGTCCTATAAAAAATTCAGCAAATAAAGTCAAGTGTGAGATAAATTGACTTTTTGGCGTTATGAAGTTCGCTGGGTAAGCTAGTAAAATGAATAAAATGATTAAAATAACTTAATCAATGAGATAACTTAAAATCTCTTCAAGTAGTGTAAAAATTTAATAGTGGTCGAATTATAATAGAAACTATGCAAAATATGCATTTGTATAAGAATATTATTACAACTGAATCCATTGAAAAACATAACGTGGTTTGCAGCAGTAATGAATTCAACCTACATTCTACTCCATAGATACATAACGAGTTCTGTTGCAGTATTCGTTTAGTAACTATAACGGCTTTTGCAGCTGTACGTGGGGTACACATGACGAGTTTTGCAGCAGTATCCAAACTTTAACGGCCATTTTCATATGTTTTGAACGTGTTCTGCAGCATTTAACAAGTGGGAATAGTTGTATATGAATCCAGAGAACAAAATGGCGGTCTTGACTCGAAATTGGAAATAATTGGAGATAACGAGTTTTGAAACTGGGCTACTCAATTTCTGTTGTTTTGAAATTCAGATTGTTGTATCACAGCTTTTTAAATTAGCCGCCATTTCAGGTTTGTATAAAAATATAAATCTGATCTCAGTCATAAAAGCAAATTTTTGAATCAAATTATGAAAAATATATTTTATCGATCAATTTGACATCAAATTATTGAGTTGGTTATTTTATTAAGGAAATGATAATTATTATTAGATTAAATATAATGGGATGAATTGAGTCACAGCTGTGTACAGTCAGTGGCAAAATGGAGAGGCTTGGCAACGTTTTTCTCCTATCATTCTTTACTGCCATTTAACGTAGACTTCACTATAGGGATCTTCCACCATAAATATTATTGAATCTGGGTACTAAAATATATTTACGGAGATCTTAAATTGTAGGGTGAGGGAGGAGCAAGGAGTCTATAGTATAAATTTTCTTTGTGAAGTGTTACAATTTTGAAAAGATAGAAATGTTTGGGCGATAAGGTATGATATAATATTTGTAAGCTACGTGGGTGTATTGATCAATATTATTAACATTAGGAATTCTGATAGTTATACATTTTAATGTTCTCAATTGTATTCGTTCAACTCTAGATGAAAGATAATTGGCTGCACTTCCCCATGATTCAATGCCATATCTAATTATTGGTTCCATCAAGGACTTATGAATCAGATATAAGCAGTCAGGGGTGACATTTTTATGCAAATAAAATACTTTTGCGTTAAGTGCTTGAAGTAGTTTTGAAATGTAGTCTATGTGAGGACAACATCTCAGGCTGCTATCGATTATAATGCCAAGGTAACGGGTACTATTCACTAAAGTTAGAGACGGACAGGTGCAGATATGAGAAGCATTAGCATGAAGGCAATGACAGTAGCGTCAATCAATAATCAATCTATTTTGAGATTGAATATTTTTTGATCAATATTGTATTCCTACATTGTTAAAAAACGATTGGACAACGTTGTGGAGGTAGAAAAAGGTTACTACTATCTGCTTTGTGGAATGATAGACAAGGAGAGCAACACCAATGATCAAATACTGCCATTATAACGTGGACCTCACTATAGTTATTAACCCAATTAATGCAAATGAATCAAATGTAGTGAATAATGTATCAAATTAATATAACTGTTGCTTACCGGGCAGCACTGGTCTCAGTCAATCCTCCCATTGTCTCGATAAGTGATCCTCTGGATCCGATCGTCAAGTCATATTCACCATTTCCAACTTGGCGTTTCTGTTCTTGGTCCGAATAATCGAAATACTTGAGGCTCAGAGGCCCCCATTGATATGGACCAACGATACGAGTAATATCATCATTTGTTCTTTTCACTTCGTAGACACTGGACGTGGAAAAAATGAGAATTGTTATGTAATTGACTCTCACATTCAACTATCTATTACCATATTTTCAACTGCATATTCAACGTTTTTAATTTCGTTCATAACACAAGCAGAAACAACCAAATTCCATATTTGGACACCTACTAGGACACGCCTCCAAACTCCCCCGCCTACTCTCTTCTGATTGGTCGACACTTCCAAGTGACTGTTTTCCGATTCGGCTACTAGATAACGCCAGGTGCTGCATTGAAATCATACATTTCTTCAGGTCAGAGGTTTCTAAACTTTGTTTGAATGTATAGCTGTTCTGCCTAGCTCCATATTTTCCTTAATTTAGTTTTAAAATCTATTTGATACTTCTAATGCTGATTCCTCGATATCTATTAAGCTGGGTTACACCAAAGTTATTTAAAAAAATGTTAATAACTTAATCCATAGATATTCCATTAGATTGAACGGAACTTGACAAACACATATGTTCATCATGTGTATGATAAGTTATGTTCAATCTAATAGAATCTATAAGGATTAAGTTATTAATTTTGGTGTAAACGTAGCTTTAAGATACTTAAACGAGGTGACAAAAGGAGAACTAAAAAAAGGTGGAGAGGAGACAAGCGCGTAAGAAACTTACAGATGCGAATTGAGTAGCTATATATACAACCGCATGAAAATAATCCAATGGAAATTGGAACAGATGAGTCCCCCCCTCACTCCTCGCATACAAAGATGTTACCAATTCGTCAGGTGTAGTATAACAATATTCATATCCACCAACTCAGTATAATTATTATTGAAAGTTGCAGGTTTCAAAGATAACATTACAACAGTAGTTCATTGGAGAGTTCTCCAACACAAGGATTAAGTCTCCAACACAGGGGGTCACTAGTAATAGTAATAAACACAAATAACGAAAAGTTGAAATACTCGCACTATTGGAATTATACACTTGCAAATGACACCTCTGAGAATTACAAATTGTATTTCCCAATAAAACCATAACTTACTTACCATAAGTTACATTATGTTACATAAGTTACATTATGTTACATAAGTTACCATAGATTACGTATGTTACTTGCCTAAACTGGACTTTAGGTGCTTCAAGGTCTCCAGATGAAAAATCTACTTTCCCATCTGAAATCAAATCAGATTCAAATTTATTTATTTCTTATTGTATGTAATTTTCAAATTATTTGTTCACGTAATGTGTTAAGGGCCCCATACACTAGGGAACTTGAATCAGCGAACTTGGTACTTGCGAACCAAGTTCCCCAGTGTATGTGGAAAATTGGTGAACCTCGAACCAAATTTGTGACGAATTTGGTCTTCAATCTGGATTAAAAACTTTGTTCGGTTAGTCCGCCAGGGCAATATATTCTATCTATATATATTCAATATATTTTCTTCCCACAGCAGCTGCAAACTTTGAAGCACTCATCTTTAGACCCCAAAAGACACTGAAGTAAAGAACGGTTGTTCGCTCTCCCCACTACAGTGTGTGGACAGATCCTACACGAACTTGGCTCGGGGAACCATGTTCGCCGATCCAAACTCTCTAGTGTATGAGGCCCTTTAATGTATAATGTAGTATCAATTATTGTTCATTCTTGGTTTAAAATTATCAATTATATTCTTTCTATTCGTAGAGGAAATATATTTTTCAGTGATTGAGAATGAATATTTTGTTAATCAATTTATGATAATAAATATTATTTAGTATAATGAATATTTCTACATTGTTGAAAATCTGGTGTGGTGCACTCATACGCATATTTCCTTGCCGTTATGAAAATTGATCACCTGACGCTAGTGTTCACGCGCATCTCAAGTCTACTATTCAAAGATCTGAGCCAACTGGTGACAGGACAATAACGCTGGAGACACAAGAAGTCTGCTATCCCTTGTAACGTTCAAAAATCCGAATGGATAAATAAAGATTCCTTTTGAAGAAATTTATAGGTCCAAGTGAAATAGTAGGCTAATATTGCCAAAGATGATAACGTTAAAGATTAGATAATATCAGGCATCCTGGCCAAATTGTACAACGCCGAATAGGAATGGAAATAATTTTTGCTACTGTATAATATTATATAAAATATTGAAAATTTGAGGTTAGGCATGAAACATCTATTGATCAGCGACCTAATGATTGACCGACTCGCACAACGTAGAATCTGACCAAACACCTTGGCAAAACTTATTGTGGCGAAACAGTATTCAACTTGAGGAACTAAACGTCCCACGTGGCTAATTATTGTAATATACAAAACAACTTATAATATGTAAAAAATTACTTTGCATGAAAAAAGCATATTAAAAAACCCCAACAAAAATAATTAAATGTATTAAGGAAGTAGGAGGTTACTAGGCGCATGGATACTGTAATAATTTGCATGCACCATTCAAATGTTAGCAATTGATAGGCGGCAATAGTGAGCCAATCCAAATATATTTGTATATATTTCTACAAATGATAAGAATTTGTAAATTATTATTGTGCAGTTTATGTTTTGGATATGGCCCAAGGCAAATAAAATATTAAAGATGTAACATAAGTAATAGTTTAATAGTTTGGTACGGTCTATTTGAGCCATGAATGACGGAGGAGCAGAATATTTAAATTTCATGTAAATTTGGAAATTGGAAGTGAAAATTGTAACTGAGAAAAGAGAACTTCGACACTTGCCTGCCAACCACCACCATGAGAGGTCACCAAAAATTATAGAGCGCAATACCTTACTGTACCTTTTAATAATTTAAAGTTAAATTGAATTACTAAATTTTCTCATAAGACTTTGTGATGCTAATGTAAAGCAAAGGTCATTTTTAAATAATTTTCTAACCCCTTGGGAGAGATGACTCCGGCTACAATAATCCAGGACCACCAGGAGTTTGGATCGACACCAGCAGCTCATAGAAAATTCCGGCACGTAAGTGAAAAATATTGAAATAGTGATAGGGCGCCCTCAGTGCTTCGAAATTAAATAAGAATCAAAGCTAGCTCGTCGAAAGGGTTTTTAATAAATTAAGAATTTGGTAAAAATACTTGCGCAAGTAAATATAGTATAAAAGGTATTTTATTAGATAGTAACGAATCAATCCATATATCAAATGATCCATCAATCAAAGAAGACTAAGATCTAGGCTGTTAATACATTATTTATATGATCATTAATTTCTACAATATAATTTGCGATAATTTAATGTAGCTCTGATTCACTAGATGAATTGATCTATCTATTCCGTCAGGTGCCGAATTCGCACCCTGAGATAAAATATATTTATTATAAAGAGGTCTATTGGAAACCATAGAATTTAATATATATATTTGGATTATTAGTTTATCAATTTATCATGCTGATTTAAGAAATTTATTTGAAATAGAATTGTCCAAGTCGACAAGTATCAGCAAGCTGATATCGAAGCTACATGCAAATAAATGCATATATGATCATAAAAATGAAAGCACATGGTAGCGTTTCGTGCTATAGAACTTAAAGAATAGTATTAGCCTGTGATATTTTATTGATTTCGATAATTGTTTTGTCCTATATTATATATTTCTGTCGCTCTCTATACTTTTGCTCTGATTTATTTTTTGAGATATTTGTTAATATATGTATCAAATTTTTTATGGTGTACGATTTATTTTTATTCCTCAATACTATAGGATAAGTTTTATATATATATATATATATATATATATATATATATATATATATTTTTTTTTATAAATTATCAGTATTATTGTGGAAGTTCATATCTGGGCCTATAAAGATTTTTATGAGACTATATCCTAGTAAAAACCACGACCAGATTTTTATAATTATTAAAATATTCTTATGCTCTACCGATTGATGCCAAGCAGGAGGCTAATCGTTATTTAACTATTAAAAATAACGTGACACTCTTCATAGTGAATGATTTAATAGAATAGTTGCCAACATTTTGCAATTGAATAATCATATTTTCTCGAACTCCGAGCTTATTTTCAATTTTAGGTGAAAATGTTACTGAACATTAATTGTAGAGATTTTCATGCTCAATCTTTTCCACTTGATTTGTTTAGATTGTATCTGAAGCCTGATGATTATGAATCTAAAATCAAACTTCGCATAGATGGGGCAGAGCTCCTGAAATTTTTACAGATATGGAACTTGTGGTAGTTGATAGAGCTTATCAATGACAGTTCTAGGTATAAATTTGATCAAAATCGTTGGAGCCGTTTTTGAGCAAATCGCGAAAAACCCTGTTCTTGAAAACATTTTAGCCGCCATCTTGAATTGCATTTGATCGAAATTTTTTGTGTCGGATCCTAATGCTATCTGCTTTGTGGAATGATAAACAAGAATAGCAACTCTAATGTTAATCAAATAATGTGGAACACACTATAAATACTCAACACTGCACTATAAATACTCAACCGCACGAGAATAGTCCTATGAAAATTGGAACAGATGAGTGCATTGTTGCCAAATAATCAACGCTGTTCACAGCTAAATGAGAATGAATTAACGTTCCTTGACGAATTGGCAATGTCTATGACTGCAGTGAGGTGAGGAGATACTCAGCCGTTCCAAATTCCATCAGAATATTTTCGTGCGGTGACTATAGTCAATGATGAAATCTTGATAAATCAATGGCACTCACCATAGCGTCCCACACTATAATCATATTCAGGGTCCAGGTATTTGATTTCAACTATTCTAACCGCCTTTTCATTGTTGGGTCTGGAGGTGAAAGCTACACTAATTGTGTCATAGGTCTGGATCGTTCGCACTGCAACCCGAATCTCAATCACATTCATAATTCTGATGAAATATTTCTTTATTGGCTCCTCTTTCTCCTGTTGAAAACCGTGTCACAAGTTATGATTGATGAGCGTTCGATGAGCGATTTCCGATGAGCAATTTTGGCGGTTGGCAGTCCACTGAGCGATCCGTTGTTCAGAATAGGCAAGCGCCTATGAATGGGAGAACTCGAGTGTCATTAATCATCAGGGACAGTGACGGAGGAAGGCCACAAGCGATAAATGGGTAGTGTCATGTTTATACTCGCAATACAATATATTGATGATGATGATTGAATCAGAACTTACCACCTCCCATAGAAAGGGATCAGTTGTTAAGCTATGGTCGAACAGGTTTCAGCTTCAAACAGTTCAAATTCATCTTCATTATAGCCTACATATAATATATTTCATCATCATCATCATCTTCACTTCAGGGATTAGGTTCATTAATCAACCTGTTCCGGTACCCATCTCTTTCTGAGCCTTCCTACATATCTTTTTCCTGTAGGTCTATAGTTTTGGACTACAATGGGCATTCTTCCAGTTGGCATTCTATCCAAATGACTGCACCAGTTGTGTCTATTTTGAATAATTCTTTCATGCAGAGGAGCATATATCAGTATTTCTGATTCTATCAACTCTAGTGCAGCCAAATACACTCCTTAGAAACCTCATTTCTGCAGCTTGAATTCGACTGTCCATTCTACGTGTGTGAATCCAATTCTCACTTCCATATAGGAAAGTCGGAACTGCAATGGTATTACAGAAAATATAACTTTATTCTGATTTCTTGTTTTGTTTCATTATATATTATGTTTTATAATATATTTATATATAAAAATTAACAATTTTTATCAAGAATTTCCAACAAGTTTCATCAATTACGGTATTGCTTTTCTTTAAGTGAATGAATAACACTACTGCAAATAGACAAGTATAAATTATCTCACATATATCAAGAAGATTTAAGATCAATTTACATCACATCTACAAGCAATCACAAATTTTTAGTTCATGCCAATCTTCAATATTGTTATAGTTAGTATATAAAAGCGAAATGGCTCCCATATTTCTACATAATAGATTCCATCAACAGAGCTCAAAATTTACATTTGAACTTGATGCGCTTAAATCCCAAAAATTGATAGTTAGAAAAACATTTCCTGAGATTTTTTTTCATTTTGATAAATTTAAAATACCCAAATCAAATGTTTTTACTATCACCAGTAATAATACCCGAATAGAGTTTTTGAACAGTTAGTATTGTTCATTGGATACAATATTCTTCAAGAAATGATTAATTTTTATGGGAGGTGGTGGGTACTGATACTGAATGAATCATCATCGATATTGTATTGCGAGTAGCCTATACACTTTCGCTTGTGGCCTTCTCCTGTCACTGTCCCTGAAGCCACTCACGACCTCTAATTCATAGCGTCTGCCTATCCTTATTCTTATTCTGAACCATGGATCGCTCAGTGGACTACTTTTTCCATGATTGTTGATCGCAAATCGCACATCGGACGACACCGTATGACATTGGTAGAAAAGTGAGTGAAATGACCCTACATCAATCAAATCAAATCGATAAAAATAATCACATAGTACCCTTTTGTTTTTTAAACTGTTTTATACAACACAAAAGCAATAAATTAGTATCGGCATGGAAGTTTCTTTCGGATTGGATATAAGTTACCATGATATGACAATTTTGTTATTTCCTTGAACTGAGGGGGCCAAGTCTCAACTTATTTTATTCAAATAAACACAAATCATCAATTAATCAAATTAAAACATACAGTACCTGGCCGCTTTGATTTCAGGTCATTTTTAAATAATATTTACCTAATTTGAAGAGAGGCAAAACACATGTAAGGAGGGGGGTGGAAGGGCAGAAAATTCTTTGCCATTCCCTCCCCCTTTCCCCTAGAATCATTTCCAACTTTTTGCATTATTGCAGATTGGAGGACGAATAATATCATATAATGATGATCAAATAGTAAAAAGGAAATTCGTATGGTTTTTGTTGGTGGGGAGTCTCTCATAGGAGGGTCCCACCTCGCCTGAATATACAGAGTGATTATAAAAGGACTTAACAAGCACATAAATATTTATTTAAATTACGTACAGGATTTGAAAAGGTGTCATTTTGTTACAAAACACTTCAAGTTTAAGGTGTGGGTGTTATTTTGGTTGGATGTGACAGCCGTTGGTAATGCGACATACATCCCACCGACAATCGATTTCTTGCCACACTCGTACCAGCATATCAGGCGCATTTAGTGCAACCGCAGCGATCCAAATGTGATCCGATTTCTAAGGTCATTAATATAGTCTGGCTTAACATAAACCTCATACATAGTGGCTTATTAACATAGTGGTATAGGCTTATCCTTAATGTAACCCCTGAGGAAGAAAGCCATCGTTGTTAAATCCGGTGAGCGAGGAGGCCATGCAATTGGCCCTGCATGGTAAATCCAGCAAAGTTGAAAGAAATTGTCTAGAAAATCCTGAACTTTTCCGTGGAAATGAGCTGGTGCACCGTCTTGCTGAAAATAAAAGGGCACCTGTTCATCTTGTTCAGCATGGTGCACCACCTCATTTCCATGGAGAAGTTTGGGATTTTCTAGACATTAGAGAATTAGCTGGTACGAGTGTGGCAAGAAATCGATTATCGGTGGGATGTATGTCTCATTACCAATGGCTGTCACATTGAACCAAAATAACATTCAAGCCTTAAAATTGAAGTGTTTTGTGACAAAATGACACCTTTCTCAATTCTGTAAGTAGTTTCAATGAATATTTATGTGCTTTCACTCTATATATTGTAAGCACGCCCGCTTTGTAATGTCTATATACTGAACTATTAACACTCTTGTTTGTGTTGTAGGTGTGGAGAAATGTCCACTGCAGAAAAGGGAGAATTGAAGGTACCTTGGACATTCAGGCTGGTCATAAGGGCATATCTGATTGCCGATAATATTATTCTATACAAAATCCCCACTGAATGCAAAGTCCTTCTACATGAGAGAGGTCGAAGTGCTTGGTGAGAGAATAATAATTTCACAGTAATTATACTCATTCTTATTTCTAATTTATACATTCATCTTGTGAAAGATTTATTTTATATTCATTCGTATAATGTCGGGAGTGGTAGCCTATTGATACCTGGAGACCAAAATCTATAAAGTTGGAGTTTAGAACATAGGAATTTTTAGTTTTCCCAAATATCTATTACAATATTTTTCGAGCGACCACAGACAGCAATAGCGAGTAGCCTTAACTTGAAAATTAGCTGGTGCAGCGTCATGCTGAACAAGATGATCAAGTGTCCTTTTACTTTTAGCATGATGGTGCACCAGCTCATTTCCATGAAGAATTTCGGGATTTTCTAGACAATATATTGCTTTCAACTTCGCTGGATTCACTATGCATGGCCAATTGCAAGGCCACCTCGCTCACCGGATTTTTTCCTGTGAGGTTTCATTGGCTTATGTTCCGCCTCTACAAGACAATCTTAATGACCTCCGAAGTCGGATCATTCAGATCGCTGCGGTTACACAAGTTACGCCTGATATGCTGGTACGAGCAGTGTGGCAAGTAATCGATTCAATCAATCAATCAATCAATCAATCAATTTTATTGGAAAATAATTTTTTACAATGTTGGGTCCTGCTAAACCCATGGGTTTTTCAGCAGGTGCCATATCAAAACAAAATTTTCACAACTTTAAATTAAAATAAAGTACAAATAAAATAAAATTAGGCTATTTGTCGTGAATACAAGAAATGAAAAAAAAGGAATTACAATAATAATGAGAAAATAAAAAAGAACATAATAATCAGAAGTAAGAGTAATAGAGTTAATAAATAACATTATTATAAGCATGATAAATAAGGAGTTAATTAAGAACTAAAAGGAATAGAAGAAGGAATAAAGTAGGAAGTATTTTATACAATATTAATATTACTAAATTATTAGTCGTTCAGGCTGGCGGCAGTGACTTTACAACATATATATAATAATTTAAAACCAGCGGAATAGGCTATTTGAAAGATGTAACAGAAAATTCATCGTACGCAGGCCTATTAGAAATTATTATTCAAATAATGATAATAAATATTTATTGTTTATTTCAGAATTTAGAGTACTATTATCACTGTGTTTTATTGTCATTTCGATTTCACTGGGTTGAAATCAAGTTGGGATTGTTTATTACATAGATCATTACATCCGTTTTTGAGTAGTCTCTTATGTTTGCGGGTAGTTTGTTGAAAAGGAAAGGTATTATGTAGAGCAGAGATCTTTCTCCATAAATATTATTGAACCGGGGATTTTTGGTATATTATTGGTGACCTGAAATTGTAATAGGCAGGAGGAGCTAGAAGTCTATAGTAGAAATTATTTTTGAAAAATACTATTATTTTGAAGGTGTAAAAATTTCTTGGTGTCAGAGTTTGATAAAAAATTTGTAGGGTTTGAAGGTTGTTCAAATTTAAGTTTAGATGGGGTGTTCTAGACGAAATAACTTTTAGGATCCTCAACTGTATTTTCTCTACTCTCAAAAATAAGTAATTTGCAGCACAGCCCCATGATTGAACTCCATATCGTATAATGGATTCTACTAACGACTTATAAATTAAATACAGGCAATCAACAGTGATGTTTCTATGTAAATAAAATATTTTAGCGCTTAATGCCTGGAGTTTCTTGGATATATTGTCAATTTGAGAATGCCATCTCATGCTACAATCTATCATTATTCCAAGGTAACGTGTATCACTGACCAAAGACAGAGATGGACAACTACAGTTTTCAAAAGAGTTAGTGAAGAGGCACTTACAGTTGTGAACAACTTATCTGTGGGATGTATGTTGCATTACCAACGGCTGTCACATTCAACTAAAATAACACCCACATCTCAAACTTGAAATGTTTTGTAACAAAATGACACCTTTCTCAATCCTGTGTGTAATTTGAATAAATATTTATGTGCTTTCAAAGTTGTAAAGTCCTTTTATAATCACTCTGTATGATTCTAGCCGCCAATACGACTGTGTCATACTCTACAGAGTATGTAGAGAGAAGGTCAAAAACCTTCGGTAATGAGCGGGTTTGAACCCGGGATCTCTAAGCTGCTACACAAGCACTCTATCCACTATAGTGAGGTCCAAGTTATAATGGCAGTGAAAACAGATTGAATAAACCCATTGCTGATTCTTTGCCTTGTCAATGCAGTTTAACAACTACCGGGTGAGCATAAATTATTGAACACATTTCATAGGTGAATAAAAAATATCAAATAATAGTAGTGCGCCTATTTTTGTGGCAAACGTTGGTGTACCTGCTATAATTTGTGATGACCTTCATCGAAACACAGTCGGCTCAATGGTGGGGGTGACAGAGCCTCAGTTGAGCAATGGCTACCGTGCAGGAGAAAGCTATGTGCGTTCTGTGGTTTCACGAAAGCAAATCAGTTATTACTGTTCAAAGACGTTTTAGTTTAGAGTATGGCCGTGATCCTCCTTCTAACAACTCCATTAAACGTTGGTATCAACAATTTAAAGACACAGGAAATGTTTTGCACATGAAAGGTGCTGGCAGGCCTACTGTATCCGAGGAAGTAGTCGATCGAGTAAGGGAAGCATTTCTGAGAAGCCCAAGTAAATCGACTCGTTGTGCAAGTTTAGAACTTGGCATACCGCAGTTGACAATTGTGAAAGTGCTACACAAACGCCTAAAATTGCATGCGTACAAAATTCAATTGTTGCATAACATTAAAGAAGACGATAAACCACGCCGGTACAATTTCGCTGTCGAAATTCTGAACAAAGTTGAAGAAGATAATGATTTTTTAAGAAAGGTTATCTTCTCTGACGAAGCTACCTTCCATGTCAATGGTGTTGTTAACCGTCATAATTGTCGGATTTGGGGTAGTGAAAACCCTCATGTTGTTCAAGAGGTTGAACGTGATAGCCCCAAGGTTAATGTTTGGTGTTCATTGGCTGCATATGGCGTTATTGGCCTGTTCTTTTTCGCCGAGCCTACCATGACTAGTGCTTCGTATCTTGACATGCTACAAGAGTATGCAGTACCACAAATCGAATATCGACAGCCAAATGTTTACTACCAACAAGATGGGGCACCTCCACATTGGGGTCTACATGTTCGAAATTACCTGGATGAACAATTAATTTCCTGAACGTTGGATTGGCCGCAATGGACCGATTTCCTGGCCTCCTCAATCCCCTGATATTACACCACTCGATTTCTTCCTTTGGGGATTTGTCAAAAATAAGGTGTATGCAACGAAGCTACGTAATATTGACGAACTAAAACGAAGAATTGTAGCCGTAATTCAGGACATCACTCCAGAAATAATCGACAATGTATGGCGTGAAATTGAATATCGTCTAGATATTTTATGTGCAACAAAAGGTGCTCATGTAGAAATTTGTTGAACTTTTCATGTGTTCTAAATAAAACTATTTGAAATTGGCTTTTCAATAAATCAATATTCATGTAAGTACACTCATTTGTTATTTTTTTATTCACCTATGGAATGTGTTCAATAATTTATGCTCAACCTGTATATCATTCGCAGATGACACTGCAGCTGTTTTCTATGGAAAATCGTGGATCGAGGCTCATGAAATTGCAGAACAGAATTGTTTTCTCATTAAAAAATGGTTAGACAAAAACACTTTGAGCTTGAACATTGATAAAACCAATTACATCACCTTTGCCCTCAATACAACTGGTAAACCTAACGAAAATATGAATCTGAGACTACATTCAAACTGCAACATGAACTTCAATAACTGCACTTGTCCCATAATAAAAAGAGTAACAAGCACAAAATATCTAGGCGTCATAATAGATGAATATTTGAAGTGGGACATCCATATCAAATTTTTATGCAAAAGAATCATATATCTTTCTTATAATTTCTACGAAGCAAAAAAAATTCTAAACTCAAGTCATCTTAAAATGGTATACTTTGCACTGGTACAGTCCATAATTCAGTATGGTATTACAGTATGGGGGAGCTGTTATAATTCCCACTTGGAAGAGCTTTTCATAATTCAAAAATCAATCATTAAAACAATCTTAAATAAGCCTAGACTTTTCCCAACCAACCTGACTTTTGAAGAGTTTAACGTGTTGACAGTTAGACAGTTGTATGTAATGAATGTAGTGAAGTATATATTTAAATATAGAAATAATTTCATTTGCACTAATAATACTATCAATAATCAATACAATTTAAGACCCATCTCTAATAAGTACCTAATCTATCATATTCACATTGAAAATATTAGAAGACAACTCATATATTCAAGCACTAAAATTATAAATAAAATTCCTGAACAAATTATTAGCTGTGCCAAGATAACAAAAAAGTAAAAACAGATATCAATGCTTGGATCAAAATTAACTACTTCTTCTACCTTTGAGAAAGTTAACAGAGAACTTTTCTGATTAGTGCGCTCACTTCCCCTACTTGTGCTCTATCACATACCTTTCCCAATCCTTTCCAAAAATTCCAAGGATCAAAAGCCTTCTATTATTGTAATGTGTTCTCATATTTATGTTATTTATTTTATACTGTATTGTTTTTTAGTGATGTAATTAATTTTTATTTCATATTGATGTATCTTATGTGTGTGTGTGTGTGTGTGAATAAATAAATTGAAATTGAATGCCTTCCATGGAAGAAGCTTGATACCGGTATATCTGATGTAATATTAACTGTTTATTCTTGTATAAACAGAGTATAGAGATAGAGAATAGAGTATATTATATTCTATTCGTCAAGAAAATATATTCTGCAGCCTATTGATTGTCACAAAGTAAAATTGTGACAAGAAAATAATTAATAATATTATTGAAAGATGCTCGGCTATCAGCAAAGCTAGCTGACCGCGGAGATAAGGAGGGTACCGATGGCACACCATCTTCCGCGCATCGAGAGGATTCTTACTGCCTCTGGCGGCGGCGCAACTCCATCCCCTCTACTTAGGGAGAGTATTTAAACGCCGGACGAGCCCCAGACAGCAGCATTCCGCTCCCAACCTTCCTGCTCCTTGTACAGTGGCCCGTTGGCTGCCGTACGTCCCTGACCTCCTGTCCTGGTACAGCGGCCCATTGGCTGCTGTCTCTATCCCTCCATCCTCCCAGGGCACAGCGGCCTGTTGGCTGCCGTCCCTATCCTTCCATCCTCCCAGGGCACAGCGGCCCGTTTGCTGCCGTCCCTATCCTTCCATCCTCCCAGGGCACAGCGGCCCGTTGGCTGCCGTCCCTATCCATCCATCCTCCCAGGGCACAGCGGCCCGTTGGCTGCCGTCCCTATCCTTCATCCTCCCAGGGCACAGCGGCCCATTGGCTGCTGTCTCTATCCATCCATCCTCCCAGGGCACAGCAGCCCGTTGGCTGCCGTCCCTATCCTTCCATCCTCCCAGGGCACAGCGGCCCGTTTGCTGCCGTCCCTATCCTTCCATCCTCCCAGGGCACAGCGGCCCATTGGCTGCTGTCCCTATCCCTCCATCCTCCCAGGGCACAGCGGCCCGTTGGCTGCCGTCCCTATCCTTCCATCCTCCCAGGGCACAGCGGCCCGTTGGCTGCTGTCCCTATCCATCCATCCTCCCAGGGCAAAGCGGCCCGTTGGCTGCCGTCCCTCCCGTCTATCCTTCCTCTTCCTACTATACTGGAGCGGAACCGAGGCCGTAAGGCCAATACAAAATTACCTCGAAGTGGTGTCATCAAAGAAGAGAGCAACCTTCACGCCTTCAGAAGCACCAGGAGGTGCTGTCCACGCCAGCTGAGGCACAAAGAAGAAAGAAGAGGAACTTCGACTTGCCTCCTTTCCCCGCTCACATTACGACTGAGCTAAGTCATCCAGGAGCAACACCTGGGTATCAATCACCCACCTCTGAAGCTGGTCAGGGTGTACGTGATATGATAAACTGATACATTTCCATAATTGAGATTGAATATTTAGTGTATTGATTGTATTCCTACATTATTAAGAAAACGATTTGGCAAAGTTGTGGAGCTATGAAAAGATAGCGCTATCTGCTTTGTTGAATGATAAACAAGAATAGCAACACCATTTTGTAATCAGATAATGCCATTATATCGTAGACTCCACTAAGGACCAAGGACCTCTGAAAAAATCAAGTGGATGATAAATAAAATTAAACATCACTTGAAATTTTATGTAATTGATATGAATACATTACTTGTACTATGAAAGAACAGTCAGCAACTGTTCTAGTAATGTATGTAAAATACTCAGGTTCCATGTATTTTTGAATTCGACTAGTTCCGAAGGCTCCATTTCCAATACTAGTAACCAGTTTTATTTGAGTATCGAATGCTTTATTGTACTCTGCACCTTCTTTCTTTTTACACCTGTAAATAATATCATAACCATACATTGATACATTTTCTATTATCCGAAACATTGATATATTCATTGATACTCTATAATATTGTCATTCATTTCATATGATACATATGTTTTATATTATACCAATATTGGTTTACATTGCAAATCACAACCAAGTTCCATGATTTGACACCTACTAGGACTCGCCACCAACCTCCTCCTACTCTCTCCTGATTGGTCGACAGTCTCAAGTGACTGTTTTGGCAACGAGATAGCACCAGGTGCTGGGTTAATAATTATACCTACATTTCAATTCTGTCTGTTGGAATCATATGATCTGGAATACAGTAAGGTCCACACGTTATAATTGGAGTGAAGAAAGATAGGAGAACAGCGTTGCCGGTTCTTCCCCATGCAATTCTGGGAGAGATGCCCTAAGCAAACTGTATGGGAGAGTTGCCCCAAAATTTCAAACTGCAATTAAATATTAATTAAATTCAATGTAAGAGTTAATATGAATATAACAACTGGGCTTAGACATTGAATATATGATTCAATCCAATATATTTAGGAAACATCCTACAGGAAGAATGCCTACGAAATATAAAAGGAAGCCTAATACAGCTACCCGAGCCAAATGGCCCCATCAAAAATCTTACACGAGATCTCTCCAATTCCTGAGTTGTGCAAAAAATTCAGGAAAAGAAGGAAGCAGATGGCAAAAGTCCTTACTTCTTCTGAGCATATTGAAGAGGAAAAACAAAAACAGGAGGAAAAAGTTGGAAAAATAGCTAAAAAAATGAATGTGGGAAAGTCTGATGTTGAGAGGAAGAAGGAAGAAGGAGAAAGCAGGAAGAGAGAAACGAATAAATGAATCTTCTCAAAAAATTACGGAAAATGAAAAGAAATAAGAAGTAGGAAAATGTGAAACATAAAAAACGGAGCAAAGTTGACGACTCAAACAGTAAAAATTAAAGTGATAGAGAAACCAACTGCATCGAATGTGATGAGAACTATTAAACAACCAGAGATAATGTTGACTGGATTAAGTGTCTTGATCCATATTTTACTCAATAATACATTCTTTTATTTCATTCCCAACAAAACAATAAAAAATTGAGAATTTAAAATTACATTCTTTCAGATTACCTCATTATTCATGTATATCTCTCCCAAACAGAAAGGGCATCTCACCCGGGTACATGGGAGAGATGGCCAAATGTATTATAAATGATATGTGTGTTATAAATGAAATTATTTCAAAGCAGTATGATTCCCAACCTGGAATGTTTCTAGCAGATGTTGATGACAAATGATAACGATGTTTAATCACCAAATACTATTTCCCTCTGGATGTCCCAGTGGTTTTTATAACGTCATTTCCTTAGATGGGGCACCTCTCCTGGAATTACCTTATAAAAATCTCGTAGTACCCTTTATTATTAAATTTTTTTAATATTTAACCGACTAGTTTCGACCCTAACTTAGGTCATTTTCAACCTGAAAATAAGTTAAGGTTGAAACTACTCGTTGAAATATTTTCAATAATTAAAGTTTTTGATAATAAAGGGTACTACGAAGGTTTTTATATTGTTTTCATTAATTTGTACAAAAGTAGCCCATATAAGTGGAGTGTTTTACTGATACCGAAATATTTATTTATTTATTTTTTCATTTATTTATTAGAACAGTCACAAACACAATATTTGGAAAGAGAAACAGGCAATTGCCCAAAACTTCTTCAATTCCTTGATTTTGGCACATAAATAGTCCAAAGTGAGGTTAAGTTTAAAATTTCTGTTTTCACCAAAGATTAACACTCAGAGAATACGTATTCGAGATAATGACTGATGAATTTTGAATTTTGAAGGGTTGATAAGAGCCGGTAATTTTTAATTTTAAATTTCGAAGGGTTGATAAGATAATATCTGATGTAATACAGACTGTTCATTTTAAAATAATCAATAATATTTTATCAGTCGAGGGAATATATATTCAATAATCGAATAATAATACATTTTCTTATTTTAGATGGAATATTCTGTTAGGTAATCAAAATTATATTCCTACATACTTAAAAACGATCTGGCAACGTTGCGGAGGTGGAGCTACAGAAGAATAGCGCTATTTCCGCTGTCAAATAATACACAAGGATAGCAACACCATTGTACTGTATATCGAATACAGACATTATAATGGGAATAACACTAGAAGCGAAAGAGTTAAAGATGTGCGGTTTCTGTCATTCATTGTCTTCAAAAATTCTGTATCGAAAACATGTATCATTATGACCACCTCGCCATTAAAAAAAAAATGAATTTGAATTCAAAATGGCTGTCCAAGATAGGGGCCAAAATGCTTTAATTTCAATATAGGATCCTCAATGGAACCTACTGCCAATATTCTCTTACAACAGAAATATCAATATCGTATTGTAATTCTTGATATACAGAGTGAATCATATGTATGGGAACTCATCAATAAGTTGAAAACTGTTGTAGATATAATACTGTAACTTTCAGGATAAGTTATATATTGGTCGAATACTCCACCTTTTGAGGTACAACTGAATTTCAACCTCTCATAAGGGGGAGACTTAGAGGTTGTAACTTGAATATTTGAAGGCATTTTTTAAAACAAGAAAGATGGCATCAATAAAACTGTTTTATGATATTCGAGTTTCAACCCCTAAATCACCCCCTTATGAGGGGTTGAAATTCAGTTGTACCTCAAAAGGTGTAGTATTCGACCAATAACGTATCATGAAAGTGACAGTCTACAATAGTCCCCATCTTATCGAAGGGTTCCCATACATATATGACTCACTCTGTTTAATGACATAGTAATATGAAGATGGAATATGAATAGGGAGTTGAAAGCCAATTTATGGTATTTTATAGGATTGAAGAACTCACCAGCAAGGGTATCACGTGATCCAATTCGACCTCTTCCATCCTGACCAAATCCAACCAGTCTGGAGCCGACTCTCAGATCGAATCCTCTCTTTCCAATAAATGTTTCGTACACTACTTTCGGTTGCAGATAGTAGGACACTTCACTAGAATACAACAAATAATAATAATATAAAATAATGATGAAGCTCCTCCTCAGGAGAGAAATGCATCCCTCATTTCACCATAAAAAGTAATTTCTTTTTAATATTCACCAAGCTGCACAATGTCAAAACTACAACATAGTTGAATAATAACTATAGTGAGGTCCACGTTGGCAGTGGAGAAATATAGGAGAAAAACGTTGCCGATCCTCTGTCTCGTCAATGCCTCTTCTATAGACGGTAGCTGATACAGGTTTATTGATGTAATAATAATGGTTGATTCTCGTTTAAAATAATCAATTACATTTTATCAAGCAAGAAATTATATTTTTCAATAATTTTGTAATGAGTTTTCATAATTAAGATGTTATTAAGATATTTTATTAATTATTTAATAATTCTACATTGTTAAAAGAGGATCTGGCAACAGAGCAAAGCGAGAAAGAGATAGTGCTATCCGCTATCCGCTTTGTTTAATGATAGACAAAGGATAGCAATAACATTGCTTATCAAACACTGCCATTATAACGTAGCCTCACTATATCAGTTGTGGGTTCAAGGCTGGTGTAAATGTTGGATTACCATATGTGGTCCACGTTATAATGACAAAGGAGAATTGATTCTCTGCCTTGCCACTGCCTTCTATAGAGGATAGCTGGTACCAGTATAATATTAACTGTTCATTCTTGTTTGAAAAAATGAATTATTTTTTATTCGTCAAAGAAATATTTTTTCAATGATTGAAAGAAAAATCATAATTTTTAATTTATATTCTGTAAATAATATTTCTACATTGTTAAAAAGCGATCTGGCAACGTTGCGGAGCTACAAAAAGATACCGCTATCTGCTTTACCGAATGATATGAACGGATACCAACAACAATGTGAATCAAATAATAATGTCATTATAACATGGACTTTACTGTATGCTGTAGCTGTGATTCAAAAGTTGTCCCAGTATCTGATACAATATTGATTGTTGATTACTGTTGATAGGTTATGATTAACTCTATCCCGAATATATTCTATTTGTTGAAAAGAAAATATTTCAATGATTCAATAATAAGTTTTTATAATTGATATTGGATAAGTTGGTAGTTCATTAAATTCCTACAAGTCTACAAATATTTCGTCATGAGTTGTCCAATTCAACTCTTATCAGGTGGTGATTATGGTCAACCACACGAAAATAGTCCGATGGAAATTGGAATGGCTGAGAATGCCTAAAGACTCACCCCTCCCCCCGCAACCATACCTTGCAAATTTTTCGTCAGGTGTAATTCCCATTTGTAATCAGCTTTTGACAACGTTGATCAACTCTCATTTGGCAACGTTTCACTCTCTGTTCAAATTTCCATCGTACTATTTCCATCGCGCGGTTGACTAGTTGAACGAGCGTCAGCGAGTTTTCTCTTTTGACTTACTGATGGCCAAAGTCGTTGTCCATCTGTTTGTATGTTCCACAATAACTTTAGAATAGATCGATCAATCAGCTTAAAATTTTGAACACGTATTCTTTGGACCTTTTTACAGGTCAAGTTCGTTGGACAACAAAATTGACTCACTTCTATCTTTCCAGGATATAAAAATAACATTGAAAGTGCATAAGAAAAAAAATTGTGATTTATCATTTAGTCAGCTGAAGAATTCAAATTCCATGCAATTACTACAGTTTTCCAATCAATTCATTCATAACATGAACTGAAGCTATTTGGGAGCTAACACATCATTCTATCTAGCTAATATACAACATAATTTACAACTTTCACATCAACAAACTGATACGGGTTGAGATATCAATGTGCGGTTTTTGCCATTTATTTTGACTCTTGGAGCTCTAATCCGCATTCATGTATCACATGACCATTTTCTCATTCAAAAAAAAAAAATTGGATCTATATGAGGGTCAAAGATGCTGAAGAGACAGAGTAATTTCTCATTTCAAATAGGATCCCCAATGAAACCTACTGTTAAAATATTCTTGTCAAAGAAATATTCAGCGGTTTCCATAATTCTTTTCCACAAGTTGCGGGACTCAAAGATCACAATACAATTACTTCATGAGCGAGTTCTCCAACCACTAGTGTAATCGGCTCAATTAAATTCATTCAATCAATCAAATCAAATCAAAGATTCTTCAAGATTCATAATTGGTCATTATTCTCTTAAGGATTATACTTGGGATGAAAAACACTTGGCATAAACAGGAATTCGGACATAACCTGATTATTTGGACTATATATTTTTTAATATAGTGTTGGAAATAGACAGACCTATGTCTGTTTCTCTTCCACAATATATTTTTGTCATTGACTGGGATGGAAGGGCTTCTCAACTTCTGTGATGAATATGATCTTGTTATTGGAGGTACAATTTTCCCTCACAGGAGATGCCATAAGATTTCATGGGTTTCCCCAGATAATGCAACAGAGAACCAAATCGACCACATAGCAATTAGCAGAAACTTTAGAGGATGCCTTACAAATGTTCGTAACAAGGGAGGAGCAGATGCAGGAAGTGATCATCATCTGATGGTGGCTGAATTCCGTATGCAAATTATGACATGTGCTCAGAAATTTGCGAAAGAGGAAGAAAGTTTGACCTTGGGAAGCTACAAGAGGACAGAAATAAAAATGATTTTCGTCTACAACTTCAAAATCGCTTCAAGGCCCCACACATGACACCCGATGTAGATGCAGCATGGGGAGAGATACAGGAAATATTCACCAAAACATGTAAAGAAGTTTTTGGTTTTAAGGACCCACAATAAAAGGATTGGATGTCAGGAGATACTTGGAGGGGAATTGCCAGACAAAAAGAACTGAAAGCAAAAATCAATCAAAGCAAAACCAGGCAGCAAAAGTCCCAGGCACTTAGAGACTATTCTATATCAATGAGGAATGTAAAGAGAAAAACCAGGAGGGATCAGAGAGATGGGATAAACAAGCAAGCGCAGAAAGCAGAAGATGCTACCAAGAGAGGAGATCTGGAGGAGCTGTACAGTACCACCAGACTGCTGGGAAAGAATGGCTTTCGCAAGAAGAGACCCATTAAAGACTAGCAGGGTGTGTTACTTTCATCACAAGAGGAACAAATGAGAAGATGGGAGGAGCACTTTGAAGAAGTATTGAACAGTGGTAATGCAGGAACAGAGCAGGGTTTTGCTCAAAATTAAAATATAGCTCTTGAGATAAGTGTAGATCCTCCAACAAAGAATCATATCATTGAAGCAATTAAGGCATTGAAAGCTGAAAAAGCAGCTGGAATTGATAATCTCCCACCAGAAGTGTTCAAACTAGACCCAGAACTGACAGTTGAGATTTTGGAACCCATTTTGAAGATGATTTGGGTAGAGGGAGTAATACCCGATCAGTGGAAGAAAGGTCTAATTGTGAAAATTCCAAAAAAGGGGGACATCACAAAATGTGACAACTGGAGAGGCATTACCCTATTGTGAGCAAGGTGCTGGTCAGAATAATCCTTGGTATAATTAAACCTTCAATTGAACTACAACTGAGAAAAGAACATGCTGGATTTGGAGAAAACCGTAGCAGCATTGTTCTCATTAACACTCTGAGAATCATCATTGAACAGAGTGCAGAATGGCAGAGCCCCCTATATTCAGCTTTCATCGACTTTGAGAAAGCCTTTGATTCCATCAACAGAGAATGCATGTGGAGGATTTTGGAAATATACGGCATTCCACCAAAGACCTTGAATCTAATTAAGGGCTTGTATGATGGTTAGAAATGTCAAATAACTTATGATGGTGTGTTATCAAACCCAATTGATGTACATTTGGTGTAAAGCAGGGCTGCATTCTGTCACCTATCCTCTTTTTTACTGTTCTAGACATGGTCATGAAAACATCACTGAACAGAAGGAGAAGAGGTATTCAATGGGTAATCTGCAAAACAGACTTGAAGACTTGGATTTTGCAGATGACCTTTGTCTTCTTGCACAAAGACACAGTGGCATGAGAGAAAAGCTGCTGGCACTGAGTGAGATTGCTAAAAATGTAGGCCTGAAGATTAATGAGGCAAAAACGAAAGAGAAAGTAGTCAATGTTCATGGAGGGGAAAGTTTTGAAATAAATGGGAGGATAATAGAGAGGGTGGACTCATTTGTTTATTTGGGCAGCATGGTAAATCCTGAGGGTGGTGCCGAAGATGATGTCAAAACTCGCATCAGAAATGCAAATGGGGTCTTTTCACAGCTGAATACAGTATGGAGGAGCAAAGGAAGCAATGCCCTATGCTCCAACTGGAGTTACAGGAAATAAGTCAAGTAAGTCAAGGAATGAATAAACTAGTGACCCCCTGGGTTTGGAGAACTCCTCAAGAGTAAAACTTCGGCGGAGGAACAGTTTTGGGCTGTGCCTGTTGATCCTCGCCCCAAATTATTTTACATAATAATTCTGTATCATTGAATCAATAAAAGATTAAAATAATTGTTGTATTGTAATCTTTGAAGCTAGCAACTTCTAATTATACAGAGTTGATGAAAATTATGGAAACAGTTGAATATTTCTCTTTCAAGAATAATTTCACAGTAGGTTTCATTGGGGATCCTATTTGAAATGAAAAATTACTGTTCAAATATTACTCTCTCGTATCTTTGACCCTCATATTAATCCAAAATATATTATTTTAAATGAGAAGGTAGTCATGTGATACATGATTTCGATAAAGAGTTCCAAGAGAGAATAAAAATACTCTTCCAAAATACTTGAATTACGACGAAAATAAATGACGAAAACCGCACATTGATATATAAATTATCAACCTTTATCATTTTGTTGATGTAAAAGTTTCGAGTTATGTCGTATATTAACCATCTGGAATCATGTGTCAGCGTGATAGCTCCCAAATAGCCTCAGCTGATATTATGGATGAATGAATAGAGAAACTGAAGTAATTTCAAGCAATAAATTCTTCAGTTGACTCATAGATAAATCATAACAATTTTTTCTTAAGGGCTTTCAACATTATGTTTATATACTAAAAAAATACGAAAGAGTGGGTCAATTTTGTTGTCCAACAGACTTGACCTGTAAAAAGGTTCGAAGAATACGTGATCAAAATTTGAGGCTGATTGATCAATTCCTTCTAAAGTTATTGTAGAACATACAAACAGATGGACAACGACTTCGACCTTCAGTGAGTCAAAGGTGAGCACTCGCTAACGCTCGTTCAATTGATAGATAATAATTAGAGAATTAATTGCTTTCAAGTACCGTTTTAGATCGTCCTTAGGTGATACGTCATCTTCGAGAAACTCCAATGATCCAACTGAAATGCAACACAAAAAACTATTCAATCCACAAAAATAAAGTAAAGTCAGCTGTGAGCTGGCAGCTTTCAACAATCGAAGGGAACAAGTTGTTACTTCTATCATAGAGAAAAGATATCCTATGGTATAGGTCGTTTATGTTCCAAATTTCAAGCCTATTTTTTTACTTTCCTTGCCCTACTGCCATAGGTAAGGAAAGTATTGCTTTCCAAAAAAATTAAGGTACCCCAATTTCAGGTTTTCTATACGTTTCAATGTCCCCTGAGTCCAAAAACATGATTTTTGGGTGTTGGTCTGTGTGTATGTGTTTATGTCTGTGAACACGATAACTCCATTCCTAATTAACCGATTGACTTGAAATTTTAAACTTAAGGTCCTTATACCATGAGGACCCGACAATAAGAAATTCAATAAAATTCAATTGAAGATGACGGAAAAAATGGCGGATGATTATTAAAAAACCATGTTTCTCACGGTTTTATCGAAAACCGCTCTAACAATTTTCTTCAAATTTATACCATAGATAGCTATCCATAAGCCCTATCAACTGACATGAGTTTCATTTCTGAGAAAATTGCAGGAGATCCGTAATATTTCTGAGAAAAATAGCGGATAATTACTAAAAACCATGTTTTTCACGATTTCCTCCAAATGACTTGACTGATTTATTTCAAATTCATACCCTGTATAGTTATTTATAAGCTCTATCAACTGGCATGAGTCTTTTTCCTTGGGAACAAATGGGGTCCACCCCATCCTTGAGAAATGGACTTTTAAACTCCTTCTCGTGCATGAGGTAGGTAGGTAGAGCAGTTTATAAAAAGAACACTAAGGCCCGGTTGCACAACAGCCGGCTGAATTTTAACCGTGATTAATTTCACGAGAGCCAATCAGAGAAGGCGTTTTTGAAAAGACTGGTTCTCTGATTGGTTATCCTGGAATTAATCACGGTTAAAATTTAACCGGCTGTTGTGCAACCGGCACATAGTCGAGATATTTCATCTGTAGAACAGCTGTTTTGACGACTTTAAAAAAAAAGTCATCAAATTTCACAATTTACACAAAGGAAAAAGTACTCTGAAAACAATTATACTGTATATACACATATATAGTAGTCTGATCGTAGTTTCAAATATGTTGCCGCCAATTATTGTCATTATGTTTTTCCTTTAAATTATTCTCGTTCAAGAATGAGGCTCACAGTTCAATGAGCAAGGAAGTTGTGTGAGTGTACCACACCAGATTTTTTCTCAAGCCGAGTACTGTCCAGTACTGTTTATTATTGGGTACTGTTTTGTTGAGGTGAGAGTTTGAGAACTGCACAGTATGAGGAAGTATCTGCTTTATGAGGAGATACCCGAATATCACTAGGACTATCAGCTTTAGTTGACATTGAAAATTAGATCATAAACGCACTCTACAATGGGATATCTTCTCATGCTATCTTTCATCTATGCTTTTACACGGTAGATCGATTGTATTAAACCTATACTGAGGTCCACGTTATAATGGCAGTATTTGATTAACATTGGTGTTGCTATCCTTGTCTGTCATTCTTCAAATCAGATAGCTCTATCCTTTCCTAGCTCATCTAGGTTGCTAGATCGTTTTACAAGTGTTGAAATGTAATCAATCAACAGTTGAATTATTTCATCTCAACACATTTTTAATACGTATAATTGTATCATTGAAATAGTTATTTGTGCAACTAGTGCGCAAAGTGACAGTTTGCTGCACCGAAAGAAACGTTCACGCCCGAGCCGTAGGTGAGTGCGAAATGGTTTCTTGAGTGCAGCAGAGAAACTTTGCACACATATTTCACATTAAATTTTTCCCACAGTTACCATTGAATATGAAAAGTGAGATAGTATGGGTAAAATGTCCTGAAAACCATCAAATGTTTATCTGTGTAATTTCGTTATTAATAACAAACTCAATTTATTTAAAAATTTATAAATAGAAAAATATTATTTGGAGTAATGAATGATTATTAATATTCAAAATGTATAATAGAATTGAATATATCTGAATATTTCTATTTTCAATCTCAATATACATATTTATAATGGGTCATATCAATTAATTTATTTGGTTGATTCATTATTTATCTATTACTTATTAATTAATCAATAAAATTCAACAAATTCGAATTTTTCAATTTAAATAATTTATCAATCAATTTTAAATATTCATTTTATCAAAATTACATGAATTATTTTCATAAAAGTTGAAAATTCTCAGCAAAAGTTCTCATTTTTATTCATTGAGAAATCATAAAAGATACAGATAGAACAAATTTGCATTAAAAATACATGCCAACAATGTCAACAGCTTGGTATGGCTGCAATATGGCTGACCGACAAGCACATGTCCTAGCGGAAAGAATTCTACCTAAGTTCGTTACATCTAGCTAAAAAGTACTAAAAACAGGATTCAGAAATTTAGACTTATGACTCAAATCACGGAAAAATGTTCAAAGTAAACTGTAGAATTTATAAAAATAACAAAGACAACAGAGAATATTTATTGTAGTATTCTAATGTTTTCTTATGTTTATTCACATGGATATCGAATGGTAATTATTTAACAGTTGAAATGATAGTTATCGATAGAAAAGAAACATAATTTAGTATTAAATGATGAGAACTAATATTATTTAATCATGATTTAGGTAAACATTATTCATTATTCTTGTTTTGGAATCCTAGATTGGGATTTTATCATGAATGTAATCATTGAAATGATTCTTGTCCAACCACAGTCATTGTTACCAGCTTTTTGTTTTTGCGCACTAATCCTCCATTCAACCCACCAACTATTTTGTGTTGCAATGTTGCAAATCTGGAGTATGCAAAATAATCACTTTGCGCACTAGTGCAGAAAAGTGATTCGTTGAGTTCATTAATCAGTGCAGGAATGATCACTTTCCAAGGTAACTGTAGGAAATATTTATGTGTATATCTAGAGTGATACCACTTTTTCTCCCTGAAGGGAAAGATTGATAAATAGGTTGGAAGGTCTAAGCTCAAATGAGGAAGAATATAGAGTAGTCATTGAATCAACTAAATTCATTACCTCAACCAGACATTTGATCAATATATGAAATATATGTTTCATGCTAAAATTATTACAAACTTCATATCAGTAGGCCTATACTATAAAATTGTATAAATATTTTTCTTATTCCATGTTATTCAAAATACCAGCCAACAAATATTCCTCATTAACTAATCAAATTTGAAACGGGAACTTCATCATAGTTTTAGTCAAGTTGGCCATTGTTGCTACAACTTTTGCCAACAGATAGCACATAGCGCTGTCGGCGGTGAACTGTGTGATTGCAAGCCAGCTGTTTAATTTTTAGGTTATGTTGTAATACATTTTGCTGGTCACATAATTTTTTAAAAATTATTTTATTTGCAGTTTTCATAAAAATGTAGGTGGAGGAAAAATGTTGTGTACATCACGAGTGAAAAATGTTTTTCCCCCCTCAGGAAAATTGTTGCCCAGGACTTTTGCCTTGGGCTTCAAACTTTTCCCTCAGGGAGAAAAAACTGTACTTTTCACTCTAGATATGTGAATAACTATTCCTTGATGAATAACATGGAATTTTTTTTTCAAGAAAGAACAGTTAATATTACATCAGAAATACAGGTATCAGCTATTCTCTATAGAAGATAGTGACAAGGCAGAGAATCGGCAAATCAGTTCTCCTATCTTCCCCAACTGCCATTGGAACGTGGGCCTCACTATAGACCTAGGTCACCTCTTGACCGTGTCTAGGCTTAATGCTGGTTGACGACCGAGTTCTTCTTTTCACATTTAATATCAGGGCACCGAGCTTTGCTTGTTATTTTTATTTATTGATAAACAGAACACAATTCTCTAAAATGATAATGTTTATATTTCACAGCTGGCTATATGTCATCTTATGAATTTCGGGGATGTAATATTTTGATTTTTCACATACTCACTCGCTCACTCACTTTCTTACTATTATTGGATACACCTATTCCACCCCCTAGGTCATCTTATATTTGTGAAGTATTGCTATGACCCGAACTAGCTTCAGTTGGATATGGGTGGGGGTCAGTAGCTGTACTGACAGGCCCTTGCCGTTACTGGCTGATTTTCGGAATACAGAGTGGGTGTTAAGGGAGATTAAGATAACGGTTCACAAGGAGACTGATCCGACTATCAGATCCCTACAAACAATTCTATTTTTAAAGGTAGTATGCAGTCTGAACCAACTGCGAGCTGATGGCAGGCAGACTGGATCTGTGAACCCGGAAAGGGGTTCTACTATAGGATTGAAAGTGAGGGCTATGGGGTGAAGGTATGGCGGAAGCTGTGGGGATGTTAGTTGTATTCAATAGTTCAGAATTTGTTAAGTAGTATGTAATCTGAACCAACTGCAATTTAATGGCGAGGAAAGCTGTACCTGCAAGCCCGTGATAAGGGTTATGGAAAGAAGGATTTAGGGCGGAGTTCAATAAGGAACGGTATGGAGTATCACTAGGGTTTTTGCAATTTGTAACTGTGCGCTGTCAGTGTGCAGACTGGATCTGCGCATCCGTTGTTGGATTAATATTGATGGTAAAGGGTGTGAGGTATAGAGTACAGGATACAGAGTAAAGAGTTTGAGGTATAGAGAATATTTTATTGGGTCTGGGAGATAGAGATTTATTTATAGAATTATTTTTCCCTACAACTAACGGGAGCTTTTTCAATAATTTGCAATCTGAAAATCGCGATCCAGCTCTCAGCAAGTTGGACCTGCTAGCTAAATACGGGGTATAAATTTCAACTATGGGGAAATTAAGGTTTAGAGGATAGGTTTCTAGGTATGGGATTTCTGAATCGCGAGCCTGTAGCTGTGAAAGGATCTTTAGCAATTCTGAAAACTGCTAAGTTAGATTTCCACGACAGTCAAGCAACTGTGTGACGGTTATTAAAGGCTAATCTGTCCTAAGGAAAAGGCTTAACAGCCCTTAAGGAATTGTGAATAATTCTCAATCGTCTGAAACACTTTTAAATTAATAGTCAGTATGTCGACTATTATGAGAGGATAGGAGGGATTCTCAGAGACACAGTCTGTGGAATAATATCAGGAAGGCAACGGTATGTTGTTGCTGAGATAGGAAAGGATTCACAAGGATTTTAACCAGGAATAATATCGAGTCAGAGACTCCAAATTCAGGAGAAGCTATGAGGGAGTTTTTCCTCAACTTTATGCGGGTCTAAGGACTGCGACTGGGACAATCTCTAGTCTGGAACTGAGATCCTAATCTAAACAGGATTTTCCTAAAGTTTTCGCGGGTCTGAGACAGCGACGGGGTGGATCACAAGTCTGGAACTGAGATCCGGAAGGATTTTAGAACAGGAAAAGTTAGGAGAGAGTAAGAGGAAGGTTGTCGCAGTCTGATGACTTCGACCGGGAAGTCCTCAAGCTGAACCTGAGAGTTGGAAGGATTTTAGAATAGGAACAGTTGAGAGGAAGTAAGAGGGAGTTTGACGCAGTCTGATGACTTCGACCGGGAAGTCCTCAAGCTGTACATGAGAGCTGGAAGGATTTCAAAATAGGAAAAGTTTAGAGAAAGTAGGAGGAAGTTTGTGGCAGTCTGATGACTTCCACCGGGAAGTTCTCAAGCTGTACCTGAGAGCTGGAAGGATTTTAGAATGGGAAAAGTTAAAAGAAATTATGAGGAAGTTTGTCGCAGTCTGATGACATCGACCAGGAAGCTCTCAAGCTGTACCTGAGAGCTGGAAGGATTTTAGAATGGGAAAAGTTAAGAGAAAGTAAGAGGAAGTTTGTGGCAGTCTGAGGACTTCGACCGGGAAGTCCTCAAGCTGTACCTGAGAGCTGGAAGGATTTTAGAATAGGAAATGTTATGAGAAAGTAAGGGAAAGGACATCGCAGTCTGTTAACTTTGAACAGGTACAAACTCAAGCTGCACCTGAGTTCTCAAGGAAAAAGATTGGGATTTTCCCACTAGGAATTATAGCTAGTCCGAAACTGCTATGCAAAATAAATACAGGGGTCACTCTACAATATGAAAACTAAGCAAGGAAAATTTACCCTTTTAGAGACCAACATTCCCTTCAATAAAATACACAATAGAATATTATCCCTCTAGAAAACCACTATTGGGAACGCTGCACAGAACGCGGCCATACACAAACTCGATCACTGAACTACTGACTCTATCCTGGGTCTCCTCGAAGCAGAACAGGGTCGAGGAAAACTAGTAGGCCGGGGGAAAAGAGATTACCGACCAATAGGAGTCTGAGAAGATGATCATGCCACCAATCATGTGAGAGGGCATGATTCAGATGATCTTGATTCCAAGGGTGTATCCATGATGACAATACTGATAATTACTATAATACATTAGGCTGGTAAACAATCTTTCTTTTCCAGAAATTTCATGAAGAACGATTCAACTCAGTAGCCTTTTATCACTCTGATGATGCGGCTGCTGCTGCAATGTTATATAACAGAATGCTCGAACTAGTAAACAAAATCTGGATATTTCTGGTTCAGATGAATCCGCTGCTGATAATTCACAGGGTGAATAGTGTCACAATGATAATGATGTACAAACTCAACTCCAAGTTTAATAAAATAAATTAAGCTGTCGACCCTATTTCTCCTATAAAATAAAGAAACTTATCCAAATTGACAATTCTCCATCCATCACAATATTCATTTTGTGACACTATCAACAGCTGTTTCAGCCAAGGATGAATTATCCTTTTAATGTCGTTCAGTGAGTTTTCCCAAGGACGAGACCTAGTGCAATCAAATTTTTATATCATAAACCTACTATGTTCCAAATTTTGTGGAAATCGTTAGAGCTGTTTCCGAGATCCATTGAACATAAATAACCAGATATAAATATATAGAAATACTGAAATTGCTTGCTTAATATAATAGGATTGAATCAAAATTGCAAATTAGGTACTTCAAATTATGAATTTAATTTTAGGGTCTGTTGGTAGCCACTTAGTTCTACTTTTCACATTTATTGATTCAAAATTGCAAAATACTTCAAATTTCGAATCAAATCAAATTTAAATACTCACAATCCACACGAAAAATTGATGTTATATCTACATTAATAATAATATCGTGTAACCTGACTGGCTCAGGTCTGGTTGAGTTTTCAGGTTGCACTTGATCAATTTTAGGGCCTCTTACATGACCTCACGAATGTTTGTAGGTAGCCAGAACAGACGACTTAGGGCCGATTTCCAAGCTCGGGATTTAGCTAAGTTCTAGAGTCAGAAAAGTGGCTTTTCAAAATGGGGGCGTAGTCACAGTAAATAGTTGCAGCAAAATAAATCATTCTTCATTTCCTCATTTCTATGATTGGGAAAGGAATGAAACATTCCCAATTTATTCAAAATAGCTGAAACTTTACACTATTTTCTCTTTATATCATTTTGTGTTCAATTTTCTAGTTTTTCGAAATTCAATTTAAACGTGACTTTGATTATGACTACAACTACGCCCTTTTTCGGAAAGCAAATTTTCCGACTCCAGCTGTTTAAAGTCTAGAACTTGGGTAAATTCCAAGCTCGGAAACCGGCCCTTAATGTGGCTATCTGAAACTCAGATTTCTACGGATTATGTAGAGAAAAGCTTATTGATTCAAAAGTGAAGGTTCACTTACGGTATTTAACAGAACTGTGAGTCAACGGATATCTGTAGACAATTTCTATGATTTTGAAACCCCTTTTTTCTAGTCCGTTAGTGGTGTCAAAGGGCAGAAAGGTATTAAGCGCCTCGACCACAGTGAAGCCAAACTTCACTTGGTAGAGTGGCACTCTGGTCATCATCTCGTTCACAATTCTATAGAATGAGTAGGTCTCCTTCTCCTATAAATGTTACAGCATAATACGCATAATATAGGTTATTGAAATATTTTGAACAATATTATTTGAAATTATTTTTTCCCACAGTTACGTTGAAAAGTGGCCATTGCTGCACTGATTACAGAACGCAAAGAATCACTTTTCCGCTCTAGTGCGGGAAAAATTTTTCTGCACTCCAGATTTGCAACATGGCAACGCAAAATACTTAGTAGGTTATATGGAGCAACAGTGCAGCAAAATCAAAATGAAGTTGGTAACAGTGACTGCTGTGGCTGCTATAGTGAGCAGAGGTGCAACCAAGCACAACGCGCTAATTATTATTCATTATATATTATAACCAAGGACGAGGACTTTAGGATTTTAGGATTAAGGTTTTTATCAATAATAAAATTACACAGAAAAACATTTGATGGATTTCAGTCAATTTTACCCATAATTACCCACTTTTCATATTCAATGGTAACTGTAGGAAAAACTTAATGTGAAATACGTGCGCAAAGTTCCTCTGCTGCACTCAACAAACCATTCCGCCCTCGCCTACGGCTCGGGCGTAAACGTTTCTTTCGGTGCAGCAAACTGACACTTTGCGCACTAGTTGCACAAATAACTATTCTTTAACTACATACTATACTTACTATACTGCAATAGGTTTTGTCTTCAATCTTTGGGAATCATAATTGATGAAAACCTTAAATTGGATGTTCATATTAAATACATATGTAAGAAAAATATAAATTTATCTTATCAATTTTATCTTCAGAGGTTTATTATCTTCAGAATTATTGATGAGAACCACCTGAAAATGATGTATCATGCTCTAGTCAAGTCAATTTTGCAGTATGGCATAGTTGTTTGGGGAGGCTGTTTCAACTGTCATATTGCTGAATTATTTGTAGCACAAAAACTGATAATTAAAACAATATTAAGCAAACCCAGGTTCTATCCAGCGGTCAATTATACATAAAAACCGTAATTGAGTACTTAATAAAATATGGATCCGATTTTCCTCTCACAATAAACTCTACACTTAATTATTATAATCTAAGGGCCACTGATAACAAATATGTAACCTTCAACACTAATATTGAATGTAAAAGGAGGCAGTTGATTTACATAGGTACTAAAATAATGAACCTCATTCCAAATCACTTTCTCATGGACAAGAAGATCAGCGGAAAAATTAGAAAGAAGAAGAAAAGAAATGAGAAAATGAAGATAGAGAAAAGAAGATGAAGAAGAAAAAGAAGAAGAGGAAGACGAAGAAGGAGAAGAAGAAATGAAGAACGGATTATTGTGATTTGTGCCTTTACCTTTTTAAAGGTGATAAAGAAGATAATTTTGAATAAAATTTAGAATTTTGAAATAGGCCGACACATCTAGAAAATACCTGAGTCTATACCTAATTCATGCAGGTGAACGGGCTAGAGTCAAGAAAACTTCAATTAATCTTGCCATGCCTGATTTAATAGGTTTATACTATAGAATAACACTACAATTTGAAATAATTGAAAAATACAAACAGCTTCAATAAACATTGGCAACTAAAAACGAACAACAGAAACAACAATTTCATGTTACTTTGGTGACATTCTTCATCTGATTCGGGGGCGCATTACTATCCCCGATTAGATAGCAATACGTCACAAAACCAAACAATATCAGTCATCAAATAACAAGTTAATTTCAACATGGAATTACTCAAGAAAGAAAAGCCCGTTGAACCCAAGTTTCGTCGATAGTAACCCATCTAACCCATTTCATAATAATTTTGAATCCCCGCTTTTGATTGACATTCTCGAATGAACCTTTGTTTCACTACACTGCACTTTCGTTGGTCTGTACGTTGCTTTATCGTCGGGGTTACAGTACCTTGTTTTTGGCGGTGAGCTTTTACCGGTTGAATTTGGCTTGACGGCGACGTCCTCTTACGTCCCTAGACCTGTCGTCTGAATGGGTGTCTTGAAGCGGTGTTACATAAAGTTGCGGAACCAAAGGGGTGGTAGTACAAGAAGTTGGTTTGGGGACACACATGAACCGCTTAGCGGTTATTTGAAGAAGCAATTATTTGTACATGAAGAAGAAACACAATTAAACCTTTCAGGACATGGCACTACTAGAAAATTTAAACTTTAATAAAAAATAAAACTAGCTCCTACATTAACTAATTATATAAACTTATAAACTTGCCCAAAAAGGGCAAAACATAATGACTACATCTTTACTCTCGTAGTGCTCCTAGCAAAGTGTCCTCCGAAACGTAATCTGGTCTCTCGACTGGGGAATCCCCACTACTGTATTTAGAAACAGGTCTCCTATTGGGCGAAGAGAATCAATTTGACCAATCGTCGCGTGGCTTCTAGAGCCTTTGGACCAAATAGTAACTGCAAAATCGGTAGTTTGTTATAATTTCATTGCTTGCTGTTTTCCAACTTATTGCACTTTATGTCGCGACAGGAAGGCTAAGTTTTAGAGATAATTCCATAATCTACATTCCTCGATGACTCGGAGCCACAATTTTTAAATATCTATCATGGGAAACTCGAAGTCATGGACGTTCATAATAGAGAGAGAAAATAATTTATTTCGCTAACTCACTTACAATAATGGCTCTAGTCTATTGCGTATTAAATTCACTATTATAACTTGGGAAAAGGCCTGAATTAAAATGAGTGCTCGGCACCGATTCTACTGTATAGATATAGAATGATCTATCAAGGTGCATACAGACTTATGCGCCACAAGATCGCGCATTTCACATTTCATCGACTCATTATAGAATAGAATAGAATAGAATAGAATAGAATAGAATAGAATAGAGAATAGAATAGAATAGATAGAATAGAATAGAATAGAATAGAATAGAATAGATAGAATAGAATAGATAGAATAGAATAGAATAGAATAGAATAGAATAGAATAGAATAGAATAGAATAGAATAGAATAGAATAGAATAATAGAATAGAATAATAGAATAGAATAATAGAATAGAATAGAATAGAATAGAATAGATAGAATAGAATAGAATAGAATATAATAGAATAGAATAGAATAATAGAATAGAATAGAATAGAATAGAATAGAATAGAATAGAATAGAATAGAATGAATAGAATAGAATAGAATAGAATAATAGAATAGAATAATAGAATAGAATAGAATAGAAGAGAATAGAATAGAATAGAATAGAATAGAATAGAATAGAATAGAATAGAATAGAATAGAATAGAATAGAATAGAATAGAATAGAATAGAATAGAATAGAATAGAATAGAATAGAATAGAATAGAATAGAATAGAATAGAATAGAAAGAATAGAATAGAATAGAATAGAATAGAATAGATAGAATAGAATAGAATGATGCTTCTTATCATTACTTTTTATTTTCTGTTTCTGTATAAATACAGATAATATAATTAGAGTAGTACAAACAGATAAAAAGTGAAATGCGCGTGTTTGTAGCGCCTAAGGGTATGGTCACTTTGTATGCACATATGTGTTTGTGCACGTGTGTCCATGCATGACCAAGCGTGCAGATAAGAAACGAAATAATCTGAGAAAATAGTGATGGGAACACTCACATTGAGCGCGTGCACTTGCTTGTTGCGGTCAGTGTAAGCAAGTCACATATTTCCATATTTTTCTGATGATTTGACGTGCACTTGCACATATACGCATTCTATGTGATCACACCCCAAGTCTGTACGCACCTTTTTATGCTTCAACATTTAGGCTAGGCGCACACCAGTTAGTCAAGACAAGGCCAGACATGATCAGACACGTTTAGTCACGGGTACGCGCGACCTTAGTCCTCCGACACACCCAGAACCTGACAGGAGTGGACAGCGACTATCTCATCCATCGACACCGTACGCCAGCGACAGGGAAAGACCGTTTTGAAAGAGTCTCGAATTGGTGTGTGTGTTAGGCGCCAAAACCGGACAATTTTACATTCGTACAGAAACGACAAAGTCAGACACATCGAATCTCTGACACTTCCAAAACAAGATTGTGAAATTGACATACATGACTATAAAACAAACAAGTTATACTTCTTGGACTTAGTCACAATACTCCACATAGCTGCTTATGAACATATATGTCTAATGCAATAGCTAATCAGTGTGAGTTGCGCCATAAGCAGCTATGTGAAGTATTGTGACTAAACGTGTCTTGTCTTGTCTTGACTAATCGGTGTGCGCCTAGCCTAATAATATTTTCTGAATTACCGAGGATTTTTCTATAGAGTATACTCTACACTTCCAAACTTGCTGCTTGAGTGGAATGATGTATTGGAGTTGCTCTTTCCCTGTCAGGGATTCCCAGACAGGGTCGCCGCCTGCAGCTGTTCCTGTTCGCAACTTGACTTTGGTGTAGAATCTTGTTGGTGTTGGCTTAACGCCCTGCTCTCTCCTACATCTACAAGAAATACACAACATCTCAGCATTTTTAAAGTGGATCGATTGAATGAAAACTTGAATCTATGGTGAGGTCCACGTTATAATGGCAGAGTTTGATTGACAATAGTGTTGTCAATCCTTTACCATCATTTGACAAAGCAGGTAGTGCTAACCCTCTCTATAGCTTTGCAATGTTGCCAGTTTGCCAAAGATATTTTGTTTTCACTTTCGACAGTGACTGTACAGATGTAAACAAACAATCTTCAGCTGCTATGTTTTTTCTTCATTCTAAAAAAATATTTGAGACTGTTGTAGATATAATACTGTAACTTTAAGGATAAGTAATTGTTCAAAATATACTCTACCTTTTGACGTACAACTGAATTTCAACCCCTCATAAGGGGGTGACTTAGGAGTTGTAACTAGAATATTTTAAATGTAAACACCCATTGTGTGGTACATCATTTTTATTGACATCACTAAAAATGCTCTATGATAATTCTATCCAAAATGGCGGCTGATTGAACTCTATGAATTATTTATTTAAACTAAAACTTCAATCAGCCGCCATTTTGGATACAAGTATCATAGAACATTTTTATCGATGCCATCTTTCTTGTTTTTAAAAGACCTTAAAAATGATGTACCACACAATGGGTGTTCACATTTAAAATATTAGAGTTACAACTCCTAAATCACCCCCTTATGAGGGGTTGAAATTCAGTTGTGGGTACGTCAAAAGGTAGAGTATTTGACCCGTAACTTATCCTGAAAGTTAGAGTATTATATCTAAAACAGTCTCCAACTTATTGAAGGGTTCCCATACATATGACTCACTCTGTAGATAGATAGATAGATAAACGAATTTATTTCAGGAAAAAAAAGATACATTTCACAAGTAATCAGTAATGTCACTAGTGTAACAGAACAACAAATAAGAAACGAAATAATCTGAGAAAATAGTGATGGGAACACTCACATTGAGCGCGTGCACTTGCTTGTTGCGGTCAGTGTAAGCAAGTCACATATTTCCATATTTTTCTGATGATTTGACGTGCACTTGCACATATACGCATTCTATGTGATCACACCCCAAGTCTGTACGCACCTTTTTATGCTTCAACATTTAGGCTAGGCGCACACCAGTTAGTCAAGACAAGGCCAGACATGATCAGACACGTTTAGTCACGGGTACGCGCCACCTTAGTCCTCCGACACACCCAGAACCTGACAGGAGTGGACAGCGACTATCTAATCCATCGACACCGTACGCCAGCGACAGGGAAAGACCGTTTTGAAAGAGTCTCGAATTGGCGTGTTTGCGTTAGGCGATAAAACCGGACAATTTTACATTCGTACAGAAACGACAAAGTCAGACACATCGAATCTCTGACACTTCCAAAACAAGATTGTGAAATTGACATACATGACAATAAAACAAACAAGTTATACTTCTTGGACTTAGTCACAATACTTCACATAGCTGCTTATGAACATATATGTCTAATGCAATAGCTAATCAGTGTGAGTTGCGCCATAAGCAGCTATGTGAAGTATTGTGACTAAACGTGTCTTGTCTTGTCTTGACTAATTGGTGTGCGCCTAGCCTAATAATATTTTCTGAATTACCGAGGATTTTTCTATAGAGTATACTCTACACTTCCAAACTTGCTGCTTGAGTGGAATGATGTATTGGAGTTGCTCTTTCCCTGTCAGGGATTCCCAGACAGGGTCGCCGCCTGCAGCTGTTCCTGTTTTCACCTTGACTTTGGTGTAGAATCTTGTTGGTGTTGGCTTAACGCCCTGCTCTCTCCTACATCTACAAGAAATACACAACATCTCAGCATTTTTAAAGTGGATCGATTGAATGAAAACTTGAATCTATGGTGAGGTCCACGTTATAATGGCAGAGTTTGATTGACAATAGTGTTGTCAATCCTTTACCATCATTCGACAAAGCAGGTAGTGCTAACCCTCTCTATAGCTTTGCAATGTTGCCAGTTTGCCAAAGATATTTTGTTTTTACTTTCGACAGTGACTGTACAGATGTAAACAAACAATCTTCAGCTGCTATGTTTTTTCTTCATTCTAACAAAATATTTGACTGTTGTAGATATACTGTAACTTTAAGGATAAGTAATTGTTCAAAATATACTCTACCTTTTGACGTACAACTGAATTTCAACCCCTCATAAGGGGGTGACTTAGGAGTTGTAACTAGAATATTTTAAATGTAAACACCCATTGTGTGGTACATCATTTTTATTGACATCACTAAAAATGCTCTATGATAATTCTATCCAAAATGGCGGCTGATTGAACTCTATGAATTATTTATTTAAACTAAAACTTCAATCAGCCGTCATTTTGGATACAAGTATCATAGAACATTTTTATCGATGCCATCTTTCTTGTTTTTAAAAGACCTTAAAAATGATGTACCACACAATGGTGTTCACATTTAAAATATTAGAGTTACAACTCCTAAATCACCCCCTTATGAGGGGTTGAAATTCAGTTGTGGGTACGTCAAAAGGTAGAGTATTTGACCCGTAACTTATCCTGAAAGTTAGAGTATTATATCTAAAACAGTCTCCAACTTATTGAAGGGTTCCCATACATATGACTCACTCTGTAGATAGATAGATAGATAAACGAATTTATTTCAGGAAACAAAAGATACATTTCACAAGTAATCAGTAATGTCACTAGTGTAACAGAACAACAAATAAAAAATTGTATTATTAGCTCAAATTCGATAAGCTTAGCCGAAGCCGTCAGCCAGAGTTGAGTAGTTTCTACTATCTAATCTTGATAGAAAATTCTCCCAAAAATAATTCGGATTCTACTTCTTAATATAATTGATGAAACAACAAACGTAAACCAAAACTGTTATCGAAGACCAAAAGCAACCCCCAGCAGCTTCATCCTTATCTGTCCTAAACTAATATTATCACTACACTTTTGAAAAACATCATTCATTATTCGATAATAATTTCAGCAACAACTGAAAAAGCATTCCTCGGATCATTTGCCAGCACTATGAAATGAATTTAAAATAGAATATCTGACATGGTGAGTAAGTAACTCAATGAACAATAACAAGAGAATAAATGAATGAATAAATTCAATGTATGGCACCTCAAATTGAACCTAAATTACACATGTATAAAATGTAAATGTGTACATGTAAATGTACACATATGTATTGTAAATTACATAACTTATCAATATATTACACTGAGAAAAAACTTGAATTACATATGAAGCATCATTATCTCCTACCATAGGGCCATAGAAAAAGAAAAGACAAGGAAAATTTTACCTATACAATCATATCATAAAAGTTAATAGCTACAGAAGATTAATCTTATACTTACTATAAATATAAATAAACCGATATTTAACATAGATAAATCGATAATATTATGTAAACCAAGTCTAATTTTATCTTTAAAAATTGATAGATAAACGAATTTATTTCAGGAAACAAAAGATACATTTCACAAGTAATCAGTAATGTCACTAGTGTAACAGAACAACAAATAAAAAATTGTATTATTAGCTCAAATTCGATAAGCTTAGCCGAAGCCGTCAGCCAGAGTTGAGTAGTTTCTACTATCTAATCTTGATAGAAAATTCTCCCAAAAATAATTCGGATTCTACTTCTTAATATAATTGATGAAACAACAAACGTAAACCGAAACTGTTATCGAAGACCAAAAGCAACCACCAGCAGCTTCATCCTTATCTGTCCTAAACTAATATTATCACTACACTTTTGAAAAACATCATTCATTATTCGATAATAATTTCAGCAACAACTGAAAAAGCATTCCTCGGATCATTTGCCAGCACTATGAAATAAATTTAAAATAGAATATCTGACATGGTGAGTAAGTAACTCAATGAACAATAACAAGAGAATAAATGAATGAATAAATTCAATGTATGGCACCTCAAATTGAACCTAAATTACACATGTATAAAATGTAAATGTGTACATGTAAATGTACACATATGTATTGTAAATTACATAACTTATCAAATATATTACACTGAGAAAAAACTTGAATTACATATGAAGCATCATTATCTCCTACCATAGGGCCATAGAAAAAGAAAAGACAAGGAAAATTTTACCTATACAATCATATCATAAAAGTTAATAGCTACAGAAGATTAATCTTATACTTACTATAAATATAAATAAACCGATATTTAACATAGATAAATCGATAATATTATGTAAACCAAGTCTAATTTTATCTTTAAAAATTAAATTCCCTTACAAGAAAATCTCTATATTTCTGTGCTGATGTCAAAAAACCTATTAAGCATTTCCAATTCTCGCCATTCAAATACTCATGTACCATTTCATTAGTCATAGCCGAGCAGCCGAACCATTTTACTCGGAATTCTGATAAGGCTTTACATCTTCCAATAAAATGATAGGTGTCTTCCACCTCACCACTGTTGCATAAAGAACATATGTAACTATTTTCTCCACGATCCACTCTAAAATTCAATGGTAATAATGCTCCCCTCGCCCTAAAAATAATGCTGATCATTCTTCTTTTATTATTGTCATTTATATAACCTGATTGCAATCCATTCCTTCCTAAATTAAAGTAAATTTGATGAAACTGAGAAGTTGCTGCCCTGTCCCACCATAAACCTTGAAATTTATCACGTATCCTGCCCACAATCTTTTCGCATCCTCTTCCCCAAAGATCTGGTTGGTTCATGGGATCTACCCACTCTTCATTAAATTCATAAAATAATTTTCTCCAATCTTTATACCAACCACTCTTCTTCTGCGTCAGTAATATTGATACTCTCTTCGTAAATCTAGAATCCGGCTGTGCAAGAGTTTTTAATATGTATTTGTAATTCATTTTCAATGTTTGAAGCCACATAACATCTCTACCACTTTCTAAATATACTATGTAGTTGGGAGTATTCTTTGGTATACCGTACAATCTTTCAATAAAAAACCTATTGAAACGTTCTATATCCTTCCTCTCTTGACATCCCCAAACCTGCCCTGCATATGTGATTGTTGACTTGCTAACTGCTTCGAAAAATTTCCATTTCGTAGATACTGGGACCTCATCATTACCAATTAGCTTACGCCATAAACTATTGATACCATACCTCGCTGCCGTCAATTTACTCGCAAAATGTGTTGCTAGTGACAAGGTGGGTGTAAGCGTAATTCCTAAATATTTATACTCATTTACTACTTCAATAGCTTCCCCACCGTAATGCCATCTCTCACTTCTTCTCAATCTACCACCCCTCCTAAACACTATCATTTTGGATTTTTCCAAACTCACTCTGTATATTATTACTGCACCGGAAACGTACACTGGTACTGATATGTGAAAATCCCCCTTCAGTCTAGTTCTTCTAAACTCATGTGCATCATTATAGGACCACTCACCTTGCCTTAGTGTCTTCTTTACCAAGTATCCTTTTTTGATTATCGTATTTTTTAAATTGTTTTCCAATCCATATAGTGGGCAGATTTTCATCTGTAGAAAGATCTATCATTGCCTGATTAGATTTTTTTAACTCATTTTTTACAGTTCCAGTTCGATCAGTTGTGTCAAGATGCTGGCTGGAAAAAAAGATAAGTATTATGACAATATTGATAGAAATGCATATTTCCTTTTAAGTGAGGTCCCGTTATAATGGTAGTCTTTGATTAGCATTGGTGTTGTTATCCTTGTCTATCACTCGACAAAGCAGCAGTTGGCGCTATCCTTTTCTAGCTTCACAACGTTTCCAGAACGTTCTTTTACAATGTACAAATATAATTATTTATCAGAATATTGAATCTTGGAAAATTATCATTTGATGAATGTAAAATATTTTTCTTCTCGACGAGTAGAACATAATTGATCATTTTTTACAAGAATGAACAGTTATATTACATAAGATATGTCGGTATCAGCTATCCTCTACAAAAGATATTGTCAAGGCAGAAAATGGACAACGCTGTTCTTCTATCTCTCTCCACTGCCATCATATCGTGGACCTCACTATAGCTTCTATTCAATCGATCTATATTGAGTAACATGGAACGCTGCTTTCTGCAGTTGCATTTTTGGCATTTGAGAGAGAGGCAATTTTACATAATATTTCAAAGCTTATACATGTGACCTGTTTATGATTTAAGACAAAAATTGCGTGGAAAATTTCCATCAGAGTTGAAAATTCTCTGCAAAAAAAGAGTTTGATTGGTCTCGAGCCATCAACATTTCATTCATGACTGGTGTGTGCTAGCCGGAGAAAGCTTGGTTTGTTTGGATTTTTATCGATGTGTAAAGTTTAAATCACGAATTAAATCACCATCCTCGGTAAATTCAGAATCTTAATGTGGAATTGCAAGTTATTAGTTGATTCGTTCATAAGAGTCATGATGCGTCAATCTTATAACTATTCCCTATCCCGTAAGAAAAAATTTCCTTTTTTCATTCATAAGATGAAAAGATGAAAAATTAATTCAATAGATAGAAATTGCTATTATTGATATTTGCGTGTTATTATAGTAAATGAATTATTGATATATTATAGATAAATATAGACTAGAAGATATTGTCCAACTACATATTCATTGAAAAACGGGAAACCGGATTCGGTAGTTACATCTTTATTAATCTCTGGTGAACTTGAACTTCAAGCGCAAAGTGGTATTTATACTACTTAAAACTAACGGTGCAGCGTCGCAAATGGTGGAGGCCGTGACCTATCAAGGTGAGGGTCACGTGAGCTATCAAGGTGAGGGTCACGTGACCCATCAAAGTTAACATCACGGCTTCCACCAAATAGCCGTTCTCGACCGTTAATCTCCGTTTACATTGGTCAAGTTTTCTTTAATGTTTGAGTTATGGTGATTTTGAAAACTTGAAGTCGAGGTCTTGAATTCAAGTTTCCATATCCTCAAAAGTATACAGGGTGTTTCGGAACTCCCTACCAATATTTCAGGGCATTGCTCCTGGTTATGAAACATATCCAAATATCATTTTCAAACTCTCCTAAAGTCCTTGGTTACTCACAAAGCCACTATTTTGTTTTTTCACGTACCATTTTTTATGAATTAAGGCTGAACATACGGAAGTGAAATTGAGCTTGAACATACATGACAATAAGACAGAGCTACTTATGACAATTTCTAAAATTCATAAAACAAAATGGTGGCCGTTTAGAATTTTAGTTCTAAAATAAACAAAATAGGCGTTGATTTTACGAAAAGCTTACATAAAAGAATTCTTAGTATATCCAATTACAAATTGATTGATACCTGATTTTTCAAGACTGAATGAATATTGATTGAATAAAATTTCAATTTGAAAGTACTTATTCATTTGGATTGTACCTCCAAGATTTAAATAAATTGTATCTAGAAGTCAAACAACCATGTTTGACATCTACTTGAACCAACAAAACTTGAAGAAGGGTCCACATCAGTGTAGCGGATTCAAGTTTCTGTTCTTGCAAACTTGACCAGAGAAAACTCTTTAAAGATTGTTTTATTCTTCGACTTGACCGTGAGTTTTCAAAATATGGGCTATATTCATTCTACACAAGCGTAGTAAACTTGACTAATGTAAATGCCTCTTTATTATAAATAGGCCTTACTGCTGCACTGTACTTTAAGGCTCAACTCACACTTACGCGACTCAGGTCGAGAAGAGACTCGACTCCTGTCGAGAACATGTGTTTTCAGACGGTGACGTCGCGGGGACCAGAATCGACTGGTCTGAGTGTTACCATTTGGAAACACTCATGCTCTCGACTAGAGTCGAGTCTCTTCTCAACCTGAGTCGCGGAAGTGTGAGTTGAGCCTTAGTTTTCGTTTACCAGAGATTGATAATTTGTGAAACAACCAAAACACAGGAATAAATAATCAAATTAATCGTTTTACTGTTGAATAAACCAATTATTCAATTGATAAAAAACTAATGCTGTACTCACTATCCCAGGTCACGTTTATCATCCCCTATCGTCCATCCACCCTCTGCAAAATTGATGAAATAAAAAATAATTATGAATAAAATTATCATAAATTGGTACATGAATCTTCAGGAAACAAAATTTCAGATAGGGATCATAAAGGTATGTTCACACATGCCGAACCGATCCTCGAACTGCACAGCGAACCGTGCAGCATGCCGTGCACCGAATTTCAACAATGAAATGCAGTCACATGGCGAATATTTTCCAATTACAATAATGGAACATCTGTTCGGTTAATTTTATTTTTTTAATTTACACTTAAAATGATCAGTTTTCGTGAGTGTCAGTGTCAGTGATATCTGAAACAGCATTTCGTCAAGACATAAATGATTTTTTTTCGACAACCGCTCGTAAAGTTCTTCTTTACCAACTAAAAACTCATCATAAAACAGTTGTTTTGTGATGAGCGAGCGACAATCTACTTTATGCTCAACAGCTGTTTACTTTACCGCTTGCTAACTGCAACGCATGTGCAGTAGGCTATTTTAGAAAAATGCAATATTATTCAAATAAGTTCATGTCCCTACTTTTTCGCCCCATTTCCAACGGTCATGGTGTCAGTCTCCTAGAGCGTTGACTCTTACGCTGAAGGTCGCAGGTTCAAATCATGGTCCTACGAAATTTTTTTTTGCAGTGATACTAATTGTTCATCTTATTCTAATGATAAATCATTATAAACTAGATTATTATGATCAGATAGAATAATAATTATCAAATTCCATCATTTCATTAACAAAATAGCATAATCAATCTCAATTATGAGAATATATTACTTGGGTAATCATATTTTCTTGACAAATAAAATAGAATTGATTATTTATTTTAAGGATGAACAGTCAATATTACATAAGATATACCGCTATTAGCTATACTCTATAAGGCAGTGGCAACGTATAGAATCGGTAAAGAAGAAGAAGAAGAAGAAGAAGAAGAAGAAGAAGAAGAAGAAGAAGAAGAAGAAGAAGAAGAAGAAGAAGAAGAAGAAGAAGAAGAGAAGAAGAAGAAGAAGAAGAAGAAGAAGAAGAAGAAGAAGAAGAAAGAAGAAGAAGAAGAAGAAGAAGAAGAAGAGAAGAAGAAGAAGAAGAAGAAGATGATGATGATGATGATGAGATGATGATGATGATGATATGATGATGATGATGAGATGATGATGATGATGATGAGATGATGATGATGATGAGATGATGATGATGATGAGATGATGATGATGATGAGATGATGATGATGATGATGATGATGATGATGATGATGATGATGATGATGATGATGATGATGATGATGAGATGATGATGATGATGATGATGATGATGATGATGATGATGATGATGATGATGATGATGATGATTATGATGATGATGATGATGATGATGATGATGATGATGATGATGATGATGATGATGATGATGATGATGATGATGATGAAGAGATAAGCAATGTTCTAGTGTACTTACTATACTTGCATCTGATTGTCTTATCGCCATTTGCAGTTCGAATTTGTTTGTAGTAAGTAGCTCCCTCGACCCAAGCGGTTCTTCTTTTATGTTTGGCATCACTCAAATAGTACTTTGTACTCACATCGTAGTCCGTGTGATATTGAATGCTCGCTATCTCTTTGATACCCATTAACTCAACTTCCATTCGCCAAATTTCCTTAGCAAAACAAAAGGAAACAGGTATTTGTAGAATGGCATTTTCAAATGTGCCTTGATTAAAATAATGTTCTTACTCATGGACAAATGTTTGAACAATATCTGATATCAACACAATGTCAAACATGTATCATGGTCAATCTATGATCTATTTCTATAATTTATCTATAATTATTCAATTATCATCTATCATCTTACTATAATCCATCTATAATATAATGAACGAAAGAATTGGCACAGGCTGGCCACTAACGGTTGAACAAGCATGCACATACACAGTCGACTTATTAAATTATTTTGTCACAGCGAATCGCTTCGAGCAACATATTTTTTGTCATAGTCATTCAATCAATCAGCTGTTTTCCATGCATGAAATAAAGCCGGTAAACAGCTGTTTGCAGATCAAATAAACATTTGATTCTCATTACAGCATACTCTACTGTAATGAAACCATATATTTTCTTTACAGTCGAGTATGTTTCCTAGTTCCAAAACAGGAACAGTAAAACTGCTACAAAAAACCTCCTTCAGTGCTCCAGATGGAAGTTTTGTCAACTTCCACAAAATTCCTGATTCGGAATTTGTCAACTAGATTATGTTTATGAAGTAACTTCAGCACAAGCAGGTAAAGTTTTATATTTCTCAATTATTCTTTTTTAGATTATTATGACAGAAAATAGTGTACGTTACATGGACGTGAATGTCTTTTACAGTGCCCTAATGAAATTCTAGTCTCGGCTAACGCCTCGACTGAAAAATCATTCTCGCCTGCAAAAGGCCCCTTCCCGTCCATGTGAGGTGAGATACTATTTCAAGGTTAGGCTTTTGTATCTCAGATTTTTTATTTGTTTCCATATCTATTAGGTTGATTTTTTTTCTATCATTATAATTTGTAATTTCCCATTGGTTTATTCATTGTTAGGTATTTGTTGTTTATTTTATGTTAAAGGCATTTCGCTGATAATTTGCATGATAAACATGCATGACATGGATGCTCTACCATTAATGGCGAGCCTAATGTGAACAATTCGTGAATTCGAGTATTTTCTATTCAGAAAGAACACTTTGAAATAATATATGTGGATAATACACAGCAGAAAAGTAAATTAAATAAGATTACAATCATTATAGAAATCTCTACATGTATAATATTATAGTATAGAATAAATAAGTATTATAGGAGAATTGAGAATAAGTGAAGGTCATTTGAACATGACTGTAGGGTCTGTTGTTGAGTATTATAGTCTATAGTGAGGTCCACGTTATAATGGCAGACCTTGATCAACTTTGGTTTGCTATCCTTGTCTATCATTCAACAAAGCAGATACTGCTATTCTTTTCTAGCTCCTCAACGTTGCCTGATAGTTCCTCAACAATATAGAAGTATAATTAACAAACAAATTACTCAATCTCAATTATAATAGAAATTTATTATACAGTATTATAATTGAAAAATATATTTCTCGACGAATAAAATACAACGATTGATTATTTAAAACAAGAAAAGTTATTATCACTTCAGATATACCGGTATCTTTTATGGAAGGCAGTGGCAAGGCAGAGAATCGTCAACGCTGTTCCCCTATCATTCTGCACTGCCATTATCACTATAAGAGCACTATAGAATTACAAAACTGGAAATATTTTAACAGTGATTGATCCATTTCGGTGATAAGAAAAGGTTATTGAGAGGTTCACGTTATAATGGCAGTGGAGAAAGATAGGAGAGCAGTGTTGCCGATTCTCTTCTATGCCACTGCCTTCTATAGAAGATACCGGTATAATATCTGAAGTGATAATAACTTTTCTTTATTGTTTGAAATGATCAATCATTATTTTTAATACATAGATTGCTATTATAATTGAGATTGAGTAATTTGTTTGTTAATTATATTGATACATTGTTGAGAAACTATCAGACAACGTTGAGGTCGAGCTAGAAAAGGATAGCAGTATCTGCTTTGTCGAATGACAGACAAGGATAGCAACACCAATGTCAATCAAGTTCTGCCATTATCACGGGGACCTCACTCTAGTAGATGGAGGAAGAATAAATTGATAGATAATTACATTATTCGGATCCCCATCTCCACATTTCCATAGATCTCGTTTCACAGCAAAGAAATAGTCTTTCACTTGCATTTTCATGGAAGCTCCATTGGGGTTGTCTGGCAGTTTGTAAACTCTAGTGAGGAATTCCTTTTGGTCCATCCAGTTTGTATGATAATTGCATCTAGTTTCAGGAGAATTTAGAAACAAAGTTCTACATGAATAAACTTTCAAAAAGCCCTAGCGAAATACTTCAACACATTTAGAAATACCTACAGGATATCCAGAGAGTGAAGAATGTAATTCAAACTATACTCTCATAACATTCTATATAAGGAAATGAATTCTATATTCTGGAAATGAATGAAAAATTGCATTTGTTCAAATGCTAATTGATGAATAATTATTATTAAACGAAAATCCTAATTGAATGCTGTATATCACCTTGGAGACTCCTGCTACTGCAAATATTGACAACCTGGTTAACAACTAGATGAGAGCTACTATCCAAAAATTACTTGCCAGCCTCCTTGACTAGCAATTAGGAGATACTGGGTTCGATTCCCGGGCTGGCAAATAATTTTTGAATAGTTGGTTCGTGCATGTCAGGGGATTTCTATGCCAACATTGGAGTAGTATTCAACTGTTTTAACAGTTTTTTTTAGTAGTAGCTCTCATCGAATTTCCGTTCAGCTATTAACCCTCTTGTCAATATTTGCAGGAGCAGAAGTCTTTGGGGTAATATATAGCAGTTAATACGATTTTTCGTTCAATACTAATTATACATTCTCTACTCTCTGGTTTGCTATAATGATTCATAAACCGCAGTTACTCTAAAAAGACAGTTTGATCATTCACCAGAGGCAAATGAACATAGAACATGGTCTATATTCTCCCATCTTCTCATAGAAGACAATCATGGTCTTATCATTGTGTGAAATATTAATGTGAGGACAACTAAAATAGTAATGATGGTTGGAGCTAGAAACTAGGTGTTTTTCAGAATACAAGGAGCAGGTGTTTAGCAGGTGTTCCTGGGAATCCATATAAAATAGAGTGCTCAACCTGGTCTCAGATGTAGAGCACAAGATTAAGCCCCAAGTTATCCTGAATTGTGACATTGGTGTTGATTGACAACTGAAACTCATCAAAGCTAATTTTTTCTTGAAATTTTACTCATTTTAACTCAGTACCGTACTCATTGAAGATAAAGAGTTCTGAATGATTTCATTTTATTCAAAATTTTACAATCCAGCAAAGACGGGAGCGAATTTTTCTGTCCAATGACTCGATTTGGCGAAAATAGCTCAAAACTGAAAAATTGACTGAAAATCCTATGTTTTGGGCCACTCTGTGTCTAGTACAAGGAAATTTTAAATGATAAATTTTATTGTGAACTTCTCTTATGTACCAAACAATATATTAAATAATATCAGAACTACGATGCAGCCTATATTGCCAATATATATAGTTACCGAATTAAGTTATTAATATCGGGGACCGAGCTTCGCACTGGAGTACAAAAGCATAAAAAATTTATTACGAAAAAAAAATTATAATAACATTCATACAGAAATGTTCTATCTAATCACAGTAAATTGAGATTAATTCCCAGAGGAATGCAAAATTTCTCTCACAAAGGCCCAGTTGCACAAAAGCCAGTTATATTTTAATCCTGATTAACTACACGTAAACCAAATCAGAGAAGTCCATTCCAAAAAGATGGAATCAATCAGGATTGGAAATAACCCGGCTTTTTTGCAACCGGCACTAAGTACCTGATTGAATGATCACAAAAGTTCAACAGCTGAGTCATAATTTTGACACAGTCCCACACACATGAACTCGCTCACTCACTTCCATCACCAACAGACGACGAAATAATTATTATCATATGTTTTTCCAAGGATGAATAATAATTATCCTTTTAATGTTCTTCAGCAAGTTTTCCCAGGGATGAGACCTAGTGCAATCGAATCTTTATATTATAAACCTACTATGTTCTGAATTTCGTGAGAATCGTTAGAGCCGTTTTCGAGGTCCGGTGAAATACAAACATATAAACATCTAAACATATAAAAAAGATATGAAGATTAGACTTTAGACTGATACCTCGTATCTGAAAAATAACAATTTTTCAGGAGGTGGGAAAAACTATATTGCTTAGCTTTGAGAGGTATCAAATTTAAAACTTGTTTACATGCAGTTGATGCATTCAGAATACATTTTCAACCAGTGCTAATATGGAGTAATATTATGTATATTGGGAAATCAAAATCCAAGCATTTACAAGCTATTAGAGCTTCGAAAGTCTGTTCGGATATCCTGAGGTAGGCCTACACTTGAATCAAAATATTTGGGCCTGTTTCCATCTTCAGAACCTGCCCACGAAATACCTCAAGTAACCCTACTGTTACAAACTCACATTACATTGATCTACTCCAATTTACATTCATCAAAGTGATTAACATTATAGGATTTACATTAATTTATATTATTACTCACATTACAGACTGGATGCTGGTAGAAAAGCATTCACCCTGGTCCGCTTCGCCAATTTTCAGTTGATCACCGTTTTCACCGATTGCTCTTTCTAGCCAAATGTTTTCTCTCTGAACTACGATGTTAGCAAACCTTTCAAAATATAAAACAGAGAATGCATAGAAGCATAGAGTACAGATATGAGCTATTTCAATATGAGCTATAATTGAACGAGTCCTTACTTTTGACTCAAGGCCAAAGTCGTTATCCGTCTGTGTTTATTTTCGACAATAACTTTTGGAAGATTTGATCAATCAGATTCAAATTGTGAACACATATTATTCGAACCTTTTCACAGATTAAGTTGATTGAACAACAAAATTTCCTTTTCCAGGATATAAAATAACATTGAAATTGCATAAGAAAAAAATGATGTGATTTATCTTTTAGGGCCTGTTTCCGAGCTCGGGATTTAGCTATAAGCTCTGGACTGTGAAGAGCTGGAGTCAGAAAATTGGCTCTCCGAAACGGGGCGTAGTTGTAGTCACTATCATAGTCACGTTTGAATAATTTAGAAAAACTAGAAAATTGAACACAAAATGAAATAAAGAGAAAATAGTTTAAAGTCTCACCTATTTTGAATTAATTATCAATGTTTAATTTCGTCAAGGAAAAACGTTTCCAATTATAGAAAAATGAGATTGAAGATTGTTATAAAAACTGCAACTATTCCCCGTTTTGGAAAGCCAATTTTCTGACTCCAGAACTGAGTTTAGAACTTAGCTAAATCCCGAGCTCGAGAACGGCCCTTGGTCGTCGTCTTCCTACAAGGATTGGGCAATTTGCTTGTTCCGACATCAAACTCCCCATCAAATCCATCTTTTGTCAACACTTCTCCTTCCAACCGGGCTATGTACGACATCACTGCCTTAGAAATCATGTCGCTCTCCATCCTTCCAACATGATTTTCCAGCTCTGCTGATTCTCATTATTTCCATTTCTGATTATTCCCATCATCTAGTCAGCTGGAGTATTCATTGCATGCAATTACAGTTTTCCCATTAATTCATTCATAACATCAGTTAAGGCTATTTGGGAGCTATCACACTGACAGTCCTTTATGCACTGGAAGTGGTTCTGGACTTATAATATACTATATTATACAAAATAATATAGTAAAATAAAGTTATTTATTTAGTTATAGAGTTATGTATTCAGTAAAGTTATTTAGATTAGCTAATATACAACATAAACTACAACTTTTACAAACTGAAACGTTTTGAGATATCAATGTGCGGTTTTCGCCATTCATTTTCTCTTGAAACTCTCAATCGAAATCATGCAGTGGCGTATCCAGGGGGGGATGTTTCCCCCCCAAATGGAACCTGATTTTTTTTGTGGCTGGTATAGCCACAAATATTAGCATCTAATGCCATATTCTCGTTATATTTTACTATGTAAGTCAAGAAATATAATATAAGGGATGAGAGAATAGCACTGCAATAACAATGATGATAATAATGAGCTATTGTCTTATAGACAGTGACGTGTGGTCTAGTGCGTAGAGACTAGGTAGCAGGGGATAGAGAAACTACAGATAGAACTTCAAAGTTAGTTCACTTTTTACCACCTATTATTATGAAGAAATTCAATATAGCTTATAGTTGATTATATTTATTCAGTTTCATGCATATCCTTGAACAAAGCTCCAGCAGCTTCTTGCAGAGAGTACCCCCGAAAAATTCACAGTTATGATGAACGGGCGTAGTTTCTACGGTGGACAGGAGGCACACATCCCCCTTATATTTGAAAAAAATGTTTCATCCCCCTCCAAAAAAATGTGAGTTCGAAAACTCGTAGAAATCATGTGAATTTGAAAAAGTGTTAATCAAGTTGAAACTAAGCCTATAGAGTTGGTTGGAATGGTGCTTTATTGGAGTCCATTCCATATGTTAGGTGGCTCGTTGGAGTAAGTGATAGCGCGCTGGTCTAATAATCAAGAGAATCAGAGTTCGAATCTCGACCAAAAGTTTTTTTGACCACAGCACAATCACATAGATACGACCACCCCGTCTTTCGGAGGAGACGATACCGTCGGTACCGACTACCTAAAAAAAAGTCGTCATCTCTCATCATCATCCCTCTCACTAATTACCCATGCACAAGCCTAAGAGCTTATGTGGGCATCACCCTCAATATTATCACTATTTTATCAATATTATGTCCGTATGACGATAGTTTTCGAGATAGAAAATATACCCTGGTTTCATGTCCCCCACAATAGTTTACGAGATAGAAAATATACCCTGGTTTCATGTTCCCTATTACTGAGTCTATATTTCCTGATTCTAACAATTGTTTTATCTACCTTATTCGATTCATTTTTTGTGAATTATCAAATATTAACAAATGTGATTGATTTCTTGGAAGAAGAGAAAGAGAAAGAAGAAGAAAACAGGGGAAGGAGAAGAAGAAGAAGACAGGATAAGCAGAAGAAAGAACTGTAATTAAAGCATAATATCATACACGGTATTATAATCAAATCAACTTACCCTTCAGTTAGGATGAGTAGAACAATGCCCACAGATATCCGAAAGCCAGCCGCCATTTTCTTGTCAATCATAGCAAGAAATATTTACACACAATCAAGAAAATCTTTTAAAAACTAATGATAGTAAAAGACATTATATAGAATTCCTCTATCATCAAAACAGCTAGATAAAGCGACAGTATCTGTTCTCACAATTTCGAACTAAATGAGCAGCCTCACAAAAACAGCGAAAAACAATAATTATAGACTTTTAATTAAGATCTGTTTTTAGAGCATGATTATAATATTGAAAGACACGAAAACTGTTCTGATTGGTCTATATATGTTAGCATGACGTAAATGGGTGTACTTTGTTAAAGTTTTTGTTATGAGTTGAGCTGACGTAAATTGATGTAGGCTACTTTTGTGAGCTGGCAAGACGAACTGTCAGCATTAGGTGAATGGGAAACATTGTGATGATATACATGAGTTATACTGACAGTCTGAAGTGAATATCACTCTTGCTGAAGCCATGTTGGAAATGATCACCCACAGAGTAAGCGTCAGAGTGTGGCACATAGCTACTAGAGTTTGGCAAATTCAGAAGATCAGCCATGAAAAGGTGACGTTAATTAAAATAATAGAATACATTTTCTTATCAATTTATTTTTCACCTTTATCATCGTCATCTTCTCCCTCTTTTTCTTCTACTTCCTACTTCTTGCTCTCTGACACCAGACCTGAATCACCCAGATTACTTAATATTACTATTATCATTGTATTCTTCTATTCCTTTCGCTTATTCTTTCTTCTTCTTCCTCTTCTTCTTCTTCTTCTTCTTCTTCTTCTTCTTCTTCCTCTTGTTCTTTCTCCTCATTCCTCTTGAATGAAAATCGAAATGAAAGCGACATGAAACGAAATAATGGGGTTTTTATTGTAATAATATAAATCAATTATTATTCTCCCACTTTATCTTCTTCTTTCACTTCTTCTTCTGCAATGGATCTGTCTAGACCTAGCACAAAATGAAAATCAATCAATGAATCTTCTTCGTCCCCTTTCTCATCTACTTCTCCCCCATTGTCTTCATCATCATCTTCTTCTTCTTCTCCTTTTTCTTCTTCTTCTTCTTCTTCTCCTCCTCCTCCCACGCCTCCTCCTCCTCCTCCTCCTCTCCTCCTCCTCCTCCTCCTCCTCCTCCTCCTCCTCCTCCTTCTCCTAATCCTATGGTTTCCTAATACGTAATTATAAGGAATGGCTTCTTTAAATCATCTTATAATAATGGCGTATTTCTCAATGACGCAAATTCGGCTACAGACTGACATCAAACCAAGAAAATTTCAATGGCGGCTTTTTGCATCAAACATCTTCTATATGAGGCATCCAATTGGACCAAGACTATTGGGAATTGGGAATTGGTATAGGTGATGTTTTTTCACCAGAATAATTTATAATAATAATTATTATCGATGTTACACTGGTAAACAAAATTAAGTAAGATCTTTTCTTATGAATGGTGATAACAGAGACAAACGAATATAGGACCTACAGTCAAGGATAATTTGACAGTAGGTTTCATTGGGGATCCTATTTGAAATAAAAATTACTCTGTCGCTCAAACATTTTGTCCCTTATATGAATCAAAATCTGAATTTGCTTGCCAAATCCACTGAGGCTCAAATCCAGAAAACCTTTTTGGCAGATCCTTCCCCCCCCCACACTCTCTGCAAACCCTCAAACACGTATACAGTGACCGATTCTTGGCAATCTGTTTCAGTGTGGAACATAGACATAGATGATGATCCAATTAGGAGACCGCCGTGAAGCTGGCCCCACCATATCGAGCCCAAAATTTGAAACATATGCCAATATTTAGGGCTTTTTTTGGGCTTCCAGAATAACCAAGTTTCAATTTTTGGGCTCAACCGGGAATGGGTTTTATAAGTGTTTATACATTGGCGGGCCAGCTTCACGGTTAGCCCGCCACCATCACCGATCTTGAAGATGAAGGTGTCATTTGATAGAGTGAATTTTGGGCTTTCATTCTATACCATTTTCAAATTTTGGGCTCAAAAAATACGACCGTGAGAGACTTCGAAAGTTTTCAAATTCGGCGGGCCAGCTTCATGGTTAGCCCGCCACCATCACCGATCTTGAAGATGAAGGTGTCATTTGATAGAGTGAATTTT
>NC_052514.1:40884541-41045415 GCF_014356525.2 Nilaparvata lugens
TTTCAATTTTTTTCTACATGTTGAAACTCAGATCAAATTCAGTCACGCTAAATCAAATCTTGAATTTGGAAGAGCTATTCACTATTTCAACTCAAATTGAGGCCTTACTCAATTCAAGACCTATTGTACCTCTTACTGAGGATCCAACTGATTTGTCCTACTTGTCACCAGGTCACTTCATCATTGGTAGACCTATCAATGCATTACCTTTCAAACCATCTAATACAAAACATACGAATTATTTGTCACGTTGGCTACTTCTTTCCTCTCTCACTCAGAAGATTTGGGATGGTTGGTTAGAGGCACGGTATATAGAAGAAGACGGTAGGTGTCACGCGCATGTTTGTGCTGAATTTCCGGTGTCGCTGATGTCATTTTATATACAATCATCTGTTTTTAACAAATAAGTTTCATAAATTGCCAATAGGTGTTAAAAACCTCGGATGGTGGCGATGACGTAATCTAGCTGGCTGGCCACTGCGCACACATTTCATGATCCCTACCGTTTTCATCTAAATACCGTGGGTTAGAGGAATACCTAGTAACATTGCAAAAAAGGCAAAAATGGACTTCGGTCTCTGACAATATTAGTGTTGATACACTAGTTCTCCTTAGGGATGTGGGCACCCTTCCTACAAATTGGAAAATTGGTTGCATTGTTCAAACTTTCCCTGGTGCTGATAAAAAGGTTTGTGTTGTCTTAGTGCGCACTTCTGAAGGTACTTACAAAAGACCTATCACAAGTATTGCTCCTCTTCCTCAGGACAATTCTGAATAATTCGTCCTCTAGTTTCAACATATTTTCTCTATTTTTGTTTTTCAATTCTTTGAATTACACAACTGGCCTGGCTTATGTTGAAACTCACATCAAATTCTTCAGTAATTTTTAATTTAGTGCCTTCCTGCTCTGTCTGTTGCCAACCCAACAGCCATTGTCATTAAATATTCTCAATTTTGTTATTATTGTATTCTGTAGTTGTATTTCTTGTCTGATTTTGTATTATTGAGTATTTTTAGTGCCTATCCATTTGGCATTGATTTGTTGATTGTAATTTCAATTCTGAATATGAATTCAGATTTGTGTGGCAGTGTTTTTCTTTGCCGCTTTTTCACAATGGCTTCTCGTTTATTTTTTATGAAAATTGAATAAAAATATTTACGTAACCTGAGTTAAATTTTGAAGAAAGAGATGCGGCCAGGCAGACAGGCAAGGAATCCATGGTGCCCCAAGGAACAGCACGTTTCAGCAAGCGATGACACGATGGCCATGTGATGACGAAAAATGGAAGCATCAAACACAGCAGACAATTCCCCCAATGGGAATGTGCACAGGAACATGTAGAACTCCAAACAAATAATTCGAATTCCAAGTTGTGAAATTTTCAGATCGATATCCAAACAGTAGAGATGATGAAATTGAAAGTCTGAGTTTCAAGTGGTGAAGCCATGTTGTTAGAAGAATGGCGATAGATGCCAACACGAGACTATGGAACCTTGACAAAGTCTATCAGCATAAATACACGAAGAAAATGATAAATAATTGAATCACAGTTGATGAATACATTTGAAGAATTAATTTGAAGGAATAATTCACATTAAAAACGTTCAGTAAACCAGATGAATTTGGATGAAGAGAAAGTACACCAGAAGCGGTGTGCACTCACCGAAGAGAAGAGATCAAAAGACAAAAAGCTAGGTCGATGCTCGACTAACAAAGAAGAAGCCGGAAACGCTCGATACTTAAGCAAAACGTTCGCGAAAATTTGATGAAAAAGTAGCAAATATCTTGAAAGTAAGATGCCTAAAAGACGAAATAAAATACCAAAAATTGAATAACACAAATATTAAAATTGAAACAATGAATAATATTAGAAAACGCAATCCTGAACATGACTGTGACGTGTAACCGTGACTGTGACGTCACCGAACAGTGCAAATGGACAAAATGATGTCTACGTAGTAACGGAACGAGTATCGAAGTGGAACCGTTCCAATAAATGCTTTGTCAGATTTTACACTCCATATATTATACAGCTGATAGAACTGGCCAAGCACACAATAATGGAACAAACATGTGGCAAGCTCGCACTTTCGATCCACGGAAAATTAAATTTGATCAGCTGATTGATAAAATAATTTTAAGCTTTCCAATTATTACAAAATATGTTAGAATATCATGTGTCAATATTATTATCTCAGTTTCATATGGCATTCACCTTACCATGTTCATAGCCTTACTAAATAGGATCCTTTTTCATCCTTTGAAACCCTTGGAGGCAAAATATCTCAAAATCCATTCTTAGTGCGCATCTAGCATGTTTGAAGAATATTTGTGCAGAGTTTTAAGTCTGTAGGCCAATTTTTTTGAGCTGTAGTGTGATTTTACATGGAAATTTTCAAAAAATGCCCTCTCCTGGACCCCTCTCTGCTCCTGGTCGAAATCTTTCTGCATAGATCTATTTTTTTTTTGTAGCTGAACAAAAAAGTTCCTCATGACTTTGCTGTGCAATGACCGGTTAAAAAGTACAAACTTTTTTGGGGCCCAGCTCCCTCAGGGGGGCGAATTTCTGAAAGTCCTTCCTGAGTGGATGTTTTGAGGCTATCATAAACAATTGTGCAAAATTTCATGTTTGTAGGCTCAGTAGTTTGGGCTGTGGTGTGATTTCAGTCTGTCGGGACTAAGCCTCTCATAGATAAAAATGTAGATACCACTTATCCATTCCATTTCTGATCTCTATTGTATAGATTAATAATTTGAAAGTCTTCGAAACGGTTCAAGATATCGATTTCCGGTTTTTGCCATTGATTCTGTCCTGAAATTCCGTATCGAAATCATGTATTGCATGACAACCTTACTATTTAAAAAAAAAAGTTACATTCACAATGGTGGACCCAAGATGAGACCAGATTTTTAAAGACACAGGTGTAATTATGGAATTTTTTTCATGAGATACTCAACCGTTCTCAGAGTTTTTCCTTTCCTGCCTGCTTTGAATAGTTTTGATTAATAATGTGATATCTTCGAAACGGTTTGAGATTTCGATGTGTGGTATTCGGCATTCATTTTGTATTGAAATCATGTATCGCATGACCAGCTCCCTATTCAATAAGTTAATGCTGCATCCAAAATTGCGGATCCAAGATGGCCGACCAGATTTTTAAAGTCATAGTAAAGTAGAATTTACAATTTAAGTAGGATCTCCAATCACACCCACCATCAAATTACCTTTGTGTAGCCTATAAGATATCAAGCCGATCTCGTACTTTTCACACACCCTGTATGATTGGAGCACACAGAATGAATAGTGCTGAGCTAAAAATGAAAGCAGGAACCAAAGATCAAAGCAAATTAACAGTTTGTCATTCAAAGATTTCGACTTGTTTCGAACCCAATCGAATTGCTTTTCCAACATATAAAGTTTAAGCTTGTCATACAAAGTCAAATATCGAGGCGCCGAGCTTTGCTCGTTATTTTTATTTATTGATAAACAGAACACAATTCTCTAAAATTATCATGTTTGTATTTCACAGCTGGCTATACGTCAGCTTATGAATTTCGGGGATGCGATATTTTGATTTTCCACAGAATCACTCTCACTATCCACAGACGACGAAAGTCTCAGCTGTTCCAGCCAAGGATGAATATTATGCTTTTAATGTCATTCAGCGAGTTTTCCCAAGGATGAGACCTAGTGCAATCGAATTCTCATATCATAAACCTACTATGTTCCAAATATCGTGAAAATCGTTAGAGCCGTTTTCGAGATCTGTTGAACATAAATAACCATACATGAAAATATAAACAAATATACAGAAATTGCTCACTTAATTTAATAGGATGTAAGATGAAAGCCCAACCAATGGATTTTCCATGATAGACTAGCTTACCCGGCGAACTTCGTATCGCCAAAAAGTCAATGTATCTCATGTCACACTTGACTTTTTTTGGTGAATCATGAAATTTAACTGACAATTAATACTTTCATTTACATCTCGATACGGACTTCGTATGTGCTTAGTCATGCAACATTTATTATTCCAAAAACATATTCTTCTCAATCAATTTGTAGTTATATCTATCAGTAAGTGTTGAATTAGAGAAATAGATAGGTTGAATCAGTGTTTCGAAGATGAATTTGATGTTTCCATAGTTGTTGATTGTCAATAGATAGTCCAGGGGATAGGCGATGTACGATGATTTACACAGAATTCCATATTCTTTACATCCTCCATTTCAGGATGAATATAAGCTAAGCTAAATTTAAAAAAAAAATATTTAGTCTGTCATTCTTCAGTAATCGATAAATGCAATATGAACAACTCTATTTCATGAGAAAAATATATTTTTCATCATCTTCCAGTTTCTCAATGATAGGGGAGTGATAATTATTTGTATATGTCTTCTAAGGAACGATTATCTACAGCTGGTACCAATCAACTACACTAACTTCAACTCCAAACTACCGGTTCAATACCAGTACACAATTTATCACAGGGTGACGTGTTTATTATACAGCTGGTAACTTTAGATGCGTGTGAATATTGGGGATGGTTTCTGACCAGAAATTTTAATAAGGGGGCTTATAATTATTATTTTTATTATCACCATTTTACAGACCTATGCTTTCGAAACTTTCGGCCGAGTGGCTACCTATGATTAAGCATCTAAAGTTACCAGCTGTATAATAAACACGTCACCCTGTGATAAATTGTGTACTGGTATTGAAACGGTAGTTTGGAGTTGAAGTTTATTTATTTATTTATTTATTGTATAAAATACTATAATCATGATACAATTATGACATTGGAGGAAAAACTAGGCTAAGCCTGTACTATTTCTCTCCAAAATTTTTGATAAAATGTTAATGTTGTCCAAAAGAAAAGGTTATATAGTCACACACTGCTTCGTCACTTGATTTTCGGTCCAGAAATGATGATTTAAAATTTTGAATTTTGAAGGTTGATTTTATACTCTAAATGAATCACAATAAATTAAAAACTTTAGAAATATTGCACTTATTTAAAAAATAAGCTAGTGTAGTTGATTGGTACCAGCTGTAGATAATCGTTCCTTAGAAGACATATACAAATAATTATCACTCCCCTATCATTGAGAAACTGGAAGATGTTGAAAAATATATTTTTCCTCCACCTACTGGCTAAAGTACTTACTTTACTCCCTGAAACATAATACTAAAGTGTCACTTTTTCGCTCTCGGTAGTAAAAAACAGAAAAAATCCCTAGGGAGTAAAAGTGACTCCATTTAAATAACATGGGAAGCATCTCTATTTTAAAAACTTACATTATAATAGATTAGAAGGTCTAAGCTCAGATGAGAAAGCATAAAGAGGTGTCTGTCATTGAGTCAACTGAATTCAATACCACAGCCAGAAATTTGATCAACTCATGAAATATAATATGTTTGTATGATATTATATTCTTAATATTAGTAGACGATAAAAATTTATACAAGTTTTAAAATATGTTATTCTATTCAAAATACCAGCCAACAAATATTTTTGATCTGCAATTCAAATCTGAACCGCGTGATCTGGAGTCAGCCATTTTTGGTAAACACCCAGCTGATAATATAATTGTTACAACTTTAGCCGATAGATAGTGCAATCGGCAGTGCCAATCAGACGGCCGGTTTTAAAGTATTGGATTTTAGGTTATGTTGTTAGGAAACATTGTCATCAATACATAAGTTATTGAAATGATTTTATTTGCAGTTTCTTAGAAGTGAAGACTTGATCTGATGTTCGGAGAAATTGACTATTTATCAGATAAATGTGAAAAAAATAATTTTGGGTTGAACCTTCTGCTCCCTTCCTTTCCTAATCTATTGATATACAGTATTATTATTTGTTATTTTATTGATGAATGAACTAAGTCAATTTATTCATTTATCGACAACAATTTTTGATTACAAATTTTCGGATGAACAAACAGACTTTTGTTCAAAGCTGGTTAAATCCCTAACTAAAAATTATAAGAGCATTCTATTGGTTATGTTTATAATTTTGATGGCTGATATTCTAGAATCAGCTCCATATTATAGCTTGCTTGTAGAACTCCAGTTTCTAAAAGTCCAGACACCACGTACTTTTTGCTGGAAAAACACCCTAATTTTTCTCGTGGGATAATAATTCTGGAGTATTGGACATCATAAATACAAAAAGTTGACCCTCTAGCCCTGGAGCTTTTTACAGAGTGCCCCAAAAACCACGGATTTTCGGTTCCTTTTCTAGTTCTTTGAGATTTTTGCCGGATTGAGCCATAGGAAAGAGTAATCCACTCTTGCCTTTTCCTTGGACAATAAAATTACGAATAAAATGGAATGATTGAGAGCTGTTAAACTCCATTGAATGCTGAGTTAGAATCTTTCAAAAGTGAGCAAATTTTTTGGAAAAATTTGAATTTGAAGAAAATTTTGTTTTTAATCAACTATTTCTTTCGATTACAACCATTCAAATTTAAGATTCAAAATCTCTGTGGGCGTAATTTTGTGCTCTACAACCTGAAACCAGGTGGATCGTTTCATCTCAGATAGATTTCCAGATACACCCGATAACAATGTTCTTCATCTTTCGAAAAACACCGTTTCCCAGCTTCAACCCCTATCATCAACTTCATTTTTCTCTTATTGAGAATCCGCACAATAGTTGACCGAACGTAGTGAGGTCTATGTTCTAACTCGGATTTTCTTTTGTCTGTTGTGATGTACCAAAAGATTATACAGCCCTCAAACTATATAATAGATTTATTCATAGGCCGTTATGAGAACAAAATAAATTCTATCACCGAAAAGCATTACAATCTTATCTGAGGTAGATAGACGATCGTTATCTAACCTACAAAGTATGAAATAAATAAAACGGTATTTATATGCTTTTCAAAAAAAATTGTCAACGGAAAGAACCATATATGTTTGTATGTCTATTGATTGGATCAGTAAAACTATATTTGAAGGTTAGATTTGAAACAAAAACATAACCCCAAAACAGACCAAAGCTAACTTGTTAACAAGTAGCAAATTGAGAAGGCAGTTCGACTAATGATCGATCATGAAAATTATATAATATCAACTTTTTCATTTTTATACTTTTATTTCTATGCCGAATAGGCCTGAATATTTATTTAATGATCTATCATAAAAATATACTTGTTAGAAATATGAAGACAGATTAGCTTAGCCAGTATATGATGATTGGGGGTCGATATTCTAACATATAAAAAACCATAAACAAAAAAAGAAATATTCATTTATTATTATGTTCGTTATTATTATAAGCATATAAATTCTTATATTATGTCTACTCTATGTTATAAAAGCATGTCTATGTTCTATAATCATTAGCTATCTTTCGAAGTTATTCACAAATGCATATCATCATAGACGAATTTTATTATTTATTTGTGTATTCTTATAATTATATGGAACTAAACGATAATTTGGAACAACCCAAAATCAAGAATTTCGCCCTATTTAAAAGCTTTAAAGTTGGACACATTGACACCACCCATTCAGCGTATTGGTTACGTCACAGAATCTGACCAATCCTGAATATTAATATGTAAATTTGGTGAGATAAAATTTGAAGAAGAAACTCAAGTGAAAATTAGAAGAGGAAGACTCGAGGCCATTTTTGCAAGAATCATCGGTAGGATGCAGACCTAGTCCATGTACTTAATTGTTAAAAAGCTTTTATTTCTGTGTAATTTAATTCAATCTTTGTCTTTCTGTTTTAAAAATGTTGTTCCAAAGTTCCTACAATAATTGTGATATTAAAACTTTCAATTTCATTTAAATAAACCCTGAAATTTTATTAGTGAGGTCTGTTCGAGGTTTTTCGCCACGCAGAAGGATCCAGCCGGAATGATATATTCTACGGCCAAATATACTTCGAAAACATGAAACGGAAACAAAAGTCTACGTAAGTTATTCGAATATATAAAAGGGGATCCCCATAAATCTACGAAAATCACACAGCGTACAAATTCGTCCATTTAAGAAAAGTCATGACTATAGTCTTAAGGGTACAAAGTTCTCATAGATGATTTTTATTGTATTAAATAAATTTAAATATACACGCTGTACTTAGCCAAAAGGTCTATTTTCCTTAGGCGAAACCACACCCTGATAATAATTTTAATTATCAATTTATTCTATTTTCTGAATCATAATTTTGTATTAACTTATTTTTGCCTATTTAACTAGTGCAGTTTATGACCCTTTCCAAGGGCTATTATCTATTTCATTTTGTTCAATCAAAGAGTACCGAATTTTTACATAATATTCATAATTTAAAGATTCAAATCCGCTATCAATCAATATTCATTCTGTATCGATTAAAAATCATAATTTGTAGAATCTGTTCATTAATTTATTCAATATTTGCTGTAAAAGTGTATCTCTCAGAATATATCCATATTACCGTTTCGTTAAACTGGGTTTACTTCATTATACCTCTAAATTCGTTCTTTCTCGACTGACACATATTGATCGTGCAGGACACATCCTGTTTTGCAATAGTCAGACATTATTGAGTATAGTATCTATTATAAGACTATTATTTCTTCTGGTGGTAAATGGTGGTCGATTTTCTTACCAAATAATAAATCTTTTTATTGGGAATATCCCGTAGAATCAAATAATAAATCGACTCCCACTAGCCTACCACACCGAGGTGAAGTGAATCCTGCATTATCAGCCGATCAACATCACAAGGAGAAGTAATAGATCGTATAAACAGCATTAGAATTAAACTCGGTACTCGAAATATTTACTATTTTGGTTCAGCATTTTGCCTTCATACAACCTATAGTACTTATCAGAGACCTGGTTCGCATGGATTTGCTATTCTGTCTGTTGTTTCATGCGGTCTAATATCTTTCCCAATCATGGCACAATTATTGGATTCTAAATATATTAGTCATCATTTGGAGAAAAAGTTCACTCCTAAATTACTATCTCTGTCTGATCCTAGTGACAGCATAATTCATACTCAGCAGATTCAAATTGAACTGCATTTTATTATCAAATTGGATTTAATTCCATCTCACTATAATATAACCACCTACAGTGTTAAGTTAGAAATTCAGATCCCTTACTTCGGCTACCTTTGTAGACCGCCAAACCCTCTATTGAGCAAATTAATTTTTCCAATCTATTCCATCCATACACCAGTCGTTCTACTTAGATACTCTGAATTAAATGATACCGATAGTCCAGTTAAACAAAGGCTGGTCAACCTAACCTACAACTACATACCGCTAAATCATAACCTCAAATACTGTAATTGTTCAATTATTTTCTTCAATCCAACCATTTTAATTATTAATTCCCTTTTTTACTGGACATCCACCCCCCTCCACGGAGCAAAATAGGCTGCAATATTTGCCAACACAAGGTAAGACCTACTATACGAAGAAACCGTACTCATGGTTGAACGATTCTAATCGTAGTTTATTGTCTTATGATTCAAATTATATATTTCCGTGTCCCCCCCATGGAGTAAGATTATGACACATGTCCTCCCCATGGAGCGGATCTGTGACACTATCTGTATGTATGTAACGCAATTATGACCAAATGCGTTGATAGAATTCGACTGGCTGGCCGCTATGGCTTCGTATAAATGAGCGCTGCTATCCAGAGATTGTCAGTTTGGTGTAAGGGTAAGCATCCCTGACCGGCAATTTGGAGGTACTGGGTTCGATTTCCGGGCTGACAAATAATTTTTGAATAGTAGCGCTCATCGAATTTCCATCTAGCTGTTTACCCTGTTGTCAATATATGTAGTAGCAGAAGTCTTCAAGGTGAATTACAGCATTTAATTTTGATTTTAGTTGAATAATAATTGATAGAATTCTATGAGATTTGACAGGAATATTCCTTCTTCAACTGCGCATCGATCTAAACACAAGGTTTTTTGAAATTTTTCTTTTCAAGGATAATATGAAAAGAAAAGGAATTCCTTCATACTCCGATATCTATCTTCTTCTTCTATATATATGAAAGCGAAATGGCACTCACTCACTCACTGACCCACTCACTCGCAGGACTAAAAATCTACAGGACCAAAAACGTTCAAATTTGCTAGGTATGTTCAGTTGGCCCTTTAGAGGCGCACTAAGAAATCTTTTGGCGATATTCTAGCTCTAAGGGTGGTTTTTAAGGGTTTAAAGTTCTTTTAGCATATATATTCTTCTTAAACCAATATCTTAAAATTATAATTGAAATGTCCATACCATATGTTAATAAAGAACTACGAGTATAATCTAGAGAGAGTACCTCTTCGAAACAGTTGTTCTGGTAACTAAATTAAAAATTTTGTCAGGTTGGCATTAAGTTGAGTTGACTTTGTTAAGTTGTTACCAAGTTGAAGATTGAAATGCATTTATCCAGGACCTCCTAAATACCAATTTATCCAATTAGCCAAAATTAGCGTTTTCTCAGCTTTTCTGCGTTTCCTCACCTTTTTCAATAATTTATGGAAATATATTAAAACAAATTCAGTACACAGGTTTTGCCGAGGTGGAAGAATTTTGTTCGCCAAAGATACGCCGATATAGTAACAGGTGTTTTTCGAGATCAAATTGACATAATACGTTCAAATTCGGTACAGAGGTTCCGCTGAGGTCTACATGCAGGCGAGCGAAGCGAGCCCGCTGATCTAATTTTTGGACAATCCAGTCGGGGGTCCAGAATTCGGTACAGAGGTTTCGCTGAGGTCTACATGCAGGCGAGCGAAGCGAGCCCGCTGATCTCATTTTTGGACGATCCATTCGGGGGTTCAGGGGGCGGAGCCCCCTGGCTAGACGGATATGGCGAGCGAAGCGAGCCTGACGGCTAGTCACTAATATAGGTATATCATCTACTCTGAAGATAGGATTAATCAGACTATAGAATTATCCATAATCAATCAGCTGACAAGTGGATACACAGATGTCTGTAGAAGCTGTGTCTACTTTTACTAGTAGTTCTGTGAACAGTAGACCTCACGCAGTTAAAAACCACAGCCTCTTTTAATACTGTCCATCAGAGTGAATTATGTCATGTCCTGACGTATTGGTGTCTGTGTAAAGTTATATATAACTTTACAATTATTAAAAAGGGAAACAAGAGAAAAAATATCGCACTTCATTAAATATTCACAACGATTCAGTATAACTAATAAGATTAGAAGAGAAAGTTATTTGAGTTAGATTCAGGAAAGTTAGTGAAGGGGTTGAAAAAGGGGTATGAAAAATATGTATATACAAAGAAAGATGAAACAATAATTGAGAAAATGGAGAGTTAGTAGAACTCAAAAATAATAATTTAATTATCAATTGAGCAGCATAATTTTTCACAAGTTTTTTGAATGTATTATAGCGGTCATTGAACGGGGGGGGGGGTTTTGATTGGGGTTCAAGGAATGGGTTTCGTCTATTGTACTATTATTTAGGTAGGGATTGAGATTGTAAGCGGTTCTCACAGACGGTGTTTGAAATAGCATATTAAGTCTTGGTCTATTCCATGGTGGAGCATGGAAATTTTACAAATTGATTGAATCTGGCACGAATATATTATTATTTAGAATTTCATATAATAACATTTATGCTGTAATGGATTTTCTGGTTTTTGATTTTTGGACTTCAAATATTGACCTCGAAGTTTCAGTGGGAAAAGCTATTGGACAAAATGTATTATACTTTTGGAAATAAATATACCTCATTTACTTATTTTGAATAATCTCCAAATCATTAAGGGCAGTGCTTGACGGCATTTCGGTGTGTCAACAACTAATGGCTGTTTGGGTTGTTATATCAACAATAATTCGTTGTAAACAACTATGCTACCATTATCATCAAAAGCTTACCGAGTTGAAAGCGGAGAGAAGTCGGGAGAGGATATGCAACTCCAAGTTATCAATTGCATGCCACATCGCTTGTAATTAATAGTCCACACGACAGCTGATTTTTTACCAAGTTACATTGAGATATAAATTGCATGCAATTTATAATCCACTCGACAGCTGATTCATGATGGATGATTCTAAAGTCTGATTTTTACTGTAATATTGGCGTTGAAGGAGACCTCTTTTCTTTCTGTATTATCCTTAAAATGCGAAATTTCAAAAAAACCTCATGTATACGTCGACGCGAAATTCAAAAAGGAACATACCTATCAAATTTCATGAAAATCTATTACTGCGTTTCGCTGTAAATGCGGAACATAAATGTAAACATAAATATAAACAAAGATATAAACATAAATCTAAACATAAATCTGAACAAAAATATAAATATAAAGAGGAATGCAAAACCGTCGATTTGAATTTTAGACCTCACTTCGCTCGGTCAATAAAGTCTATAGTTTCAATCAAATACCTTTAAAAGGTATTCATCTCTAAGGTCTTTGGTTTCAATATTTCGTTTTTTCAGTCATGGTATTATTATGCGTGCCCATCAGTTTCAATACTCTCACATTTGAAAAAACTAATTTAATAGGTGATTAAAAATAACCGAATGAACTAAATAATGCTGAAAATTTTTGATATTCTTGATAATAAAAAATTAATTACCATCAGATGGAAAGATTATCACAGAACTGGATGAATTATATCATAAATGGAATACAAATTCAAAGGTGAACAGAGTTAGTTGACATCAGTTACTTGTGGATGAGAAAACTTTGTGAGGTCTACTGTTCACAGAACTACTAATAGATGTATGTTGAGTACTTACAATAGTCAGTATGCCAATAGTGTAGATATGCATTGCACTTGCTCTGAGTGAAGTCTAGAGTCAAGAGGATGGAGACTAGTCTGGAGGATGAAGACTTCCAAGAGTGAAACGTTGTTGTAGAAACGTGGAGAACGACTCTGACAATAGGAGAATGGGAACCTCTTTTATGTGAAATCGTGACAATACAACTGATTGCTTGAACCAGTGAGAAAACAAATAGTTGTTAGAGCTCTACTGTATTGAATGCTTATTCCGATAAATATTGTATACGATTGGATATATTGTTCGCAGAGTATAGAAGTATATTTTTTAAACTCCAACACACCGATTTTCGCCGACACGACAACGTCAATCGTTTGAAAATTTGCAAATTTCATGTTTGAAGCTGCATAACTCAACCTGTATAGTAGCTGAGGACGCCAAATTTGGCTCCGAAATTTCTCAGGTAGAGCTCATTCTATGGTGCAAATTTCAGCCAAATCTGAAATACTTTTTTTTACTGTTACAAAATGCACGATGGTTTCTCTCATTTTTTTGTGAAAAAAATCGCTCAACCTTCATGACCGTTTACTCTTTGATGCGAGTAACACGAATCTGGAATACAATTTGCAAAATTCATTACCGTTCATCGAATATGATGAGTATTTAAGACTATTTGTCTTTAAAATTGACCGAGCATGCATCTCCCCGACATGAGCAAAAAAGTTGTTTAAAGTCTCTGGATCAATATTAATTTCTTCACTTTCTACAGACTTTTCGTTTATGATTCCATCTACTTTTTTCCAAAGTTTTTTAGGATTACCTTTGCAATTGTTTATTTGATTCTTCTAATAAATTTCCTTAGCAATTTTTATTTATTCATCTAGTATTTTCCTATACTTCAAGTCTTGCATTAGTTTCAAATTGAGTGGTTCTTTTTTTAGCCGTTTATACATTTTATCTTTAGTATTTATCGATTTTATAAGTCCAGGAAAAATCCATGGATCTAATGGTCTACTTTCATGGGATATAGATATTTCATGAGTAGCCAGTTGGATATGGTTGGAAATAATATTTAGATGTTGTACCGAAACATCAGTACTGTCAAAACTATTATGAACAATTTGAGACCAGGTTTTAGTGCTCAAACTTTCTCTCAATTTAGCGTAATCTATCTTTTTGATTTTCTTAGGACACTCCTGACAACATTCCCTTTTTAGCCTATGTGAAGCGAAATATATGATCTATACAAGACATTGGGAATTCTGTGACACTGGTATTACCATTTATTAGAGATCTTAAACCATTTTTACTCAAAATATAAATGTATTCAGCAACAAATCTATCAAAGTGATTCAAGTTTAAATTCGAATCACCACCGGATCTCGAAAACGGCTCTAACGATTCTCACGGAATTCAGAACATAGTAGGTTTATAATATAAAGATTCGATTGCACTAGGTCTCATCCCTGAGAAAACTCGCTGAAGGACATTAGAAGGATAATAATTATTATTCATCCTTGGAAAAACAGATGATAATAATTATTTCGTCTTCTGTTGGTGATGGAAGTGAGTGAGCGAGTTCATGTGTGTGGGACTGTGTCAAAATCATGACTCAGCTGTTGAACTTTTTTAATCAGTTGGATCCTTTTTTAAGGAGTTGGCAGGACTGCCAGGTGTAAATAGATCGTACTCAGTACTGCTCCGTGGTTTTTTAGTAAATTCTAAAGTTTTATTGTATATTGTAGGCTATACAGTGGTCAGTGTTATCATACAAGTGTTTTTCCATCCTTACTTACGTGAAAGTGAATTTTCGTAACATTCAGTATCGTGGTTTCATAGCGTATTGCTCGTCTCTGTATGCAGGTGAAGAGTTTTGTTATTGAAAGTCACAGTTATAGAAGATAAACAGTTACGAACGGGTCTGCTGATAACGGAACAGCACCCACACTTCACACTATCAACAAGCTATACTGACAGGAAAATCTCTATCTTGCAGTTGTTCAAAATAGTTTTACTTTCCCGGTATGCAGGCTGGCCAGTGTAACGTTCTCTGGTCAAAAATTCCCAATTAAGATCGTCGATTCAGTTCTGAAATTTTACTGGTGAAGCCAGCTGCTGTTGACATTGAACTTTATCAAAGCAACACTCTCGAAAGAAATATGCGCGGTTTATTTTGAAATGCTCTTCACATTATAATTTCTGAACTACATCCTTTCTCTCTCAAACCCTTAATAAAATCAACCTCTGTTATTCAGGAGCTTATCATTTCTCGCCCAAAAACGCCTTGATAGCTCTCTGGGCATTCCTTAATTTTCATCTGTCTCTATTCCTGATAAAATAAATGATCGAGTGTTTCAAAAGTAATTAATCTAAATATTAATTTCAATCATTTGTATTCAAAATGGTTTCTTTAATAAAAAGTAAAACAAATAAAGGAAATCCGAAGTTGACTTATGATAAATATGATTACAGAAAAGGTACCGCAAGGGCATCAGGTGACATTTTGTGGCGATGTTTGGACAAGGCTTGTAAAGCGCAACTAGTGACTGATAAATTAGTAAATGTCATAGTTGATCTATCATCTGCTAATCATAGTCATCCCGTTCCAAGTTCCACAAATGATTCTATCTCAAGTGCTTACTGTTCTACTCCAAATATGACAAATAAGGATAAGAGTATTCTGATCAATAAATTATCTATAGATGAAAGAGACAACAATTTGGAGGGAATCGAACGAAATGAACAAAGTTCAATGATTAAGGAGTTAATGCTCCAAAGGGACAACCTGTTAATGGAGAATGAGCGCTTAAGGACTCAATGGGATGCTGCAATCGAGAGGTCTATGTCGAATGACATCAGAATACTGGAACTGACTACAGAGAAACAAACCAATGAGGTGTCTTCTCAAACTGATGAAAATATAGGTTTTGTTGAATCACAGATTGCATCACTAAACAACCAATTGGCATCCATGTCGACGACAATTGAAGTATTAGAGGCCGACAATAAGACGCTACGGGATGAATATTTGTTGTCTACAGAGGAGGCAAAGAAATGGAGAGAGATGTACTTAACTTTGTCAGAGTCCAGGTCTAGTGATAATAATTCACGATTCGAAAACCTCATAGATCGGTGTAATGATCGTAATAAGGGTGAAAAGGGTCGAAAACATCGGGGCAGAGTAGAGAAGACTGTCATTAACTCTAATATAAAATCAACCTATGCGAATATGAACATCTACAGTGACAGTCATGGTAGGAGTATCCCACTCTTGATCAACTCCATATCACCAAATTTAAATGTTTATGGATGTATAAAGTCCGGTGCAAAATCTAAAGCTATCCTGGAGAGCTGTGTTGAACAATGCGAATCATTCACAAAAAAAGATACAGTGGTTATAATAAGTGGTACGAATGACGTTTCGTGCAATGAAGCAAAAAATGCAGTGAAATCAATAAAACGAACGATCAACAGCCTTCAAGACACGAATGTTATTATCGCTAACCTACCGCATCGTTTCGATCTGAGGAACAGTTCATGTATAAACGTCGAAATAGATAAAACGAATGAACGAATTAATGACTTGTCAATGCGTTTCAACAATGTTAAGATTTTAGATTTAAGTAGGACTAGTAGAGACATGCACACAAAACATGGGCAACATTTAAATTTAAAAGGGAAAAAATATGTTCGAGATGAAATAATTAGACTAAGCGAAATGTTCCATAATAATGATAATAATCAGGTTATTGAATCGTGTGACGGGCATTATGATGATGGGGGACATTTTTTAGGATTTTAAATTGCAATAAGGGCAAGAGTCAATTCACTCCCAAACAAGACGAATTTAATAGTACTTGTGTTCACCAAAAATTAACTTGGATTCGCAGAATAATAAAAACATTGATATTAGTTCTGAGCACTTGAATATTCTGAACTGTTCAAATAGTTTGAAAATAATTCATCAAAATATTGATGTAGTTATTAGTAAGTTGAACCTTTTAGACAATCTGGTTAAAGAAGAACAACCAGACATTCTTGTATTGAGTGAACATGGTCTGAAGGAATATGAAATAGCTTCTCTAATAATCAGTGATATGCTTCTAGTCTGTAGTTTTTGTAGGGATGATCTGAGAAAAGGAGGCGTAGCTATATTTGTAAGTCGTAGGTTTTTAGACATTACTCCCTCTAAGTTCAGCAAACTGAATATAGGTGATTTATGTAGCACTAGAAATATTGAAGTGTGTGGTTTCAAGTTTAATATAGGTAAGGATTGTTGTTGTTGTGGGCCTGTATAGATCTCCAAGTGGAGACACAAATGTATTTTTTGAGCGGCTTGAAATACTGTTTGATAGAATTTTAAAAAATGTTTCTGATAGGATTATTGTTGCCGGTGATTATAACATAGATATTTTGAATAATTCTCCCAATCGTAGAAAGTTAATTAATGTTCTACATCAGTTTGATTTACACTGCAGTGTTAAAGATCCAACAAGAATTACAAGATATAGTAGGACAGCCATCGACAACATAATAACAAATATTAAATGTGAATCATATGTTGCGCAAGTAGTACACACTTTGTTGTCGGACCATACTGCACAGTTTTTCTATCTACAATTAGCTCATGTTTCTGGTAGATTTAAAGCAAGTCGGATACCGTTTAACGCTCCTGTGTACAGCTGCTCTCAGGAGAATATTAGTAATATGATAAGTTCATTGAGTATGGAGTCTTGGTTGTCTGTTTATGAAAAATCAGATGTGAACACACAATTCAAGCAGTTTCATGAAATTTTTATTAATCACATGAATGTGAACTGTACTTTAAAACAATCGTATAGAAGGAAGCAAAATAAAAGGAAAATGAAAGGATATTGGATTACGGAAGAAATTATTCAGATTAGAGACATATTAGAATTAGTTAAGATCAAAATAGATAATGGAGAAATAGTTGATAGGGAGCTGATAAAACGAATTCAACAAAATTATGACAGTGAGGTTATATAAGACAAAAAACAATTTATTAGTAATTCAATTTTAAGTGCACCAAATAAATCTAAGAAAAGCTGGGAAATAATAAATGAACTCAGAGGCAAAAGAAAAAAACTGCAACCGAATATAGAGCTAGAACAAAATGGAGAAATCTCTACAGATCCTAAAGAAATTGCTAACGCTTTTAATAATTTTTTTATTTCAATGGCACCAACTTTGAATACATTAAAGTCAAGTAAGAATAATGACAATGCTTCTTTTTCTAGGTAACTCTACCGTGAAAACTGTCTCTACCTTTTTCCAACAGATAATAATGAAATACTTAATATAATAAAAAGTATCAGAACCAAAAGTAGTGTAAGGTTTGATAATATTCCAATCAGCATAGTTAAAGCATGTTGCAATCAAATAGTCGAGCCTCTAGTTTTCATAATTATTAACACTCTTCAAACAGGCATCTTTCCGGATTTACTCAAAATAGCCAAAGTTAAACCACTATTCAAAAATGGTGTCAGAAATGATATTAATAATCACAGACCTATTTCCATTTTGTCAGCTTTTTCTAAGATTTTTGAGAAATTGATATATAGCAGGATTATGAACTATCTGGAGAAATTTGATTTAATATCTTCCTGCCAGAATGGCTTTGTGAGGGGGAAATCTACTATATCTGCTGCTGTATCGTTCATTGAAGGTATCATAGATAAGGCTGATAAAGGAGATTACGTAATCGGGGTGCTATTAGACTTATCTAAAGCATTTGATAGTGTTGATATCAAATCCCTTATCAGTAGGATTTCAAACGTCGGAATAAGAGGTGTTGGGGGTAATTTGATCAAGTCTTACTTGTCCAACCGCCATCAATATGCTACTATAAATTCTGATACCCAGGTAGCTGATTCAATGCCTCTCAGGGTCACAAGAGGTGCACCACAAGGATCTATTCTGGGACCTTTGCTTTTTGTGTTGTACACCAATGATCTGCAATCATCTGTCCCAGTAAGGTGTTAATGTTACTTTGTATGCCGACGATACAACCTTGATGTTTAATGATAAGAGCCTCAATGAACTTGAAATAAATGCCAACACTCTTACTTCTTCTTCTTCTTCTTCTTCTTCTTCTTCTTCTTCTTCTTCTTCTTCTTCTTCTTCTTCTTCTTCTTCTTCTTCTTCTTCTTCTTCTTCTTCTTCTTCTTCTTCTTCTTCTTCTTCTTCTCCTTCTTCTTCTCTCCTTCTTTTCCAGCTAAATCTGAGATACTTCTCTTCTCAGTGTGGTTCACGATGTTGGTCCATTGATTCCATCAATTTTTAGTGAAAAATGAAAGTCGCCCAAACTCTGTGATCTTATGGTCTTTGATGCAAGAAACACGAATCTGGAATCATATTTTCAAAATTCCTCACCGTTCAGGAGATATGACCATTTTAAATTCGAAAATTTGATGTTTGACGCTTCTTTTTCTTCTTCTTCTTCTTCTTCTTCTTCTTCTTCTTCTTCTTCTCCTTTTCCTCCTTCTTTTTCTTCTCCTATTTCAAAAACCGGGTTTTTCAAGATTTTCCAAAAAACGGCTTCAACGATTCTGATCAAATTTATACTTAAAATAGTCATTGATAAGCTCATTATTTTGCTGTCACAAGCTGGCTCAGATCTTAGAATAGTGTAGACTTGAGATGCGCGTGAGCACTACTGACAGGTGGTCAATTTTCATAAAGGCAAGGAAAGTTGTGTGAGTGCGCCACACCAGATTTTTGTATTATCAATGACGTTCATCATTTTCTCAAAATCAACTTTCATTCTAGTATTAGAATAGGAGATTCAAGCTCTATTATTCACTCTTCACTTGATAAGCAGTATTCTTGATTATTATTATTGGGGAAAGTTTGAGGAGGAGGAGGAGGAGGAGGAGGAGGAGTAGGTGAAGGAGTAGGTGGAGGAGTAGGGTGAGGAGGAGGAGGAGAAGTAGGTGCAGGAGGAGGAGAGGATGAGGAGGTGAAGGAGGAGTAGGTGGGTGATGATGAGGAGGAAGAGGAGGAGGAGGAGGAGGAGGAGAAGGAGTAGGAGAAGGTGTAGGAGAAAGAGGAGGAGGTGGAGGAGTAGTGGAGGAGGAGGATTAGTTGGGGGAGGAGAAAGAGTAGGGTGATTGATTGATTGATTGAGTACTTTATTTATGTAGATTACAATATATACTGTTTTATACACTTATATATAATAGCTTACAATACAGCAAAATTATAGATGAATTTACATGATATGGACTAAGAAAATAATTATTGAACTGTATATGATATGAAAAAGCAATTTGTAATATAATAACTATAGATAATAATTATATTGGTATGCATCTACATAAATTGGCGGAGCTTTGGACATATCAATGTCCATTCTTCAGAAAGAATATAAAAAATATCCTCCCCACTAACTCTCTACCAAAACGTTAATTTCATTATTTAAACTGAGGATTTATTTATTAATGGAAATATTGTAAAAGTTTCAATCAATATGAATATTTTAGAAAAAAAACAGAAAATTGATAAAGTAAAATAATTATATAGGTGGATAAGATCAAATAATTGATTAATAAAATTAAATATAAATTGGATCAGGGTAATCAACTTTCAGTAATATACAGCAGTATGCAGTGGATAATTGAAATAACATGAGTTTATATATATATATATATATATATATATATAGAGAGAGAGAGAGAGAGGAGAGAGAGAGAGAGAGAGAGAGAAAGGACTCTACACGGTCGACAAAGGCGGCACAGCTACCGAAAGTTTCCAAAAATAATATAATTTTCAAATTTTCAAGTTAAAAAATAATAATAAATGAAAATTATAATATAAAAAATTCTTACCAACTAGTTCAAAAAATCAAGGAAATAACTACTAGGTATACCAAATCACACAATTTTCTATAGCTTGATGTAGTCAACATGTATACTTCTATCCCAACTAATAAAACTATTAACATTTTAAAGCAAAAGTTAATTGAAAATAATCTGAACAGTGATGGAATATAAGGATTCAATAGCATTAACAAAAACATGTATAGATCAAAATTATTTCACTTTCAATGACAATATTTATGAGCAAGAGGAAGGTTTAGCTATGGGGTCACCATTATTAGGATACCTTGCTAACATATATATGAACAATTTGGAAAAGTCAAAAATGAATAGTAATAATCCTTTGAGAAAAAATATCATTTATTGGTATAGATGTGTAGATGACATAGTATGGTTATACAATAATAATGATGAAAAACAAGAAGATTTAGAAAGATATTTAAACTCAATTCCACCTTCTATAAAATTTACTATGGAAGTTCAAAAAGAGAAAATAATTTTTTGAAGCTGCTTTTAGACCAAGGTTATTGAGAAAATGTTGATAACTTAATCCTTACAGATTCTATTATTTGGATTTGTATTTTATTTTTATAAACTGACGATGGTGTGATCACCGAAACTAGTAGTTTGTATTTGTTTTATTACAATTTGTATTCTTGTTTTATTATTTTATTGATTTTGAAGGGTACTATAATTTATTCTATTTTATAGATTCAATAAGATTGAACGGAGCTTGACAAACACATATGTTCATCATGTTTATGATAAGTTATATTCAGTGGATTTGACAAGTGGATTTTTTATTGCATGCATTAAACTGATGTCTGGCCGTATATATTTCTATAAGGTAGGGTTTCAATATTTTTTAAGATGCGTGCCCATCAGTATCAATATTCTCACATTTGAAAATTAAAAGGTTATTGAAAATATAATAGAAAATGATTAAATGAACTAAATAATGCTAGAGAAACTATAATATTCATGATTGAAAAATAATAATTTTAAAATAGTTGAGAAATATTTTCATCAGATGGGAAGATTATCACGAAAATGAATGAATTATCATATGGGATACAAATTAAAACGTGAACTGAGTTTATTAACAAAAGTGAGTTTTTGATCTTGGAGAATACAAATAACAGCTGTTTTTAAGAGTAAATTACGATTCAACTGTGAAATGTGATTCACTGAATCAACTAGAACAGGTGACATCAGATACTTGTGGATGAGAAAACTGCGTGAGGTCTCCTGTTCACAGAGCTACTAGTATTTAGGATACAAAACAACAATTAATGCTTTTTAACTAAAAAGGAAGATTTCTAATAAAAAATACAAGAACAATTTAAAAAAAAAAACAGGCGTTTATAAACTGGAATATAACCTAGTATCACATGATAGCTGTAGACTTGTTACATCGATTTCCATCAAACTTTTCTTGGATACACCTTCCCTGGAGACGGCAAGGGATCTGGTTACCTACAAACCTGTCCCCCCGCTGACGGCGTGATTATCGAGCCCAATAATTGAAAGTGGTATCATATGATAGCTGTAGACTTGTTACATCGAATTATATCGGATTTTCCTCGATTACACATACCCTGGGGGCGGAAAGGGACCTGGTTACCTACAACCCTACCACTCCGCTGACGGCGTGAATATCGAGCCAAAAATTGAAAGTGGTATAATATGATAGCTGTAGACTTGTTACATAGTTTTTCATCGAATTTTTCTTGATTACTCATACCCTGGGGGCGGCAAGGGACCTGGTTACCTACTACCCTTCCCCCCCCGCTGACGGCGTGATTATCGAGCCAAAAATTGAAAGTGGTATAATATGATAGCTGAAGACTTGTTCCATCGATTTCCATCGGTTTTTTCATGATTACACATACCCTGGGGGCGGCAAGGGACCTGGTTACCTACAACCCTTCCCCTCCGCTGACGGCGTGATTATCGAGCCCAATAATTGAAAGTGGTATCATATGATAGCTGTAGACTTGTTACATCGAATTATATCGGATTTTCCTCGATTACACATACCCTGGGGGCGGCAAGGGACCTGGTTACCTACAACCCTTCCCCTCCGATGACGGCGTGAATATCGAGCCCAAAAATTGAAAGTGGTATAATATGATAGCTGTAGACATGTTACATAGATTTCCATCCAATTTTTCTTGATTACTCATACCCTGGGGGCGGCAGGGGACCTGGTTACCTACAACCCTTCCCCCCCGCTGACGGCGTGATTATCGAGCCCAATATTGAAAGTGGTATCATATGATAGCTGTAGACTTGTTACATCGAATTATATCGGATTTTCCTCGATTACACATACCCTGGGGGCGGCAAGGGGCCTGGTTACCTACAACCCTTCCCCTCCGCTGACGGCGTGAATATCGAGCCAAAAAATTGAAAGTGGTATAATACGATAGCTGTAGACATGTTACATAGTTTTCCATCGAATTTTTCTTTATTACTTATACCCTGGTGGCGGCAAGGGACCTGGTTACTTACAACCCTTCCCCCCCGCTGACGGCGTGATTATCGAGCCAAAAATTGAAAGTGGTATAATATGATAGCTGTAGACTTGTTACATCGAATTATATCGGATTTTCCTCGATTACACATACCCTGGGGGCGGCAAGGGACCTGGTTACCTACAACCCTTCCCCTCCGCTGACGGCGTGATTATCGAGCCCAATAATTGAAAGTGGTATCATATGATAGCTGTAGACTTGTTACATCGAATTATATCGGATTTTCCTCGATTACACATACCCTGGGGGCGGCAAGGGACCTGGTTACCTACAACCCTTCCCCTCCGATGACGGCGTGAATATCGAGCCCAAAAATTGAAAGTGGTATAATATGATAGCTGTAGACATGTTACATAGATTTCCATCCAATTTTTCTTGATTACTCATACCCTGGGGGCGGCAGGGGACCTGGTTACCTACAACCCTTCCCCCCCGCTGACGGCGTGATTATCGAGCCCAATAATTGAAAGTGGTATCATATGATAGCTGTAGACTTGTTACATCGAATTATATCGGATTTTCCTCGATTACACATACCCTGGGGGCGGCAAGGGACCTGGTTACCTACAACCCTTCCCCTCCGCTGACGGCGTGAATATCGAGCCAAAAATTGAAAGTGGTATAATACGATAGCTGTAGACATGTTACATAGTTTTCCATCGAATTTTTCTTTATTACTTATACCCTGGTGGCGGCAAGGGACCTGGTTACTTACAACCCTTCCCCCCCCCCGCTGACGGCGTGATTATCGAGCCCAAAAATTGAAAGTGGTATCATATGATAGCTGAAGACTTGTTCCATCAATTCTAATCAATTTTTTCTGGAATACACTTTCCCTGGTGGCGACAAGGGACCTGGTTTAATACATTTACCCCTCCTCCCCTTACCTATAACGTTTTTCCTCCGCCCGCAGCGTAATTATTGAGCCCAAAATTTAAAAATGGTATAGAATGAAAGCCCAGAATTCGCTCTATCGAATGACACATTCATCTTCAAGATCGGTGATGGTGGCGGGCTAACCGTGAAGCTGGCCCGCCGAATTTGAAAACTTTCGAAGTCTCTCACGGTCGTATTTTTTGAGCCCAAAATTTGAAAATGGTATAGAATGAAAGCCCAAAATTCACTCTATCAAATGACACCTTCATCTTCAAGATCTGTGATGTTGGCGGGCTAACCGTGAAGCTGGCCCGCCAATGTATAAACCCTTATAAAAACCATTTCCGGTTGAGCCCAAAAATTGAAACTTGGTTATTCTGGAAGCCCAAAAAAAGCCCTAAATTAATATTAGCATATGTTTCAAATTTTGGGCTCAATATGGTGGGGCCAGCTTCACGGCGGTAATTAGGAGAGTGGATGGTTTTGAGCTGCAAGGTGTTGCTGAGACTTCTAAGATTCAGAACAGGAGAGGGGAGGTGCCAAAAAACATCGATGGAGTCTATCTGACCCCTTTTTGTGAATGTGGTCAAGAGCAAACCATGAACCACATAATTACATAATTGCTGAGTGTTCATTGACAAGACTTCAGGGAGGGCTACAGAAGTTGCTTGTAGCAGATGACAAGGCCATACTCTGATGGATCAAAAATTTGAAAATGCATGTATGAACATTGTTTATTTGTTTCTGCCACTGCCTATCCAAACGACTTATATTTATAGCTATCTCATATAGAAGGCAGTGGCAAGGCAGATAATCGGCTACCCTGTTCTCCTATCATTCTACACTGCCATTATAACGTGGACCTCACTACAGTGGCTGTAAGGCCCGCCACAAAGTAGACCCACGCTAATCCACGCCACTTCAAAACTCACACCTTGGGATGTTTTGTAACCACTACTCCTACTGCTGCATGCTACGGTCTACTTTGCTGCAGGCTCAACTCACTTACGCGACTCAGGTCGAGAAGAGACTCAACTCTATAGACGAGAACATGTGTTTCCAAATGGTGTTTCCAAATTTGTCAATTATTGAATTAGACTACATTTTTTAAAATCTTCATTATGGGAGATGTTGAGCATATTCATGCTTATATCGATTCAATCTTTGAGATTTTGGAAAAATAATATGGTGTAGTGTTGTTATTATACAAAGTGAGTCATATGTATGGGAACCCTTCAATAAATTGGGGACTGTTGTAGATATAATACTGTATCTTTCAGGATAAGATATTGGTCAAATACTCTACCTTCTGATGTACAACTGAATTTCAATCCTTCATAAGGAGTTGACTTAGGGGTTGTAACTCGAATATTTTAAATGTAAACATCCATTGCGTGGTACATCATTTTAAAGGCCTTTCTAAAACAAGGAAGATGACGTCGACAAAATGTTCTATGATACTTCTTCTTCTTCTTCTTCTTCTTTTTCTCTTGCCACTATGCCTTTACAGCGTTGGGGTAGCCTCGACCCAGTTCTTCCATACCCAGGGGTGCCATTCAGGGGTGACAGGGGGGGGATCGCCCCCCCTCCCCCAAGAATCAGATAAATATTGAAAATACGGGTCTATCTACAAGAATCCTTAGAATCTCATTCTGATTTAATACTTTTTTAAACAGTAGTAGTATAATTCCTTCTACAGTATCAACAATGTAGCAAAATTGTGTTGAAAGTATGGATACGGGTACGAAGTAATAATAAATATATTTTTCTCTGTGGTATAGTTGAAGCTTGAATATAGAATGGGTACAATATTATTGATCAGGGCACAATAAGTGAGTTATTCCATTAATTTCAACGTGAGAATTGACAATTAGCAAGATGTCACAGTGAAAGCAAAAGAAAGGGCACAATCAGACAATCAAAAATGTATGTACAGAGTTGGTGAGAAGATATTATGGGAACAGCTTAATTTTTCTTTAGCTTTTAACTAAAAGCTAATCTCCATTTGGAATATGATCCCAATGAAATTGTTGAAATTGTCATTGTAAAAGGAAAATTTATCTTTTTCCATTATTTCAAGAAATCTGTTTCAGTGTAGTCCTACTTTAGGGCCTCTCTGTAGACCTATATTTCTAATTAATATTATTTCATGATTCAATAACTAATAATGTATATGTTTGTATTAATACTTCAACCACATTTGTATAAAAATGGAAAAAATGAAGCATATAATAACATCTACGAATGTAACATTTATGGGGAAAATCCAGGACCCTCTATCCTTTGGGGGTATTCTTTCCCACCCCCTTCATACCTCTTGGTTTTTGCCCCCCCCCTAGCAGTTTGGTGAAATGGCGCCACCCGTCTGTCCATCACCATCCTTCTCATCTCCGGAACAGTCTTTCCTCTTCTCCTTCCAATCTCCTCAATTCTGTCCTCATATGAGTACCTCGGTCGTCCTACAGTTCTCCTTCCCTGCACTCTCACATTCACAAACTGTTTCGCTTTTCTACTGTCATCCATCCGCTGTATATGTCCATATCATTTAAGCTGCCTCATTTCAATCCTCTCACTTACATCTCTCATGCCAACTTCCTCTCTTAATCTGGTGTCTCGTATTCTATCCCTTTTTATCTCCCCCAATGTTTTTCTGTGACATTTCATTTCCACCGTTCTTATTTTATTTTCATGGCATGATCTCATGAGCCAGCTTTCAGTCCCGTACAGTAAGGTTGGCTCAATTATTGATCTGTATACCTGGTTCTTTATTCTCTCACTAATCTCTTTTTTACCAAATAAACAGTCTTTGACGGAATAGTGAGCTAGTGAACCTTCCCTTACCCTGTTCAGCACCTCAACATCTATTTTTCCATCCTCAGAGAACCACGCACCCAAATACTCATATTTCGACACCTGGTCAAGCACCTCTCCGTCAACCCTAATCTCCACATTCTCTCCTCTTACCTTTGAGACCACCATCACTTTGCTCTTCCTTACATTGAGAACCATTCATTTTCCTTTCAGTTCTTCTGACCATTCCGTCACAGCTTGACTTTTTCGGAAGACTCAGAAATCAGGACTATATCGTCAGCATATAGAAGGGCTCTCCGCTCTTGTACCAATTGGCCTCATACTACCATGCTCTGTGTCCTCCTCTTGTATATCTTGTGTATAATATCATCCATCACTAAGATAAATAGAAGAGGACTGAGGCTGTCTCCCTGTTTCACACCACACCCTTCTTCATTTGAAATGCTCTTGATACATCTCCTGCAATTCGTACTTTGTTATTATGATACTTGTATCCAAAATGGCAGCTGATTGAAGTTATAGTTTTTGAAGAAATGAGGGTTTGTAACTTGTCACGATCCTGCTCCATGGGGGGGGGGACACGGGAATATATAGTTATTGATTTTGAGTCATAAGACAATAGACCAGGATTATGATTTCTCAACCAGGAATACAATTTCTTAGTATCGAAAGGTCTTACCTTGTGTTGGCAAATATTGCAGCCTATTTTGCTCCATGGAGGGGGGTGAATGTACCGTAAAAAGGGAATTGATAATTAAAATGGTTGGATTAAAGAAAATAATTGAACAGTTACAGTATTTGAGGTTATAATTTAACAGTATGTAGTTACAGGTTAGGTTGTCCAACCTTCGTTTAGCCGGGATATTGGTATCATTAAATTCGGAGTGTTTGAGTAGAATGACTGGTGTGCGGATGAAACAGATTGAAAAAAATAATTTGCTCAATAGAGGGTTTGGCGGTCTACAAAGGTAGCCGAAGTAAGGACTGTGAGTTCCTAATTTAACACTGTAGGTGATTATATGGTGAAATGGAATTGAATCCAATTTATACTAAAATACAGTTCAATTTGAATCTGCTGAGTATGATTTATGCTGTCACTAGGATCAGACAGAGATAGTAATTTAGGAGTGAACTTTTTCTCCAAATAATGACTAATATATTTAGAATCCAATAATTGTGCTATAGTTGGGAAAGATATTAGACCGCATGAAACAACAGACAGAATAGCAAATCCATGCGAACCGGGTCTCTGATAAATACTACAGGTTATATGATGGCAAGATGCTGAACCAAAATAGTAGATATTTCGAGTACCGAGTTTAATTCTAATGCTGTCTATATGATCTATTACCTCTCTTTGCGATGTTGACAGGATGAGAATACAGGATTCACTTGTAACAATATTTATTGTTACAATTGTAAGTGATAGAATTATGCAAATTAGCCTGAGAAGTTAGCCTGTTATGAAAATGGATTTTGCTGTTTTGCTTTTCTGTGGTGTGTTGTGTCGACTCTGTCAGTGTGTGTAGAAGTTGTAGTACTCAGAAAAACTACAATTTTCCTGGAGCAACAGCTTAGTTCATGACCCTTGCTTTTCTGTGTTGTGTAGTGTCGACTCTGTAAGTGTGTGCATAGAAGTTGTGGTACTGAGAAGATCAACGATTTTCCTGGAAGATCAGTCTGGTTCACGACCTTATAAGGCAAGGAATTTATAGCTGTCAAGGAAAAATAGCTGTCACTTGGTGGGAGAATGTAGCTTAAATTGTAGTTGTAACGTTCCTTTCTATTGGTGGAAATTTTTCTAGAGAATAGTAACTGCCAATCACAGTTAACGTTGGTTAGGTCTATCCAGTATGGATGATCACACAGCTGTCCACGGCAAGACGAGAAAAGCGAAGTGGATTCACTCAGCGTCTGTCCTCTGTCATAAGCAGTACTAAATGTAGTCTGATCAGAACTTTGTGTTAATCATGGCTCTCATGCCAGCTTTAGGCCTTTTTAGTATTTGGCTCTGGAACCTTTTGTTCCAGTAGCATTTTCAGTTTTTTTCCACCTCAGTAGTTGCTTTAATTAAGAAGAGAGAGAGAGTATCAAATTGTCACCTCACAATGGAGATTTTCTTCCTATAACCGCTACTAAAGGTACGTCATAGATTATAATATAATTAAGGAAATGATTATCGGTGAAAGCTTCCATCAGAGTGTTGAATTTGTTGTGATAGATACATTAGAAGAAGGAATTGAGAATGATATTTTTGATTTTAAATTATTTTTGAAGAGGAAGCTATTAACCTAAATTTCAATTACTGTTGTTTAAATCCAAATTGACTGATGTTTATAGTATATTATTATGAGTTCTATCAGTATTTTTGTTATAGATTTTATTTGTCTTTATGATTGTAATGAAAAGCTTTCTTGATTATTTAGGAAACACCTATCATGTAATTTATTCTTTTAAATTACACCATATATGTAATTTATGTAAGAGAACTGACTAAACTAACAACAATACTCGAAATACCTTATTATGAAGTAATTCAATCATCTTGTGAATTATGTAGGCCTATTATGGAATACTATGTACTCATCGCTTTGTTTATAGGGCGTAACCCTGATTACAAATAAATTCTATTCTATTAAATCAAGAGATTGAAGTAGGTAATGTCTATTTATGTTTTAAAGTAATAAGTATTGATTTGAGTTTAACATAACCTGAAGTAGGTTGATTTTATTATATAACTGGAGTTAAGTTAATTTGTATTATCCTAGTTTATTTTTTTTATTCTAACAGTGGTGTAAGTAAGGGAACATCAAAATATGGGATCAACGGATGAATCCATCAATTTACGGGTTCATGAACGTGTGTCTTTAAGCCGCTGAGACGCCTCTGAATCGATGGCCGTCCTAGAAGCTTGGGGTATGCTGTCTCCTGTCCATCTGGACGTGTAGAGCTCGATCACCGAGCCTAGATTCAATTTGAAGAAACAGCTATGAGGTAACAACCTTTTTCCAAATTAAACGAACGTCCCAGGAACTCCGGATGTGACAGAATGGGTTTTAATAATTATAGACTTTCAAAAAGGGGAAGGGTGTAAAACGTGCGGAATTAGACTTTGTTGAATCGTGATTTTGAGATACTATTGGGATTGGATAGATTACTAATTTTATTAATTTTGGTTGGAGTAATAGATTCTCGGTTGTATCTTTACATTGAAATGTGAGGCCATAATTTCTCTGTAAGGATCCAGCTGGGAATTTCAGTTTTCTTTAAATTTATATTTTAATCTACTAAGCTACTAAAGTTGAATTAGTATACGAAATGTTTAAAGGTCCCTATTGATAAATTAATGTTTTAAAATAATTCTCATCTTGAAGTTGTAAAGGATCAAATGAAGTTTCAAGGACCCTAACCTTTTCTAAATTTGTTTTGATGACATATATTTTTTGAATAGTTTTTCCAAGGTAGTATTTCATGATGTGATACTTGAGGAATGTTTGTCTTTGCAGCTTTCATGATATAAAGATACAGAATAGTTGTTATTGGGGATCATTAATATTTGATAATGTTTTGATAATGTTTTAAAGTTTCCAAGTGTGTTCTAAATTTGATGTTCTAAGAATGTTATGAATTTTATGTGCATCTTTTCTTATAATATTTATTGTTATTTATGATTAACTTCTGAGACATATCTATGATAATTTTCAAGTCTTCTTTTGAAATTAGAGTCCTTACACTTTAACTGCCAGTCCAACTCCATCAATTTTTCCATTCTGGCCAGAGTAATTCTATTGGTTGATCCTTCTCAAGGAGTGATTAGATTGATATAAATACAATTTTTTTCAATAAAATAATGTTTTCAATGAAAATATTTGTGTGATCATATGTGATGCACATGGCCCATTTGGAAAAAAAATCTTGATTTTTCCTTGCTAGGCCATGTGCATTATATATGATTACACTCAAATAAACTGGAATTTCATCATTTCAGCACTACTGAATAAATAAGTTGCATAATTGGGAAATAAACTGAGAACTCCATGATAAGAATGCTTATTATTTCATTTAATTATCACCTACCTACAGAAACATATAATAACAAAATAGCCTAGTTGCACTTCATAAATTGATTATTTCAAATGTGGAATTATCATTACAATATCGATATAATTCTGCAATTTTTACAGTTCATGATATGGCCCATCTATTATAATAATTGTGATTTATGAATAGTAAAGAAACATGACATGCACATGTATGTGGCAACACAGCTACTACATTTCAGTGCCACTTGTTTACTGTTTTTGATAGCATGTTGTCGACCAAACTTTTTTGTTAGGTTATTGTAGCATATATTGCAACGACCTCTCTTGGTTTCTATCAGTTTATGATTAGGCCTACTGGCAGGCTGCACTACTTGAAGAGAGGAATCATTTATTCCAAGCAAGTTTTGAGCTACAAACTCCCTAAATGCAATAATGCCTATTCTTTTGCCTGAAATCTTTTGGTACAGGAAATGTGCATTTACCATTGCTGTGTTGCATAGCAGCTCAATTGCCACCTTCCTGTACCATTCTATGCCTTTCCTTATGGGACTAGAATAGCTTTTGATTTGATCTGACAAATCAATGAAAGTTTTTGCTGCATTATAATCAATTATTACATTCGGTTTCATGACAGGGCCTCTCTTTGTTTGAACCTCGACCAGTTCTGGAACATGTTCCGTTGTGAGAAATAAAACATCCCTCTTATCATGCCACTTTCCTACAATTATTCTGTTGTTGCTTTGCAAAGCACACATCTCCCCTTTTTTCAGTTTTTTCCCTATAACAGTTGATGGGTTGTGCTTTCTCCTAGAGCGCAAAGTGCCTACAAGGTGAGTCTTTTTCTCAAGTAACCTACAAGCTAAATCTACACTTGTGTAGAAATTGTCTGTGAATAAGGTTCTATGAGTGTCAAGCAGTGGAGTCATAAGCTCCATCACTGTGTTTGCAGTTACATCCCTAGCTGACATTTCTTTTCCTGCATAAACCTTCAAATTCCAAGTGTACCCCCCAGCTGCACATACTTTATATAATTTGACACCATATTTGAATCTTTTCCCTGGCACATATTGTCGAAAATGCAAGCGTCCACGAAAAGGGACCATGGTCTCATCTATACAGACATCTGCTGATGGGGTAAATGCTTTTTGAAAATTTTCATTCAACCTATCAACTAATTTTCTTATTTTATACAACTTATCATTCTCATCTCTGTCATCATTATTGCAGAAATGTAGCAAACTTAGAATTAGCTCAAACTTATTTCTAGACATAACTTGTGAAATTTTATTAGAATACAAAACATTTTTAGACCAGTAATTGGAAATTTCTGGTTTCCTGTCCAGTCCCATCCAAATAATTAGTCCAAGAAACTTTTTCAAATCACACACATCAATATCGTTCCATAATGTAAGTCTGGCTGAAGGGCCTAATGTTTCAGTTGTAATACTATGAACTATTTCCTGGTCTGCTTTCCTGTTCGTTTCTTCAACAATAAAATTTAGCAGATCATCATCAATTAGCTGAAGAAAAATGTTAGCTGGATCAACTTCGGGACTGCATGAGTCTAGGAATTCATTGGTTACCCCACAAATATCATCAAATATGAATTCAGTCAGATTTCCTTCCACATCAGACCACATTATGTTGAAATCAGGACCACGAACACCATCATTATTATCTATCACATCTTGGATTGGAGCATTTTGGTCATTTATGTTACTTACATTTCTGTCACTTTCATCAGACGAAGAAATGGATTCATTCAAACGCCTTCGTTTTGAAGTACACTGCGTTTTTTCGAAAATACTGTCACTTGAGTCACTGTCAGAGTTATTGTAGGTTGGATCACAATCACTATCATCAAATTGTTCTAAATACTCATCATCAGATGAAGAAGCAGCAAGAAATTCTTCAACCTCTTTTTGATTCATTTCAAAATATATTTATTAGACTCAATAAACTATGAACAAAACATAATAGCACTCAATAGGTCTAACACAAACGTTTTAGCATCTTCAACCACATCAAATAAACTACACATTAGAAATTTCAGGTTAGAAATACTGTATATTTCAAGAGTCTTGTTTACAGAAATCACAGGTCTGCCAACTGAACCAAGAGAAGAATTATTTTGCTACAGGCCAGTACTGAACGTCACAACTGTAAATAGCACCCAGCTGTGCTTCTCTGTGATGCACAAGGCAGAGAACTGAACCATTGCATGATTGTGATCAAATAATATGATGCACACGGATGGATTGGAAAGTTGCTTGTCCTCAGATATGATACACATGGCAGTCAATGTGTTAAGCTTCTCATGATTCAATCTAAAAAACGTTTTCATTGTAAAGCAGAAAGAGTAGGATACTATCGAATTAGCTATATCGGAGATAACTTTCTAAATTTAGTAATTTCATTTTCGGTTTTCATGATGTAACTTCATTTGTTTTATTAATTGTTGAATTTAACTGTAAGAGGTGACAATATAGTTGATATCTTCTCTCTATTTCGTTGTCTCTCTTGTCATTTCTGGATTCCCGTTCTCTAGCGCTAGGTATGTTTATCAAGCATCCCTTTTATTAAGTTATATTGTGTGTGCTTCTGAATTCTAAATTCCAAATTAACTTTCCAAATTCATAGCACAGCACACACTCCACCTCGGTGTGGTAGGCCAGTGGCAGTCGATATTTTATTTGATTCTGCGGGATATTCCCAATAAAAGGATTTAATATTTGATAAGAATATCGGCCACCATTTACCACCAGAAGAAATAATAGTCTAATAATAGATACTTTACTGGATAATGTCTGACTATTGCAAAACAGGATGCTAATGGTTACCTATACATGAGTAGCCTATGTGATTCTGGGTAACATAATATGCTAGTTGCACAAAAGCCGGTTAAATTTCAATTGTGATCAATTCCAAGAGAACCAATCTCGTGAAATTAATCACGGTTAAAATTTAACCGGCTTTCGTGCAACCGGGCCATTCACTTTGTCAAAATTCACATCTCAGTTGATCAAGAATCAGGCAAATTCAGTATTTCATGTTTCTAGTTTGTCAAATTTCTGTTGCTCTTAGAAAGTCCTGTGGATACAGTATCATATAATTATATATAATTCTAAAATTATCAAATAATAGCTGCATTTTGTCATTCAAAAGCAAAAACCCAACCCCTTACCTATCCTAAACCTGAACTTCAATCTTTGTTAAGTAACTTCTCCAAGTGGATAAAGTATCATATGAACTCTGAAATTAATTATCAAATAATATCAGTCTATTAGAATTTGAAAGCAATCACTCAGCCCTCAATCTTTAACAATTTTTTCCCGACCCATTCTCACTAATCCCTATTTAATATTATATGCAACGGTGTAGCTGACTGTGAATAAGTCTGCAACGAAACTTGACAAACTGAATGGATCAACTTTCTATTATTTTGCTCCAACAGCTCAATAAATAGTCAGAATAGGTACTTGGCGAACTGAATTACACTACTTAAATTGATTCTACTTGAAGAGTCGGGCTACTCTTTTTGAATATATAAATGGACGTATTCGATTAGCATTGGTGTTATAGTTCTACTCCTCTCCTAATTCTCCAATCAGGTAGATTTGGATCAAGTGCGAATAAACTCTGACATGCATGCAGAAATAATGTTTTATTCAATTCAAATCAACATTGTAATAGTGATATAAAACATAGTGTGCGAATAAATTAATATTACATTACATAGGCTAATGTGAGATAACAGGCCTAGTGGGTTCCACCATAAAGTAGTAAATACTTATTTAATCTGTGGTTTCACATTCGATTATATGGGTTAAAATGTGTAGTTACGTGCAATATAACTCAAAATAACGTGTGAAATACAACTAATGTGAATAAAGTGATTATAATACTAAGTAATAATATTGAATAGTAGTTGATAAATGGTGAATAAAATCTTAACAAAGTACATGTGGAATTTATGTGTATCCCTTCCATATTTTGTAAAAATAATTGACGGAGCAAAGTCAGCGGTTTTGCATTTCAATTCATTTTTGTACATTCCGCATATTGACGGCCAAACGCCGCCGGTTTTGGAATTGAGATTTGACAGGAATGTTCGTTTATAAATTGCGTGTCAATATATAATCTAAAGTTTTTTTTAATATTTCAATCAAAAGATAATATGGAAGGAAAAGGGATTCCCTTAGTACTCCAGTAAAAAAATCTGACTGGAGAATTATCCATAATAATTAATCAGCTGTCGATTGGTTTATTGATCATTAATAATACAATCGACAGCTGATTGATTATTATGAATGATTCTCTAGTTTGATTTTCTACTGGAGTATTAAGAAAACCCCTTTTCCTTTTATATCATCTTCAAAACGAAATATTTAAAAAACTTGAGATAATATAATATTGACGCGCAATTCATAAAGGAACATTTCTGTCAAATTCAAAAATCGGCTGTGTTTGGCCGTCAATATGTGGAACGTAAATTAATAAAGTATTGCAAGAAGCAGAGACTTTTCTCTCGAACTTTCTCTGCTTTTAACTTGGGCTGACTATGACAGTTATCAAAGATTTTATATTGGTATATATCGATACGCCAACCCAATCAGCAATTGGCTATTCTCACACCGATATCTAGCCGACACAACAGGACAGAATTTATTTTGACTGTACCATATTAAAGAAAGCTGTGGTTTATAACAACGTGAGGTCCACAGAATTTCTAGAAATTGACAAATTCAACTGAAAATATTATTTGCTTCTCTATAATTTTATGGTTGTTTTGAAGAAGTAGCTAAGAGTATTTCCATCTTATTATCATCCTTCTTCAATACCCTACATTTTATTATCTCCACTATATTGTTGAAAGATTTGCATGAAAATAAATGTAATCACACCATTCATCAACTATTTTGAATTTTAAATAAATTATTACTATTCTTCTATAATCTTGAAGATGCTGGTCCGTGAGATAATCTAGAAAAACAAAAAACATTATTTATAAACATTTTGGAGGGGATTCTAAAAATAACGAAACAGCTATAGTGAGGTCCACGTTATAATGGTAGTATTTGATTAACATTGTTATTGTTTCTAACCTTATGCCTATCATTCGACGAAGCTGATAGTCTCTCATAGCTCCGCGAAGTTGCCAGATCGTTTTTCAACAATGTAGAAATACAATAATTTAAAAAATATTCCATCTCAATTATGAAAGCTAATAATTGAATCATCAATAATATTTGTCTTGTTGAAAAAATTAGGCTACAATTTATTATTTTTAACAAGAATAAACTGTTGATATTGCATCAGATATACTGGTATCAGCTATCTTTCATGGGAGGCAGTGGCAACGCTGTCTCCATATCTTGCTCCACTGCCGTTACAATTTTATCAAGAATGATACTCACCACAGAAATACAGCCAAATCCTGAACCGGTTCTAAAAATTGACATCTTCATCCTCCTCCCTTCATAATTATTAATATCCAGAATGAAATATTTTTCCAAACCTGAAAAGTGATTAATGAATTATTCATAGATTAGAACAATAGTAACATAGAAGCTCGTGGTTGAGAATGTTCAATATGATAAAAAAATAAGATTGGTGAGTGAATTTCACAATAAATTCACATTTGTGAGTAGGGAGGATAAGACAGTTGAGATTGGTTTTTCCCTTCTCCCTCTGAGGGAAATTTTTCCCTTTCTTTTAGGTTGACAGCACTGTTTTCCCCCTGCCCTGCTCCTTCCCCCCGTTCCACCTCTCCCCACCCACGCTACAGTGGAGGTCTCTATAGAGTATGGAGGAGGAATTGAGGATTCCCCACGTGGACCAATGAGAGCTTAGACCACGCCCCAGATGGAAGGGGAACCACCAATGAGAGGCTGGCACTGCCCACTTGGCTAAAGTTAAAAATGGTGTCCATTGACAAGGTGCACAAGCAAAAATTCCCTGCAAGAGTGAGAAATTCCTCACAAGTGAAAGTTGCCATTGAATTTCTCTGCAGGAGTGAGAAATTCCCTTCAAATTTCCCTTCCCTTATCACTCTATCATTAACTCTCTCTCCCCGAAGAGATTTCCCGTTTCCCTATCACTTCTTACCTCTCTATCTTCAACTCTCCCTCTTCAACTTAATACCTATCTCTCTATCTTCAACACTCTCTCTCTCTCTCTCTCTCTCTCTCTCTCTCTCTCTCTCTCTAACTTAATATCTCTCCCTCTACAGAGAGCTCTTCTCAAAAATTAAATATCTCAACATATATGAGAATGCTAATGTCTACAGCCTGGTTCACTAGATACATGTCAGTGTATTGTATGGATAGCGAAAATGCTGGTCAATTCAACTAATACTGTCAGATTAGAGGAAATCATGCAATTGTTGATCAATAATTTATTATCTGAGCTACCTCCCAAGCTTGCAAGTAAAAGTTAGAAACCCTATTTTATAGCTTGAGGATGAATTCTTGTAGGGGTTACCTTGTCTGTATTTCTTGGTCTTCTTCTTCTTCTTTGTCTGCTCTTTTCTCCCTCCTTCTTCTTCTTCATCTGCTCTTTTTCCCCTTCTTCTTCTTCCTTGTCCTCTTCACCCCTCAGTGGTCATTCTCTCGATAACTTTTCGAAAATTTAATATTCTAACATATGATTAAACATCTGTCAAAGTCTGTCATTGTTAAGGACTTGTGGGGAAAAGGAATCTCAACAAAGTAGCCTACTATAAATAAAACTGTTTCGTGATGTGCTGAAATTTTCTAGCAACACCACCCACATCATAAAAACCGTTTAACATGACTATAAATGAAACTCTTCTATGACAGGTGGTGTTATTTTGTAGCAAGCCACCAGCATCGAAAAAACCATTTAAGATTTGAGTACTTTCATCTATAAATAATAAATCTTAGCATGATGAGTCCAAGTTGGTTTAGAACATCTGCATAAATGGATAGACCCATTTTTTCAGTAATCATATTGCCAACCTGTTCTTCTGTTGAATTATGTTGTTTTGCTTCAATCCAGTTCATATGATAACTTACACAAGCTCAATTCCTTACAATTTGATATGATGTTTCATTTATAAACAAAGTAAGATAATCAATAAAATATTCAGATAAACATTTTAATCTCTCAACCGCACCTTCCTCTGTAGTTTTAACTGTATTAGCTATCATTAATAGCTCTAACTGTTCCTTCTAATTCTTCTATGTTATCAATTTCTTGCATTTCTATCTGCATATCACTCTTTGAAACATATGTGTTTCCAATTGTAGACATCAATGTGTTTACATCTCCTCTTGAAACAAATCTCTCTATTCCCTCCATAAGATTAGATTTTATAGTATTAGCCATTTCGCCTAGTCTATTTTCAAACTGTTCTTTTGTTATAACAATGTTAGATGTTGTTAGTTTTTGAAGTGTCAAATCTTCCACTAATACATCAAAATTATCAAAATATTGATAATTCCTATTGTGGGATTATTTTTTTCAAATTTCAATGAACCTGAGACTTCTTTTCACTTATTTTTCAGAGGGAAATAAGAGCTGGATCAATCCTGAGTCAACACCCTTATTTCGTTTAACATACCCTGTTTGATCTGAATGAATATTTATAATTGTTAAAATTCATTTGTACTTTTCTAGATATTTTTGATTATAAAGATTTGAATTTGGTCTGGAACTGAATAACAACTCAAGTAATCTGCAAGTTATTTGAAACCTATACAATTTGATATTGATGAAATTTTTATCAAAAATAACATTGTGATTACCCACATAATATTCAACCTCTTCAGAATCGTAGGAAATTCTATAAGTAATAAAATTATTAAATTTTTCTGAATCAAATGTTTGTAGGTATTGATCTAGTAAGTCATTTTTCTGCTGGAACGATTTGAACAGCTAACGTTATGTGATATTCAAGTTGAATTAAAACTTGATGACTCATTCATCAACATTCATCTGGTCCAATTTTGAGTGCTACATCAGTTTTATCCAAGTCTTCCTCTTGCTATTCTTCTCCTTCTCCTTCTTTTTCTTTTTCTTCTTCTTCTTCTTCTTCTTCTTCTTCTTCTTCTTCTTCAACATCCATACTTTCTTCTTCTTCTTTTTTTGGTATGAAACTGTGATCAGGTGACAGAGTAATTTTATTTTTTCCCAGCTCAACGATAGGTTCTATAAAATGTCCACTTTGCAGTTATAAACTACTATTACTGCATATGTAAACTTGGATATTTCAAGCCATTCATTATTGTTCTAAATGTTGGAAATGGAGGAAAGCTGTGAAAAATTGAAAGTATGGTGGTGAACCTGTAGAAATTGTGAAGGAATATGAGTATTTAGGTTTAGTTTTCACATCAACTCTGTCTTTAACAGCTCATTCCAAGCAAAAATTAAGTACAGCAAAATTTGGAATTCAGAGTCTGTGGAATAAACTGATAGCAAATGACGATGTGACTGTTTCAACAAAATGACAAGTTTTCAATTCAGTTAGCAGATCAACGGTTACTTATGCAGCACAAGTGTGGAGTTGTCAGGAGAGGAACAATCTAGAAATATCCCACAGATTTTTTATCAAGCGTCTTTACTGGTTACCTAGAAATACTCCTGATTATATAGACTATTGTAAGTTATTTGGAGACTGATGTTGAAGAAATGTATCTCCAAACTTAAAGAATGAACAGAGATTATGTTTTGGAAACAATAGCGTTATCAGATATAAGGTTTCCCAAAAAATTACAATTATGAATTTCTTGAAGTAAGTTTGGATGGTGATATTGATTGGGTGTACCCAGTGACTCAGTCTGATGTATGGAAATTAAAAAGCTCGAATGTAATAATTAATAAGATTGAAGAAAAGTGGACAAGAGATTTATAGAATAGAGCTGAAAATGCTCATTAACACTCAATCTATGCTGAGCTCAGACTGTAGAATAATCAAATGAATAAAAGTTACATAAATGATAAGAATAAGAGACGGTTCATTAGCAATATATTCAAAGCAAGAGGGTCCTTATTGCCATGAAATTTCAGACTGGGTAGTGAGGAGGCTAATACAATATGTTCTTTGTGCAATAGTGGGGAAAGGGAAGATATTCATCATTTTATAGGCCGCTGTAAGGTATTGGGAGAGCAAAGGAAAAATTGATTGCAGCCTCAAGTACTGGAAGAAGAAGTAGTGCGGAGATATCTTAATGGGGAAGAATGGATAAGGTTGGAGGGGTATTTAGGATCAGCAAGAACATATAGAAATTTCCTTATTCATGAATACAATTTATAAACTGCTATAAGATAGTTAGTTTATATTCTCTACCTAAGCTTGCCGGTAATATATTGTATTAATTGGATGTTTTATAGAACAATATTGAAACGTAAAGTACCCTTTATTATTTAAAATATTACAACGACTAGTTTCGACCATAACTTAGGTCATTTTCAAGTTGAAATCCAAGTGTGACCATAACGTAGGTCATTTTCAAGTTGAAATCCAAGTGTGACCATAACTTGGGTCATTTTCAAGTTGAAATCACACTTGGAATTCAACTTGAAAATGACCTAAGTTATGGTCACACTTGGATTTCAACTTGAAAATGACCCAAGTTATGGTCACACTCGGATTTCAACTTGGAAATGACCTAAGTTATGGTCACACTCGGATTTCAACTTGAAAATGACCCAAGTTATGGTCACACTTGGATTTCAACTTGAAAATGACCCAAGTTATGGTCACACTTGGATTTCAACTTGAAAATGACCTAAGTTACGGTCGAAACTAGTCATTGTAATATTTTAAATAATAAAGGGTACTTCAGGTTACAATATTGCTACATTAATTTTTAAAAGTAACCCATTCAAGTGAAGTGTTTTTATAATTGATGTTTACCTGAATCTCATCTTGTAAATGAGAATAAACTTTGTTTTCAATTATAGTTGAATATTAGTTCATGATAATAGAAGGCTTATTCTATTCTAACTATTTTTGTATGGGGTACCGGAATCAATGACAATTGCTGGAATGTTTCAAACTTTCTCTTCTTGATTAGATATGGAAAACCATTATCTTTACCTACCAACTCATGCCTAATTAATTTTTGTCAACCATAAAATAATACTGTGTGTTACTTCATTGGATAAAATGTAATGTGTTTATTATTATTTGATATAATTGTGTATTGAGGACAGTAAAATTCTTTTCTCTATTTTACTCTATTATAATTGTTCTGATTCATGGAAGGAAAAAATAGATGAATCCAATAATTATTCCTTACAGTTTCGTGGTCCTTTTCATGAGTGAGGGTTTCCTCCTCACGGGTTGGGGGGTTGGAGGCGGGTTCTCCCCCAATATTTTGACCAGTCCATCTGTGAATATGAATAATAATTTTACTATCATCAAATTTATTAACGTACCGTATCTTGAATAATTTTGTGTATCATTTATTATAATTTACCTAGAATCATTTTGTAGATCATCAATTACAATTTAGATGAACTACCTGATGAACAATTCATCATCATACTGTACCTAGAATAATGTTGTCCATCATTGAGGCTGTGCTAAGGCTTAAGAAAAACTTTCTACTGGTGATATTTCTCAAAGTTTTTTGATTTGTTGAGCAAGCGAAGTGAGGTCTAATATTCAAGTCGACGGTCTGGCATTTCTCTTGAATGTTCATTATGTTCATTTTGTTTGAATGTTCATATGTTTACTTGTTGCACATTCAGGTGAAACGTGGTAATAGATTTTCATGAAATTTGACAGGTATGTGTTCCTTATTAAATTGCGCGTCGACATATATACAAGGTTTTTGGAAATTTTGCATTTCAAGGATAATATATAAGGAAAAAGGAGCCTCCTTCATACGTCAATATTAGAGTAAAAATCAGACTATAGAATTATTCATCATGAATCAGCTGTCGAGTTGATTATAAATATTGCATGCCATGATGCATGCAATTCTATATCTCAATGTAACTTGGTAAAAAATCAGCTGCTGTGTATACTATAAATTGCATGCCTCATTGAATGCAATTTTTATGCACTATTAAATCAGCTGACATCAGCTGAGGAACAAGGAACACCATTACAAATTTGTAGTTGTGCTCATCTCTGCTCAATTATGTTAAAAATTAGTGTAAATTGAATTCTATAAGTTATTGTTTCACTCAGATTTGTTACAAGATCATGATATATCATCTGTGCAACGATTACATACCTAGGAAGTGTCTGAAGAAATGAGTAATTTACAACAGAATAAACGTTACCACCTCTAGGGTGACACATTTGTGAGGTAAATTATTAAGTGTTGTATTGTTCATTCTTGTTAATTGCTATCAGCTATGGTTCGAATTTTGAACAATTCAGAGCAGTATTATCTCCTGGTCCATTATTCTGTTATTGTGAGGGCTAACCAGCTGACTGATTAATCAATTTTACAACGTCACTCTCCTTATCTTCTTTTTCATACTGAGACAAGATCTACCGTTTGATGTAAACAAGACCTTAACAGAACTGTAGTGAGTAGGCTATAAGTGCCGGTTGAAAGGAACTTTTTTCTGAGATATCTCCCTCTCCCCCCTCCACCCGCACCCATGGTGTGTACCACCCCCCTCACCATCACCCGCTCGACCCTCCCCCGCCCCACTCAATCAGGAGAAGTCTCCCACCCCGCTCCAGAAGGAGGCCACCCTGCTCCAGAAGGAGGATAAGGAGGAGAAGGAGAAGGCCGTGGATGGTTGGGGGAGGAGCAGGAAATCTATTTTTGGATCCGGTGATGGGCGGGGATGGGCGGGGATGGTGGGGGTACATAGGTTGGGTGCGGGAGGACGGGGGAGGGGGAGATATCTTGAGAAAAAGTTCCTTTCAACCGGCACTTATGCCTTTCAACCATGCTATGACAATGCATTGATAGTTGACACCAGCCTCTTCTATCATTTGTCAACCTTTTGCTTTCAATCAGGCGGCAGTTTAAATCTAACAAATACTGACCTATCTATACTCAGGAGCTTCCTTTGCTGCCAGCCTTGATAGCTCTATTTGCAATATCCGATTTCCTTTCTGCTCTTCCTTTATAACTTTACTCTATCATCACATCCTTTATACGACTCTCTCAGAAATGAATAAACGTATGACCCAGCAAAAGCATGAGAACTTAATTCATGAAGTTGAATCTGACCTGGATAATTCAAACTGTGGCCTCGTTAATCATTATGTAGTTGAATTGGCTGTGAGTACTAGGGGAACACTCTTTCATATTGCCAAAAAATATTCAAATGACACAATTATTGACTTGATTCTGGATATAATCAGAGTCTTAAATAAACTGGACAATGCTCTAAAGGAAAACTATGAGCTGAGAAACAATCTGACAGAGCTAGCATAGGAGAATAGAGAATTTATCTAAACTCGTGAGTGATGAAAGAAATAGAAGAAGAGAATGTTTTGAGGATTCATTAATCAATCAGGAGAAAGCAGAGGAGGAAATAAATTCCCTCAAATCTCGAATTAAATGTTTAGAGACATCCAGACTTGCTTTATATGAAGTGTTGGAATGCTATCATAGACATAGTCCGAGCTGAGCAGAATAGTATTCTCAACAGAGAAAAACTCAATTCGGAGCAAAATTTTATTGAGTATACGAACTTTGGTACACCTAGAAATACGATTAAACTAAGAAATGAACACAGACAGGTCAGATCCATAGAAACAGTTAACCGATTTTCGGTGCTCTCTTCAAATACATCGTCACCTTTGATGCCACAAAAAATACAGGTGATAGCTCAGGTTCATCAACCCCCCTGAAGTCAAAGGAAACCAAAGACTCAGTATAATGATGATACTTCCAAGAAGAAAAAAAGAGTCACAATTCTAGCAGATAGTCAGGAAAAGCAAATCTAGTGCAAAGTAGTGCATGTTATTCATCAAGGTCTTGACATAGTCAATGATTTTACAGAAGATGACTGTGTCATTTTATCGGCGGGTTCAAATGACCTCCATCGTAACGAGCCTTTTCAACTGACATTGGACCAAGCAATGCGATCTCTTACTGATGTGGATCTAAAAACGAATAACCTGGTATGCAGTGTAAGCTGCAGGTACGACGATCCTGCCCTCAATGAAAATATCAGCAACACCAACGCCAAGCGGTGAAAAACTATACAAAAAGACTCAACATTTACTTCATGGATATTAACACGTTCCTGAAAAGATTCCACTTTACAAGGCATGGGCTTCATCTCAACCGATGAGGGAAGAGGGCTATGGTCAACCGGCTGGCAAGATATGTGGGAGACTTATTTGGTGCTGATCTCGCATCGTTAAGAACTGAAATGCTCTTGGATAAACCTAATCTCAATGCTTGTTGTTCTTCCTCTATACAATATGTGACTGAGGAGACAATGGCTAGCGCCCTTCATCTTGGAGAGGAGACTCCCCACCGGATAGACAACGGTGATCAGATCACCTCATCAATTGACAAAGGATAATCTTCGGAGTCACGTGGTTATAATAGTCTGATTCAGTCATCTTTTTTGTCACTAAATTAAAGTCACCACAGTGTAGTATGAAATCATCCAACTCCACCCTATAGTGAGGTCCACGTTATAATGACAGTGAAGAAAGATAGGAGAAGAACGTTGCCAAGTCTCTCCATTTTGCCACTGAGTGTACACAGCTGTTACTCAATTCATCCCATTAAATTTGATCTAATAATAATTATCATTTCCTTGATTACATAATCAATTTATTTTTTTCATGATTTGATTTGAAAATTTGCTTTCATAACTAAGATCTGTTTTTTTTTTTTTAATACAAACCTGAAATGGCGCTAATTTTAAAAAGCTGTGATACAACAATCTGAATTTCAAAACAACAGAAATTAAGTTATTTGGTAGGTATTCTATTCAAATTTGAAAAAAAATAGAAGAAGAGAATGTTTTGAGGATTCATTAATCAATCAGGAGAAAGCAGAGGAGGATATAAATTCCCTCAAATCTCGAATTAAATGTTTAGAGACATCCAGACTTGCTTTATATGAAGTGTTGGAATGCTATCATAGACATAGTCCGAGCTGAGCAGAATAGTATTCTCAACAGAGAAAAACTCAATTCGGAGCAAAATTTTATTGAGTATACGAACTTTGGTACACCTAGAAATACGATTAAACTAAGAAATGAACACAGACAGGTCAGATCCATAGAAACAGTTAACCGATTTTCGGTGCTCTCTTCAAATACATTGTCACCTTTGATGCCACAAAAAATACAGGTGATAGCTCAGGTTCATCAACCCCCCTGAAGTCAAAGGAAACCAAAGACTCAGTATAATGATGATACTTCCAAGAAGAAAAAAAGAGTCACAATTCTAGCAGATAGTCAGGAAAAGCAAATCTAGTGCAAAGTAGTGCATGTTATTCATCAAGGTCTTGACATAGTCAATGATTTTACAGAAGATGACTGTGTCATTTTATCGGCGGGTTCAAATGACCTCCATCGTAACGAGCCTTTTCAACTGACATTGGACCAAGCAATGCGATCTCTTACTGATGTGGATCTAAAAACGAATAACCTGGTATGCAGTGTATGCTGCAGGTACGACGATCCTGCCCTCAATGAAAATATCAGCAACACCAACGCCGAGCGGTGAAAAACTATACAAAAAGACTCAACATTTACTTCATGGATATTAACACGTTCCTGAAAAGATTCCACTTTACAAGGCATGGGCTTCATCTCAACCGATGAGGGAAGAGGGCTATGGTCAACCGGCTGGCAAGATATGTGGGAGACTTATTTGGTGCTGATCTCGCATCGTTAAGAACTGAAGTGCTCTTGGATAAACCTAATCTCAATGCTTGTTGTTCTTCCTCTATACAATATGTGACTGAGGAGACAATGGCTAGCGCCCTTCATCTTGGAGAGGAGACTCCCCACCGGATAGACAACGGTGATCAGATCACCTCATCAATTGACAAAGGATAATCTTCGGAGTCACGTGGTTATAATAGTCTGATTCAGTCATCTTTTTTGTCACTAAATTAAAGTCACCACAGTGTAGTATGAAATCATCCAACTCCACCCTATAGTGAGGTCCACGTTATAATGACAGTGAAGAAAGATAGGAGAAGAACGTTGCCAAGTCTCTCCATTTTGCCACTGAGTGTACACAGCTGTTACTCAATTCATCCCATTAAATTTGATCTAATAATAATTATCATTTCCTTGATTACATAATCAATTTATTTTTTTCATGATTTGATTTGAAAATTTGCTTTCATAACTAAGATCTGTTTTTTTTTTAATACAAACCTGAAATGGCGCTAATTTTAAAAAGCTGTGATACAACAATCTGAATTTCAAAACAACAGAAATTAAGTTATTTGGTAGGTATTCTATTCAAATTTGAAAAAAAATGAGTAATTTCAATGGAAATAATTCTGAAATAACCTTTCAATATTATTTATACCGGTACGAGTAGGTCTTACCTATACGTGTAGGATAACTGAAGCATGGATGAAATCTAGGATGGTTAAGTTATCAACTTTTAAAATGTTATTTCAGGTATTTCAATTTGCATTTCTCATACGGTAATGTCTAAAAATTATTTTATTGTTTCAAAAATACATTTTAAATCAATTATACGACTTGTGTACTCAAGTATTTCGATAGAATAAAAAAAATGGCGACTGATAATGGATTGCTTACTTTTGTACAGTCACTGTCAAAAGTGAAAATAAAATATTCTGGCAAACTGACAACATTGCAAAGCTAGGGAGAGATAGCTCTATCTGTTTTGTTGTATTATAGAAAAGGACAGCAACGGTGTTGTCAATCATACACTACCATTATAATGTGGACCTCACTATATCTACTTGCATTTTTCATATATAACTTGCAATCCATTGGAGATAAATTTTATGAATTAGAGTTGTTTCTCGGGGATACTCAACTAGATGTGCTTTGTGTCAATGAGCACTGGCTCTATAAAGATCAATAATTATACTTGTATGTATATTCCTGTTCACTATAAACTCGGCTCGTACAAGAGCTTGTAATATGCCAATGGTCCTTTTCCATGATCTTGTAAACATATCTGCAATAAATACATCATGTATCTATATGTTCAACAATGCCCAAGCTGAAATGAAATCTAGGAGAAATGTTCCTGAAAGCCTTGCTTGGGAGCTTCCACATATAAGAAAGCTCTTGAATCACTGGCCCATCCAACTGATAGGAAAACTAGAGCAGAGAAGGGAAATGAATGAGTAGTGTGACTACAAACCCTGCTTACTAAAGCTACTATAGTATTTTGTATTTTCACTGCTTGGTTTTCCAGTGCATATGTCATGTGAAAAATAGATTGATAGCATTCCTTCATCATTCCATCAATAACATTCATTCAATACAGCACATCTCAGAGCGGCACAATTTCTATTCTAAAAAATAAGAGCCAAATCTTTACTTAGATTTATTGTGGACAAGATTTACTCTTATCGTATTATAAAACCAAGGATCTTTCATTTTGAAAACAAAAAAAAAATGTTCGAAGATAACGGCGCTAGATACAAAAAGGTAACTTTCTGAATGGAAGTTGGTCTGCGGTTTTTTGAATTACGAAAAAACTGGAGGTCTTATGAAAAATTGTTACACATACGTTTTTGCGCCTTGTTTCAAAGAACTTGTATGCCAAATTTCATCCAAATTGGACAATAACTGCGACTGTAACTGTGGTACAAACAAACAAACAAACAAAAGCCGATCAAGTCAAAACTAAGACCTCAGCTTCAGTTTGGTAAAATATCTTCACCCTATGCTATCACTCACCGTATCTCACCGTCTGTAGTGTGTTTGCATCCACAATTTTTGTTTCTGTTATTTTTGCAGTGTTGCTCTGCTCTCCATATTCACCAGTTATCTCAACAGATTCAACTTGGACCGAATCGTAATGCTCTATCAGCTGCATTGGAACAATCCCCACCAGTTCTGTCACCACTCTCAGAAATGACTCCTGCAATAATATATAAAGTAGAGTAGAACCATAGAGAAAAGAGAATGCCTTCTCCTTCTACAAGGCTAAGGCTTGTATCATGTGTGTCTGACGGTTTAGTTCGCCTATCGGTCACATGTGCGCCCATCCGACGCGTGAGTAGTCTAGCATTGAAGCATATTAATAAAAACCTTACAAACTTTGTTTTTTTGGTTTAAATATCATGATTCATGGTTTACATTAACGATTTTCCATCCACAGCAAGATCAGTACTCTTTGCTGATGATGCTAACTTCCTGGTTCCTACAGCTAGTTACTGAGGAGTTTTGAGTTTTGGATCATTATATTATCTTTATACTAAACTCAATGCAGAGTTTACCACGAAAGGTGTAACAGCTGAAGACCATAGATTCTACATGACATTTTCAACAAAAAAATAATTTTTTTAAATAAAAACCGTAACATTTTCTTATATCGACCTTACTTATCGAGATATATCTATATTTTTAGAGAACTGTAAGTTGATATCCAATTATAAGGTTATGGTTGGAGAGAAAAATAGATTTCTAATGATATTTGTATAATTTGTTCCTTTATTTGATGCTTTCAACTTTTTTATGAGCATTAAAACTGTTTGAAATTTGACTTTGAACTCCTTAAATGTAGACTAGGCCTACAGTACTTTTATCAACTTTGAGCGCTCATAAAAAGTTCAATTCAATCAAAAATACAAATGTCATAAATCTTATTGAAAATTTCGTCCTTTTCCAAGTCATATCCTTAGAATTGGATTTTGATGGACAGTTACCTAGTTTTTGACGATTTTTCAAAAATATAAATAATCTATATATAAAAAACCTATATTTCAAAAAGTAAGGTCAATATAAGAAAATTGTACTGATCATTTGTTGTTGCAAATTCCATGAAGAATCTATGTTCTTTGGCTGTCACACCTTTCGTTAAATACTCTGTATATTCTGCTACAGTTCTCAGTTAATGATTTTACAACCAAAGTATTGTATCTAAAATAGTTTAAATTAATGGTTTTGGTTTCAACATCAAGTGGTTTTCAGTCAGTTCAGTAAACTTCACTGAATTTCAATTGTCATTCAACAATCCAATTTATCAGGTTCAAATCGTTGAATATCACTTTAAATTCCCAGCAATTATTGATTATTTCTTTTTTAACAATCAGAAAAATCTATTATGAACATACAGTATAAACATTGTGCTGATCTGAATCAATCTATGGTAATAATAGGAATTGAAAGAATAGAAAATGTCATGCCATTCCAAGTGAAACTGATGTTTGTGTATTAGAACTGCTGAGTGAATAATGCATACTGAAAAAGTCATGAATAGTTCAGACCAGCCTGACGACTTTGATGCTTTTGAAACCGGAATCTTGTTTTATTTTTATTAAAGAACGATACGGAATGAAAACCATGTATCATAGTACAAAGCAGTTCGATACTTTGTATCATGAGTAAGATTAACATAATCATGGCTTGTCGATTTTAGTTGCTGAGCTGAATCCTCATACCTCAGTCGTAGAACTATGGACCAAGCGCAAGCATTTGCTTTTTATGTCATATACTGTCGACACAAACTTCGGCGTCAAAAACGGCTAGCAAGAGCTAGACTCCATTGGGTTCATCTTCATCCTATCAATAAACTTCGTGATTAATGGAAATGGTTAAAGCTACTAAATCTTCTTTGATCACTCTGCAAACTTCCATCCAACTTTTGGCGACTTCATTCTGGTCCTTGTAGATGTCAAGACTTTTATCCCAAAGAGCAGGTCGGTTGCAAACTGCAGTAATCAACAGCTCCATATCAAACTCAGACATCGCGTATTGACAGGTGTCAGAGTCAAGTCAAGTAAACAACTGACAAGTCAACAAGTGTCAACTGGAGAAGTAAGTGAGCAAGCACAGTGTTGCCATAATGCGAAAAGCATAACCATTGTACCAACTATTCTAAATTATCGTACTGTATTTCGTGAAGCCATGCTTTGTTAGAGCCAGTTAGGTACTCAGAAAGCGTTTTTTTTTTGTTCGATGTTTTGTCGTCCTCATGAATTCTGTTGAATCAAACATAATGTTATTCAAGAAGTTGTGCTGAACCTGTAAGAATTCATAGGAACGGTGAAAAATCAATTTTACGGAAATCGATGTACATGTAACTGGATTTAGAAGATCAATACGATAATGTGTTCTATCACAATTTATTCAAAGAAATGTTTAAGTGAAAACATTGGGCGCAAACTTTCTGCCATGAGGAGACAAATAAATTTATGAAAAGCTTGATAGCTTGAATAGTGATCTGATATTTGTTACACGCTTTTAGTCTGAGACATAATTATAATTATGTCTTAGACTAATTTTTAATGTTTCTTCAATCGGCAGGAAACTTTGGTTTTTCAAAGTTATCTTACTCCCTTATTTTGGGGGTATTTTCAGAAATCAAGATAAATATCCTACCAAATTTCCTACACGAATACAGTGTAAGTTGTATTATAATTATAGCTACAGTACATGCGTACTGTATAGTACAGTACCTGTTCGTTTTCACCGTATGATTATTTATGATAATAGAAAGCTTTATTAAAAACAGCCATAACTTCCTTGTTTTCGGATATTTTCGAAAACGGACTTGCGTTTTGAAGAATTTGGGGTCGCTGAATCCAAATCCGAAATCAGAATCTTTCTATCTTCATTTTCAAGAAAGATAGTTTTTGAGAAAAAGTGGTGACCGTACAGACGTAGAATCATCATGTGAAAGCGGCGATTTGTCCACTAGTATCTCGATCCAAGCCGGTTTCTGCTTGCCTCGAGGGGGAAAGACGTGACAAAAGGAGGTTCCTGGCTCGGGGTCACCATGTGAAAGACACGATTTGACTCAGTGTACTTCGACAAAAAAACGTGAACACTGTTCAGTGTTCAAGTTGCACGTCTGCTATCATGTGAAAGTAGCCTCAGGCTACTCTAAGAAAATGAACCTTTACTGAAGAAAATGAACCTGTTTCCTACAAGGTTCGAAATTATAAAATTAAATCACAATGCGAAAAAATTTTATTTAAAGCTTGGAATGAAGCCAATACAAAATTCCAGCAATCATAAAAAATAAGTTCTGAACTTAAAATTCAACTTGAGCAGCTTCAAACTAGATCATCAGCGTTAGAGACTAAATCTAAGAATGAAGAAAAACATACAGACAATTATCATACCGATGAAGAAGAATTATCTACTGAAACAGAATGGATTTGTCAAAAGCAAAGAAAGAGGAATAGAGAGCAATCTGACTCACCTCCAACACAATCATCCAATAAGCTGAAAGTGAGTTCACATAGAGAAAATAAATTTAAAAAAATGCTGAGCTGAAAAAGCTCCTAGTATCAAACAAGCTAAGAGACCTCCTCCAATATACTCTACAACATCCAAGACTATCAAGTAGTGTATAAGATTTTGAATGAAAAAATAAAAGACTCTTATAAGATCACACTATTGAATAATGGTAGCTTAAAACTCAACGTTGAATCTGAGTATGATTATAGACTAGCTACATCATTGCTGAATGACAAAAAAATTAATTGGTCTTCGTTTGAAAACAAGCAAATGAGACCCATTAGAGTAATTGTGAAGAAGTTGCACAGCACTTGCAATCTACACGAAATAAAAGAGGAACTTCAGGAAAAAGGATTTAAAATTTTGGACGTGATAAACATTCTTAAATGAAAACAAAAGAGCCACTCCCAATATTCATGTTAACTTTTGAAAACAGAGAGCATAAATAGAATTTATGAAATATGTGTAAGCATGGGTATAAAGGTTGAAGTAGTCCCCCTGAGAAAATCGAAATTTCTACCGCTAAAATTTCTGGAGGCTCACTAAAAAATACTGCTGGAAGGAGTCTAGGTGCGTGAAATGCGCTGGTCCCCACATCACTATCAACTGTACTAAGAGTAAAGAAGTTAAGCCTAAATGCTACAATTGTGGAATGGAGGGAGCACCCTGCCAATTATAGAGGATGTGTTGTAGCACAAGAGTTGCAGGCACCTCGAAATGAGAAAGAAGCAATAATAGTTATTTGTGCAACTAGTGCGCAAAGTGACAGTTTGCTGCACCAAAAGAAACGTTTACGCCCAAGCCATAGATAGGCGAGGGCAGAATGGCTTCTTGAGTGCAGCAGAGGAACTTTGCACACGTATTTCACATAAATTTTTCCTACAGTTACCATTGAATATGAAAAGTGGGTAATTATGGATAAAATGATGGCTGAAATCCATCAAATGTCTGTGTGGCTGATGCTGTTATTAATAACAGCCTTAATTCATTTAAAAATAAATAATCCAATTGAAGTTGAAAATTCTCAGCCAAAGTTCTCATTTTTATTCATTCAAGAATCAGAGAAAATACAGATAAAACAGAAAAGTCACATTCGAAATACACGCCAACAGCTGGTCGGGATGACTGCAAAATGGCTGAACCAACAAGTGCTCAACATAGTGGGAAGAATCGTACCTAACTTCGTTTCATCCAGCTAAAAACAGTATTCAGATATTTAGAATTATGATTAACTAGAATTACCAAAAAATACTATAAGTAAACTAAAAAATATTTATAAAATAGCATAGACAACAGAAAATATTTTTTTGTAGAATATTCTAATGTTATTTTATTAATTTTATTGACATGGATTTTGAACGGTAATTATTTAACCTGAAAATTCGAGTTTCAAAATGTGTGTTTGCTACATTTCTCATTGCTTGGAGTTGGAATAATTATTACTGTCAATAGAAAATAAACATTATTTATTATTTAATGATGGGAAGTTATTATTCAATAATGATTTAGATAAACATTATTCTTGTTTTGGATTTCTAGATTGGGATTTTATCATAAATGTAGGGTGGTCATTGAAATGATTCTTATCTAAATCTAACCACAGTCATTGTTACCAACTTAATTTTTGTTTTCGTGCACTAATTCTCCATATAACCCACCAACTATTTTGTGTTGCCATGTTGCAAATCTGGAGTGCAGAAAATTTTTTTCCTACAGTACAGTTACCTTGGAAAGTGACCATTCCTACACTGATTGCAGGCCGCAAAGAATCACTTTTCCGCTCTAGTGCGCAAAGTATTATTACTTTACGTACTCTTAATACTTTGCATATTATCTTGCAGCCATCCCAATTAGCTTTTGACACTGTTGGCATATATTTTGAATGCATATTTGTTCTACCTATATTTTTTTCTAATTTTCAAATAAATAAAAATGAGAACTCATTTAATTATACATTTTGAATATGATTAATTATTGAATATGTCAAATAATATTTTTTCCATTCATAAATTGATTGGTTGAAAAATTATTCAGAAATTAAGATTTACTCAAAATTATTCAAATTTTCAATTTAATTGGATTAATTGAATTTTCAATTCGAATAAATTATCGATTATTAATTTTCAATTGAATTATCAAGTTTAAAATGAATCAAAGTTGCTATTGATAACAACATTATACAAACATTTGATGGATTTCAGCCATAATTCTACCCATAATCAACCAATTTTCACATTCAATGGTAACTGTAGGAAAATTTAATGTGAAATATGTGCGCAAAGTTCCTCTGCTGCACTTGAGAAACCATTCCGCCCTCGCCTATGGCTCGTGCGTAAACGTTTCTTTTGGTGCAGCAAACTGTCACTTTGCGCACTAGTTGCACAAATAACTATTCCCGCACTAGAGCGGAAAAGTGATTCTTTGCGTTCTGTAATCAGTGCAGGAATGGCCACTTTTCAAGGTAACTGTAGGAAAAATCTATTTCGACAGTCAACAAAAGAGACGATCCTATTGTGCCACAGAGAGCTGTAATAAATGACAGTAGAGTTAAGGAGAACCAGAGATATGCTGATAAGCTGAAAAATGAAGTACCTATCAACAATAACGAAATTCCAAGTCTTCAAGATTTCAACTTGAGTAAAGATTTGGAACTGAGCATTACAACTCAACTTAAATTGATTCTTGAGAAGCTAGTTGTGCAAGAAGGCCTCAATAAATCAATTTTAAGTAGGATAGAAAAACTGGAAAATATTTTAGTTCCAGAAGTCATTCACAAGAAGCATGGAAAATAGATTTGAAATCATGACTTGGAATGCTAATGGGTTACCACAGCACAAAGATGATCTATTAGCAATTCTAATTGAGCATAAAATAGATGCCAGTCTCATTTCAGAAACGAATTTCACCAAACAATCCTACTTTAAAATTACAGGGTACAAAACGTACCATGCCATACATCCCAACAACAGCGCTAGAGGCGGAAGTGCGGTTATTGTAAGAGAAGAGCTAAACCATCACGAGTTCAAGAAGATAGAATTGCAGGAGTTCCAGTCGATTTCAATCAAATTCAAACTTATCGGTAGACCATCTGGTACGATCACAATTGGAGCAGTCTACTGTCCACCACGATTTAATTAAGAGGAGATAGAATACATTGATTTCCTAAGCAACTTCACAGGGAAATTTATCATCGGAGGAAACTTCAATTCAAAGAATACACAATGGGGGTCCCGACTGACCACAACTACAGGAGCAGCTGTGCTTCTAGAATTAAGTTTGTTTTTTCGGTTCTTTATCAAAATTATTTCTTTAATATACGAATCTTCTTTATTCAAGTAATAATAATGTGAAATATCTGTTCTATTTTTTGTTTTGAAGCATCTAAATTTGAAAATTTACTTTGTGAACATATTAGTGGTCTGAAAATTTTGCGAAGTGAAGAGCTACAATACTTAACCTATTTCGGACTATGTGTAACCATATCTAAATTGGGGAGAGGAATAGCACAAGGTTACCTTATTTTTCCTCTCCCTATCATTTATATAATGTATACTTATTATATCAATCAATCAATCAATCAATAAAAGGAGCTATTACTGGCTGTTAATGAATACCACTGCAATGTTCACTCAACAAGGAAACCAACTTACTGGCCAACAGACAGAACAAAAATTCCAGACCTGATAGATTTTTCATCACAAAAAATATTTCACCAAACTGTGTTGAAGTTGAAGAAGAACTTATTCTAAACTCTGATCATGATTTCGACAATGCACAGTGCAGCTGTTTAAAAAGTAATGCCATCTAGACTCATCAACAGATACACAGATTTAGAAACTTTTACAAATATGATAGACTCAAAAATAGACTTGAACACATATATATCTGCAAACTATAGATGGAATAGAAAGTAAAGTCCAGGAGTTTGTAATCAATATCCAACAATGTGCCTGAGAAAATACACCACTACTTCAAAGAAGGATTTTCAAAGGTAATTGCTACCCTGTAGCGGTAAGAGAGTTGATAGAAAAAAGAAGAAGAACAAGAAGATCATGGCTATCAACAAAGAATCCAAGAATTAAAACAGAACTTAATAGAATTACTAATGAACTGAGAAAGATGATACACCCAGGTAGCACAGAAACGTTGAAATAACGTTAGAAACACGTAATACCTTAACGTTGAAAAGACGTTTAAATTCAACGTTGAAAACACGAGAAAATGTCCGCCGTTTCCACGTTATTTTCAACGTTGAATAATAGTTGAAAAAACATTGTAACAACCATTATTTTCAACTATAAATAGACGTTGAAAGCACGTCGTGACAACCATTATTTTCAACCATAAATAGACGTTGAAAGCACGTTGTGACAACCATTATTTTCAACTATAAATAGACGTTGAATTAGCCATACTTTTGAACCGGTACCTTATCAATTACATGGTAATATTTCTAAAATCATTTGAAAAGAGATGAAAATACGAAATCATATTTCCATTTATTTACATATGATTTCATGTAACAGAAATATTACCCTGCAATGCGGTACATTGGTAAGTTGACATTAAAAACACACAATAAAAACCATATTCATCTCTTTTCTGTATAGGGCTACTTTTTATAGAAATAGAAAGGAAAATAAAAATCTCAGTATCCTTTTTGAATTATTTAATCACTATTATTAATCATTATTTAAATGATTCAAAAAGGATACTGAGATTTTTATTTTTCTTTCTATTTCCATATTACTTCAATTTTGATCCACAAAAATAGTATGATGAAAGGTTGTTTAAAGAACTAAGATGGTTACAACCAAATTACCATGGTAATTTAATATACTCTGCCAAGCTCAAAAACATTTTATGTCTGTAAGAAACATAAATTAAAACTATTATTTCAAGAATTCAGCAGTTGTTTAAAAATCTTGAATTTTTAGTATGATAATTTTATCTGTGGTGAGCAAAAATAGCTCAATTCTTTCTAGGAAATAATATATATCTAAATTTTTACTTGACATTTATGCCAGGTTTAAACTATGCCAATTGGCAAAACAATAATAATTGTCAATTAGTTTTTATTTAGCTATGCCTAGATGATGGTTCTAGAATTAAAAGATTCAATTGATACTTTACACCAGCTATAAATTTCAGAAGACAATATTATTGTCTTGTCAATTGGCATCGTATAAACCCGCCTACATTTTAGTTTTCAGGTATGATGATAGTTTGTGATTCATGCAATAGAGAAACAAATATTCTATTACAGTGTTTCAATAGAAAGGGACTTTCAAAATAACTTTCCACTTTCATTTCATAATACTTTTTAATTACCGACGAAATTAGATTGTTTTTTTCTCCACTGAAAATACTCTGCCGCATATTTTAGCCAATCCTTAATAGCGTCTTCAATTTGGGTCTCAATGCCCACAGTCGACCCACAAGATTTTTTGATAGAATCTGAAACATAAGGTAATATAAATTTTAATAAGAAATTCTATAATATGAAGGCAGATGAAATTTTGCCACTACATAGGAGTTATTATTTGATACAGATGTTGCATGGTTAAAAGGGAATTGCTTTTAACAACAAGTACAGAAATTTTTCTCAAGTGCACATCTAATAATGTTATACATTTGATATTTTGTTACACACATTGATATTTTGAATCACAAGGCGAGGTGATGACTGTTTTTTAGATAAAAATAGTCCATTACTATACAATAGTCAGACGAGAAAGTCACACCAGCTGTTCGTTCAAACATTCAAAAGAACTAAGAATAAAGTAAGAATATTGGGTTTCCAAATTTTGTAGCATAGACGAATTTTAACTTGAAATACTCATCTTTCATTAGGCCTATAGAAGTAAACAAATAAGGCTCTATATAAAAACGGTAGTAAATTTATTTTTCAATTTATGAGTAAAATTTAATAGTTACTGTAGGTACATACTTAGTTTTATGAAAAAAAAAAACAGTTGTATCCCGATATTTCAACCATTTTTTATTGGCCTACTAAATTTTGTAAACCTAGACCAAAAGTTTAAAATCACAATGAAATTAATCAAAAATATCCTTGACATATATGGGTTGTAAACATGCATAAATTAATTGAAAATTTAATTTTAAAATGAACAAGCTTAAGCTAAATTTCGTCACCATGGAATGACGATATTTGGAAAATGTTAATATTTATGAGCTGAACTCCGGACACCCGTTTTCAATTTCTTGGATCACCGAGTTAATTACTGAACTTGTTAAAAGCAATCACTTTGATGTTAAGTGATTTATATTATATTAAGTTCAGTGTTATTATATTAAGTTCGATGGAATTTCTCAACACAAGCAGTCCTGTGACAAAAACAATACATAGATAGCATAATGAAAATATTTGTGCAGGAATCAAAGTAATAGTAATTTATTTGGAAGTTAAGTAGTAGGCTACATGTAAAATACTTAAAACCAAGCTTATTGTATTATATTAATTTTTAATAATTATATTAAATTAGATCCCTCTAATTTAAAACATAATATAACTTACCTAACCCTAACCTCAAATGTAAACATAATTATGTTCAACACACAATATTTGTTTTGAAGTTTAGACAATAAATCACCAAACAATATCATCTTTTAAATAAGAATAATAAATTAAATAAACTTACCAAGTCAAAGTGGAATAGGTAAACTCTTCTAAAAGAGTTCACAGCTTTCATCAATGTGATGAGAATTCAAACATGAAATGGCGTTGATCAGTCGATCGTCGTTGATAGATCCGTTTTTGTGTAAGGACTACTGTAGCGCTGTGAGTGGTGGAATTGGAAGCTCGTTTTCAACGTGTTTTCAACGATAGATCAACCGTTGAAAACAAAGTTGCATTTAAAACGTTGAAAAATTCAACCCCTAACGGTTATTCAACCTCAACAACCAAATTTCAACGTTGGAAACACGTAGGTGTGCTACCTGGGCAGGATGTAGAACAACATGATATCAGATTTAATAGTTAACCAATGTATCTACTACAAATTTTTCATCATGGTGATCAACCAGGAAACTGAAGAGACCTCTTGATTAAGTTACAACAGTAAGGAAGAACCAAGATTGCTGGGCAAGGAGCAATAAAGAGAAAGCCGATTTGTTTGCTGATCATCTAGAAAAGGTTTTCTTACCTCATGAGGGAACAATAATAGATGAGAATCATCATCATCTTGGAGCAGGAGTCATCACTCCAACATAGCCAAAGGAGGTAGAATATGAGATTGGAATTTTGAGCAGAAAGCAAAAGTCAGATTTCAACTTGATAACTGGAGAGATTCTATAGGAGCTCACAAGAAAAGCAATTGTGAAACTATGACATCTCTTCAACGCTTCATTCAACTGATATATGTGCCAAGTTTCTGGAAGGTAGCCGATGTCATCATGATACCAAAACCTGGAAAGCCACCACATAATGTAACCTCGAATAGGCCATTTTCACTATCTCTTGTACCTCCTCTTCACATCTGATATACCTCAACCCGAAAACGTAACAGGAGCAACATTTGCTGATGACACAGCAGTTCTATCAGTTGGTGAAACTGTTGACGTTTCTACAGATAAGTTGCAGATGGCAGTCAACAGAATCAATGTTTGGACAAGTACTGGTTTATAAAATTGAATGAAGCAAAATCAGTTCAAGTCAACTTTACAAACAAATTAGTTCAATATATTCCCTTAACACTCAATGGGAATATAGTACCCTACTCCAGCACTGCAAAGTATCTAGGCATGATGCTGGATGCCAAGCTTAGGTGGAAGGAGCATGTGAAGAAGAAAAAAGAACAACTTGCCATAAAATTCAAGAAAATGTACTGGCTACTTGTGAGGACATCGAAGATATCAAATTATAACAAATTGCTTCTCTACAAGCAGATTCTCAAGCCGTTGTGGACCTATGGAATTTAACTGTGGGGCTGCACCCGGCCATCCAATATCGACATCATCCATCCAGCGCTTCCAGAATAAAGTACTCAGAAGTTGTGTAGACGCTCCTTGTTACATCAGGAACTCTGATCTCCACCGCGACCTGGGAGTGGCGACAGTCATCAGTGGAATCCAAAGATTTGCAGAGAAACATGAGAAAAGACTTCATCAACATGTGAATGTGGAAGCAATCCAGCTGCTCAACATGCATGGAGTGAGAAGACTACAACGCAGAAAGCCTCACGAATCAGTTTAGTGCTAAAGTGTTGGAAGTGTGAAGGCAGAATACTGTATCCTTTTATGCTGAAAATATTCTTCAATTTGATCCTTGACCAATATAGAAGGCTTAAACAATGGGTTTTACATCCACAAACAATATTCTAATAAATTTAAGTCAAAATAGAATATAGCTTATTAGACTTTAACTAGGTGCTATAAAAATCAAAAAGAAAAAAAGTGGTTTCCATTTTAATATTTTGTAATGATGGAGGTGAAATGTACCTGATTTTCGTTGACACAGACCCACACTTCTCTCTTTTTCAGCTTGAAATAGTCAAGAATTGTCTCCTCATCAAGATAATTATGTATTTTCTCATCAGTTTCATCCATCACATATAGAACAGCATCCGTGCTGAATTGAGAGTAATCCTTCCGGTTCCACTCGTCTAAAATGCATCTAACATGGAGAACAATTAGACCAGTTTATTGATCATGACAAAATGTGATTTATTACAATTTCTCATTTTAGACAATAATGAACAGTGAATACACCAGCTGTTGGATCTCGTGTCTACATTGTTCGCACTTGTTGCTTCTCACTTTCATGGTTACATAGTTGTTGTATTCCCAATTTTTCTCATCCTCCACTTACAGTCTTAGTTTGTGAGTGACTACGGTTTGTCATCGCATTGGGTCGCTGGAGTCCCGTCTGCCCTGAAAGCTGCCACTCACCAAAAAATGGTCAGTTTTTACGGACGCCACCAAAGTGGAACAGTGAAAGACAAACTGGGTCTATTCCTATTTTACATCTATCATTTTTTGGCCTGTATTCCTCTTTGTTTGTAGTAACATTAAAAAGGCTGAAAAGTAAATAGACCTATCAAAAGTGTTTTATAGGAGTTATCATTAGTTTTAGTAATATTCTTGGAGAATCCCATCATATTTTAATTTTAATGTGACATATCTATTTTTATCACTATTATTTCTTAGTGCTAATACAGCACTCACATTTTGCATTATTATTTCACTTATCACTTGCAATCTTACAAATCATTTTTAAGGCATTGTTCATCTCTACTTATTCACTTGGTCTACAATTAGCTCACCACTTTTAACTTACTTTACATGATCTGCTATTCAGAACTATTTGATTCTTTATTATATTGCATTCAGCAATTCAAATTAATTACTCAGGTTTGATATGGCACATAAAATCTGACCTTTTTATTGCTCAACTCATTTTGTCACTTCATTTGAAGTTATATAAGCATAACCTAACAAACCAGGTATCAATTCTTGGATTATTATTGGGTATCGTTCTTTTTTGTACTCAATACTGTTATGTAATAACATTTAATATATTTGTTAATCTCAAGTAACCTACTTCTCTTCAAGATTTATAATTGTTGACAACAGTCAATGCTCTTTGTTAATTATTATTATCAATAGACAACTCTTGTATTTGTTAACAGCAATCATTATCTGTTGTAGGCTACTACTCATTCAGAATTATTCCACGTATTCATTTTTGAATAAGATTATAATTCTTATTCTGATTTAAGAATTCTATTTACTTCATCATCATTTTTGCCATTAATCATTGTTTGATTATGTAACCATTTTTTTTCTTGGAGTCAATACTTATTTACATATTTTGAAAAACACTTGAAACAGAGTTGCTTGACACAGAACTTGAGTTGCAACACTTGAAAAAGTTATTATAATATCAGTATTATTAAAGTAGTCCGCTTTCAAATTCAGGGACATTCAGCTGCCAATAAATTGTTACTTTTTATCAATTTTTGTGAAACTAGAATTACGCGTGCAAGAAAAAGTTAGTGCAATAGTCAATGTGTGCATAACTTCTATGTTTATATTGACACCTTATTTCCTTACAATTTCTCACTTAATCTGGTTATACTACTGGTTAATTTTTCTCTAGAGTATCCATTTTATTTGCTATCAGAGTGAAAGGTTTGTGTGAACACTGAAGTGATAGAACTGAAAGTTTAGTTCATCACAATTTCATTTCATCTATATTTCATACAGTCCATTTACAAATATGGCCTTACAATAACCCAACTTTCATACGTCAACATTCACACCAGCATCAGCTATCCTCTATTAAAGGGAGTGGTTGGCAGAGAATCGACAACATAAATTGTTAACAAAAAGAATTACTTTGTTTTTTTATGGAAGTATTTTTAATTGTAGCTTTAATTGTAAATCATTAACTGTAAATTGTAAATTGAAAAATAAAAATTGGAAATCGTAAAATGTAAATTGTACATTTACAATATAATATTCATCCCATCATCATCACCTAGGCTTAAAATACTTCTAGAAAGTCGCCTTTGTAAAATAATAAATAAATAAATAATAGTACCTAATAATTTCTTTATACAATATAATAATTTCCACTGAGTCTAACAAGACCCATAGTGGGACAAAACAAAATAGCACTGTACATAAAGAAACTATGAATTAATTTAAAACTAATTTTATGATAGATGTAATACATTAAAAATTTGGTTTACTCTGAAAACAAGATAGAAAAATTGACATAGAGAAAATAAAGGAAGAAAGTTTTGTAAGAATAATAGTAAATTATGTCGCTTTTACCTCAGAGATTCATCGGTTTTACTTCTATATATCTCCCAGGGTGTCCCAATCATAAATCTCCATCTATTTTTGCCTGGAATAACTTTGGCAAGGACTCTCTGATTGTCTTTCTCCATTTGTGGAAAGTTTAGGGAAGGCAATTGTGCATTGAAGATTTCCGGTTTTTGTTTGAACACTAAAGCCTTCAGTACCTCTACAGGCCAGTGATTGTGGTCTCTCAGAATTTTCTCTTCACTAGGATCATGACCGGCTTCACTGCAATATAGATTAATAACATGATATACTTTTAAATACAAACAAGCAAGTACAAAGAATGTACAAAATATTTTAAAAACGATTTATCATTCACGACAGATATGAAGAGAATAACATTTATTTTTGAAATTAACCCATTCAACTACGAAAAACCGATTGAATATAGTGAGGTTCACGTTTTAATGACAGTATATGATTTATATTGGTGCTGCCATCCTTGTTCATCATTCAATAAAACAGATGTAGCACTATCCTTTCCAAGCTCCGCAATGTTGCCAGATCGTTTCTCAACAATGTAGATATATAATGAATTGACAAAATATCCATTCTCATTGAATTGAATTTGTAGTGTAGTGTTCAGTTGTTTTCTTGAAATTCTTATTTATAATTTATTCTTGAATTGTGAAGTATATTATCATTTTATGTAATGTAACTAATAATCGTGGGTTAAATGGAAGAGAAGGCTTTTATTGTCTCAATTTCGCCCACATCACTTTTGAAATTGTAAAGTGTAAATAAAAGGCATTTATCTATATATCTATCTATCCTCTATAGCACGGAATAAGAAAACCACTCTAGTACTCTCTACTCCGTGTCTATAGTAAGAAGTGGCAAGGCAGAAAATCTGCAATGTTGATCTCCTATCTTTCTCCACTGATATTATAACGTGTACCTCACTGAAGTCATTTTGTAAATATTGATGAAATGATAGTGAGCTGGAAAACTTCTTTTTTTATAAAGCAATAAAGCAAGTTGACCGAGCGAAGTGATGTCTAAGATTCAAGTCGACGGTTTGGCATTTCTCTTAATGTTTAAAATTTAAGCTTAGTGTTTTTATGTTTATATGTTTCTACGGCGAAACGCGGTAATAGATATTCATGAAATTTGACAGGTATGATCCTTTTTTAATTGCGCGTCGACGTACATACAAGGTTTTTGGAAATTTTTTCATTTCAAGCTGTAAAATCTGACAAAGCATTTATTGGAACGGTTCCACTTGTTATTCGTTCCGCTACTACGTAGACATCATGTCGTCATCATGTCTGTCTGTCTGCGCGCTGTGACTTTTGTGCGTCTGCGCTGACCAGTGACGTCACAGTCGCGGTTCTTTGCCACTGCTCTTGTCAGCTGGTTTTCTATACTTTTATTCGTATTTTTTCGTCGGATTGTTTGCTGTTGCAATTTTAATATTTGTGCTATTCGATTTTTTAGAATTTAATCTTGTCTTTAGGCATCTTACCTTTTAGATATTTGTTACTTTTTCACCATTCGGTTGCGAGCGCTTTGCCTACGTTTCTAACACATCTGGCAGCTTGCCTTTTTTCATTGTAGCTTGCAGCGTCTCCGTGTCTTTTTCAATGGTGGATAGTCGAGTGTGCTTCCTGCGCTCGGTCTAAACCGTTCATCTGAATTCATCGGACCAACAGAACGTTTTTAAAGTGTGAATTATTCTTCAAATTAATTCGTTTGTTCTATTCTTCAGTGTGATTCAATTATTCATCGAGTTCTTCACTCAGTTACTCTGTTAAAATTGGATAAACTTTGTCTAAAATTGCAACCTTGTGTGAGCGTTTCATCGCTATTCATTTGATCTACAGAACCTTTTTAAAGTGTGAATTATTCTTCAGATTAATTCGTTTGTTCTATTCTTCAGTGTGATTCAATTATTCATCGAGTTCTTCACTCAGTTACTCTGTTAAAATTGGATAAACTTTGTCTAGAATTGCAACCTCGTGTGAGCTTCAGTTGCCATTTTTCTACAATTGGCTTCACCTCGTGAACCTCAAACTTACAAGTGCATCATCTCTACCATTTGGAAATCAAGCCAAAATTTCCACAATTTGAAGATCGGATTATTCGTTTGGGATTCTACTCGCTCCAGCCTACTTTTCCATTGGGGGATTCGCCTGCTGTAGTGGACGTTTCCATGCTTGTCATCGCATGGCCAGATCACTTCATCGCTTGCTGATGTCCTGTTCCTGTTGGTATTGCAGAGTCATTGCCTGTCTGCCTGGCCGCATCTCCTCTTCAAAATTTTATTCAGGTTATGTAAATCGTTCTTTTCAATTTTCATTTACGTATTCATCATTATTGTTTTATTAATGTATATCTTGACATTCAATTTTTTAAGGCCACTGACGCCTACTAATTGTTTTATTAATGTCTATCTTGACATTCAATTCACTGAGGCTACTGACGCCTACTCATTATTTGATTAATGTCTATCTTGACATTCAATTCACTGAGGCCACTGACGCCTACTTATTATTTGATTAATGTCTATCTTGACATGCAATTCACTAAGGCCACCGACGCCTATTAATTCATTGTATTTAACAGTTACCCTTGACTTTACAAGTGATTTTCTGAGGCCACTGACGCCTATATAATTGTATTCAATTGTAGCAATTATTCTTTGGATTTGACAGCTACCCTTGGCTTTACAAGTGATTTTCTGAGGCCACTGACGCCTATATAATTGTATTCAATTGTAGCAATTATTCGTTGGATTTGACAGCTACCCTTGGCTTTACAAGTGATTCATTGAAGGCCACTGTCGCCTATTACTCATTCTAATTGATGTCTGTCTTGACATTCAATTCATTGAAGGCCCATGTCGCCTATATTCAACCCGGACTGTCCTCATTGTATTTATTAGCTACCCTTAGCTCTTAAGTGATATTTTAAGGCCAGTAACGCCTATTAATTGTTTGGTCGAAGTCTATTTTGACATTCAAATCACTGAAGGCCTATGCCGCATATATTTTTATACGTTACTTGCTGAGCATTTTTTACAGCTTATTGTCATTTCTAATCAGTATTATTGTACCTTAGTAATAACTTTCATTATAGCACTCAATTTATATTCATTTCAGGTATCATTATTACTACCTTTGCATTTATTTTCAGACTTCAATGGTCATTAATGTCATTGACCTAATTTCTTTTAAATTTTGTAGTTCTCTACATTATTTCACATGTTGTAATTTTCCCAAGATTTGACTCATTGTTTTTGTATGTGGCCATCTGCCTATTATTATTTAAAGATTCAAAGACTCAACCTACTTACAATTGTTTTTGTATGTGGCCATCTGCCTATTATTATTTTATTGATCTCAAGATATTTGATTCAATGTTTGTATGTGGCCACCTGCCTATCATTATTTCATTGATCCCAGATACTTGACACAATTGTTTTTGTATGTGGCCATCTGCCTACTATTATCATCTTATTATTATTAAATCTTATATTGTTGATTCATTTAGTCTTTTATTGGCGTACTTACCACACTTCAAGCTATCAGTATTTTTATGTACAGAATTCAAAGATTTATTTGTAGGTATTTATACCAACTATCATCCACAGTCCACTGCCCTGCCCTTTGGATTCTGTCATAAAAATTGGTCCTCCGGGCCCGGATTTCTTGATCCAGTGTTTACCTGGGATAATTGTTAATTGGACCAATTGTAAAAATTGGTCCTCCGGCCCGTTCATTTCTTGATCTAGTGTTACCTAGGATAATTATTAATTTTTATTACTCATTTCTTGGTCCATTGAACCTTAGGGTTTCAGTGACCGTGTGCCTAATAGTCTAGCTTGACGCCAATGATTAGGTCCCACTCTAGAGTATATTTTATTTCATTGTACCTTTGTATGTTTATATTGTTTAATATTAAGCATTCACACACTTGTTTCAAATTTTCAGTACTGGCTGCAACTCAAAGCACGCTGCAACGTGTATGCACCAGCTATCAACTATCTTGTACCCTGAGAGACTGAACCGCACTGAACTGGTCACAGACGGCTATTGCGCATTGAGAAAACAACACACGGCAAACTACACCGCCTTGCGAGCCCGCTACTTGACTCGCCGCACAGCAAGCTTGATACAACTCGACTCAAACGCACAGGCGTGCCTCTCTGCGTACTGGACCAGCGCCCAAGGTTGCTTATTGGTGCAGCAATCGCATTGCTACAGTGCACTATCGTGTCATTCACTCAGGTTTTTCTGTTAATTTTAAGCATGTCTGATCATGAGGAAGATTCACTTCCTGAGCCTTCTGCTCTTTTCAATACAAGAGACAATTTACACCAGGAAATAGATTGGTTCATAACCAGCTATGACGATTATGTTGTGGACACTGAAGCCACTTATTATCAACTATTGACTGTAAAAAACGAACTAGGTTCACTTAGAATTAAGTATGATAAGATACATCAACAATTATCGAATTCAGGGTTGCAAGCACAGGACACTTCAACTCATTTTGAGATACTCAATAAGTTTATCTCTATTACCTCTAAGGCAAACGCTGCATTAACTGCCTTTGAAAGCAGACAACGCAACAATGAGGCCACTGCTGGTGCTTCCCAGCGGCCAACATCTCAAAACGCACATTTGGCAAATTTTCAGTTGCCTCAGATTCCGCTTCCACGCTTCAATGGGGAGCTTTCAAAATGGCAAGCATTCTCAAGTGCTTTTACTAATATTATTGGTAATCAAGATAACATTAATGATTCATTGAAATTTTTCTATCTTCGTCAATCACTCAGTGGTGAAGCTCTTGCTAGAGTGGAACACATTGAAGCTGACGAAAATGGTTTTCAGCTTGCATGGAACCTCTTGAGGGAGAGGTATGACAACAAGAGATTAATTGCTGCCAGGCACGTCACGGCAATTGAATCTCCGCCTACCATAAAGCGTAACTGTCCGCAATCATTACGGGTATTCATTGACTTTTGCAAGTCCCACATCACCGCACTCGAAGCGCTTCAACTTGGAGTCCAAATCAAGGACTTGTTGTATATGCACAAAATGTTGTTGCAGTTGGATACTGCTACTGTTCGAGAATGGGAAAAGAGTGTTGGTATACACGACATTCCCACCATTGATAAATTTTGGAATTTTTTGGAATCACAATGCAAAATCATGGAAGCTGTTGCTTCAAGCTCAGCTAACCATCATCAAGGAAATGTACAGCAAGGTACATCCAACTCGGTTGGTGCTCATAGCAAGCCGAAGTTCAACCAAAATCAATCGAATGTTCAAGCTAGGATGCAGGTTACTACCTCTTCTATATCACCTTGTAGTTTTTGTAATTCTGTTGGTCATTTTCCAAATCGTTGTAATGAATTATTGAAGTTACAGGTTACTGATCGTTGGAATGCTGTCCGTGACAAAAGGTTATGTTATAATTGCCTCAAGCCTTTCGCACCCAATCATGTTTGTTCGGACAAATCGTGTATGCTTTGTGGCAAGAGTCACCACACTGTTCTTCACAGGTCGTATCCTCAACCACGGGACACTCAGCCTACTTCTAAGGATAAGGTAACTTCAAATCTTATTCATTCTCAATCTTTTGCTCCCTCCAAGGGTAAGAATGCTGTTTTGAATTCCGTCATGGTTCAGAATGTGGAAGCAACTAAGCAAGCTGTTTCTCATGCAGAACAGCCTCAGAAGAACTCTCATGTCACAATGAGCTCCACTTCGTCACTGTGTTTGCAACAGCAATCAACTGTCGCCTTGTTACCTACTGCTGAAGTTTTGGTTCAAACTTCTAGTGGGGAATTTATTAAAGCAACCGCGCTTTTAGACTCTTGCTCTGATTGTAATTTGATGTCAACTAGGTTGGCTGAAAAATTGTCACTTGTTACTTTGTATTCTGACACTTTGATTCATAGTGTAGGTGAGAATAAGACCAAATCATCTATTTCTCATTCAGTTTGCTTGTCTTCATCTGATCGTTCGTGGTCGGTTGAAGAAAATTGTATTGTAGTTGATAGCATATCATCTAATGTTCCTAGTGTGAACATTGATCTTTCCAAAATTTCAATTCCTGTTGAACTCAAATTAGCGGATCCATTGTTTGATCAGCCTAAGCCTGTAGATCTGTTACTTGGTGCTGGCATATTTGCATCTGTTCTTCAGCCTGGTAAATTGTATCTAGCTCAAAACGCTCCCATCCTTCAGAAAACCAGTCTAGGTTGGGTCATATTTGGTTCTTGTAAAACCATTCGTCCTATTGCAGCACCTCGTTCGTGCCTCCCTGCTTCGCCTGTGGCCACTCCCCGTAAGGTCATATCGAATTTTCTAACTTCAAATGATGTCTCGCATCAGCTAGAGAAATTTTGGAAGCTGGAAGAAATCTCTCCTCTACTTCCTCCCTCACCTGAGGTTTTGAAACTTGAGAAGCACTACACAACCACTACCACGCGTCTTGAAGACGGACGGTTTATGGTCACTCTTCCCAAAAAGGATAATTTCCACTCATTGGGTCATTCCCGATTTCAAGCATTGAACCGATTTCATTCATTAGAAAAACGGTTATCATCAAATGTTGAGTTAAAAACTCAATACACAGCTTTCATGGAAGAATACCAACAGTTGAATCACATGTCACCAGTGCCTCCAGCACCGGATAATGAAAAATGCTACTTCATTCCTCATCACCCGTTTTTAAACCTGATTCGACCACTACAAAATTACGTGTAGTATTTGACGCTTCTGCTAAGTCTACCACTGGAACATCGCTTAATGAAGTATTGTATGTTGGTCATACAGTTCAGCCTGAACTGTTCGATATAGTTCTGCGCTTTCGCACATATCAAATAGCCTTCATTGCGGACATTACTAAAATGTACCGTCAAATCTTAGTCCATCCCTCTGACCGCAACCTTCAGAGAATATTTTGGAGATCTGATGCTACTCTACCCATTCAAGAATTCACCTTGAATACTGTAAGTTACGGCACTTCGCCGGCAGCTTTCTTAGCTACTCGTACGCTTCATCATTTGGCCGATCTTGATACGGCACCCAACTCTGCTGTAGCTAATGTCATTAAAAATCACTTTTACGTTGATGACCTTATTTCTGGTTCTTCTTCGGTTTCAGAAGCTAAGCATTTAGTTCAACAATTGATCAGCACATTGGCTCAGGGTGGTTTCGAGCTTAGGAAATGGTTGTCCAACTCGCCTGAAGTTCTCGCTACTATTCCTTCTGATCTGCTTGAAGCAAACACTTCCAAACCGTTGTCTGATTTCAATGATAGTGTGGTCAAGGCACTAGGCCTCATTTGGAACTCCACTCTAGACGTCTTGACTATTTCCTCTAATGTTGCTGATGTATTGCATAAAACATCTTTCACTAAAAGAGAGCTTCTCTCTTGCATTTCAAGCATATTCGATCCATTAGGTTTGATTTCTCCTGTGGTCATTTTACCCAAAACACTTTTTCAAAAACTCTGGTTATTAAAGATTGATTGGGATCAAAAAATTCCGCAAGATCTGTTGGAAACTTGGTTGAAAATTCTGCATGAATTGCCGAACATTGTTAACATTTCACTTCCGCGTTGTGTGTTATCAAAGGACTCTGATGCCTCGCTTGAGTTGCATGGCTTCGCCGATGCTAGTCTCACTGCTTACGGCGCCTGTATTTACGTCAGAAGCACCTCTCTCGGTAGCAGTCAAACTAGGTTGCTCACTTCCAAGTCCCGCATTGCCTCTTTGAACCCAGTTCTCTCTGTTCCCAGATTAGAACTACAGGCAGCTCTGCTACTTTCACGTCTTGTGAATAAGGTTTTAAAGGCTTCAAATCTTACTTTTTCTAATGTGTATTTGTGGACTGACTCGAAAACAGTCTGTGACTGGTTAAGAGCCCCTCCCGATCGTTCTAATATTTTTGTAGCTGTACTCATTTCTGAAATTCAGAATTCAACGTTTAACTTTCATTGGAATCATGTTCGTACTAGTAACAATCCTGCTGATTTGATATCTCGAGGTTGTACACCCAATCAGCTGGCCGCTAGTCATCTGTGGTGGAATGGTCCTTCATGGCTATCTATGCCGAATAGTTCTTGGGATTCTTTCTCTAGCAATGTTGCTATTTCTCAATCAGTTCAGGTATTAGCTACTACCTCGTCTCGTAATGATGTTATTTCAGGTATAATCAATAGTTGCTCCACCTATCACAAAATTGTTCGTACAACAGCATATGTTCTACGGTTCATTCATAATTAATTGTAAAAAACAAAATTCAGTCACTCCGCGTTTTGGTCAATTAACTATCTCTGAAATTTCAGAAGCTGAAAATTGTATCTTCAAATCTATTCAAGAAGAAGCTTTCTCTGCCGAACTTAAAGCATTGCGTCAGAATCAGGAGCTATTGCCTAATAGTTCTATTAAAGCCTTGTCACCATTTGTTCATTCAGATTCTCTGCTCAGAGTTGGTGGACGTTTGCAAAATGCAAATGCTTCCTTTGATTACAAACATCAAATATTGTTGCCTAGCAATCATGAATTCACTCGTGCATTGATTGTTGCTCACCATCGTCGTATAAGTCATGCTGGGGTGCAGGCCACCATGGCCAGTGTAAGACAACGATTTTGGTTTCCCTCCACCCGTCGCACCATCAAAAGTGTATTGCGGCATTGCATATTGTGTTTTCGCTTTTCGGCTCTTCGCTCTGAGCAAATCATGGGTAGTTTACCAGCGGCCCGCGTTCAGGCTAACTTTCCCTTTTATAATTGTGGTTTGGATTACGCCGGTCCTATTTCCATCCGTGTAGGCGGCCCCAAATCTCGTACTTTTTCTAAGGCATACTTGTCGCTGTTTGTGTGTATGGTAACTCGTGCCGTTCATATTGAAACTGTCTCGGAACTTACTTCCAAGGCATTTATTGCCGCTCTGATTCGTTTTTCTGCTCGTCGTGGCATCCCGCATTCCATTTTTTCGGACAACGCCACAACTTTCGTTGGTGCCAACAATGAGCTACGTGAGCTCCACGAATTTTTGTCCTCTGATCGTCTCAAATCAGATATTCATGACACTATGTCTGTACTCAACATCCAATGGCACTTCATTCCCCCTCGGGCTCCACACTTCGGTGGACTCTGGGAGAATGCGGTAAAAAATTTCAAACGCATATTCCATGTAGTCACTTTCAACAAGGTATTTAACTTTGAAGAAACCTGTACTCTTGCTGCTCAGGTCGAGGCCATCTTGAATTCGCGCCCTCTTGTTCCCTTGTCGGAAGATCCACATGATCTTGCCTACTTATCTCCAGGTCATTTTTTGATTGGACGTCCACTTACGTCATTACCCTTCTTGCCGCCTAACACCAAACACATTGACCATCGTTCACGTTGGTATAAACTTGCCGTTTCTATCCAGGAGCTCTGGGATAGGTGGTCTCGTGAATATTTAACCACTCTTCAGAAAAAAGGCAAATGGTTAAGCAATTATGAAAATTTGAAGGTCGGTACAGTTGTCATCTTGAAGGATCCTGGTTCCGCGCAGTCCACTTGGAAGCTGGCGCGCATTACTGAAGTTCATCCCGGTAAGGACGACAAGGTTCGAGTTGTCACTGTTCTCACTCCCTCCGGCACCTTTAAGAGGGCTATTTCGAGTTTAGCACCTCTTCCCATTGATGAGGATTCTAGTTAATCCCCTTGCTCTTATGGTTCATGTTGTATTTTCAGGTTTCATTGTTCTTTTCCCCTGGTTCTCACATGGGGCCCAGTTTTCAATTTCCAATTGCCTTGCCAGATGGTTTTCTATACTTTTATTCGTATTTTTTGTCGGATTGTTTGCCGTTGCAATTTTAATATTTGTGCTATTCGATTTTTAGAATTTAATCTTGTCTTTAGGCATCTTACCTTTTAGATATTTGTTACTTTTTCACCATTCGGTTGCGAGCGCTTTGCCTACGTTTCTAACACATCCGGCAGCTTGCTTTTTTCATTGTAGCTTGCAGCGTCTCCGTGTCTTTTTCAATGGTGGATAGTCGAGTGTGCTTCCTGCGCTCGGTCTAAACCGTTCATCTGAATTCATCGGACCACAGAACGTTTTTAAAGTGTGAATTATTCTTCAAATTAATTCGTTTGTTCTATTCTTCAGTGTGATTCAATTATTCATCGAGTTCTTCACTCAGTTACTCTGTTAAAATTGGATAAACTTTGTCTAAAATTGCAACCTCGTGTGAGCGTTTCATCGCTATTCATTTGATCTACAGAACCTTTTTAAAGTGTGAATTATTCTTCAATTAATTCGTTTGTTCTATTCTTCAGTGTGATTCAATTATTCATCGAGTTCTTCACTCAGTTACTCTGTTAAAATTGGATAAACTTTGTCTAGAATTGCAACCTCGTGTGAGCTTCAGTTGCCATTTTTCTACAATTGGCTTCACCTCGTGAACCTCAAACTTACAAGTGCATCATCTCTACCGTTTGGAAATCAAGCCAAATTTCCACAATTTGAAGATCGGATTATTCGTTTGGGATTCTACTCGCTCCAGCCTACTTTTCCATTGGGGGATTCGCCTGCTGTAGTGGACGTTTCCATGCTTGTCATCGCATGGCCAGATCACTTCATCGCTTGCTGATGTCCTGTTCCTGTTGGTATTGCGGAGTCATTGCCTGTCTGCCTGGCCGCATCTCCTCTTCAAAATTTTATTCAGGTTATGTAAATCGTTCTTTTCAATTTTCATTTACGTATTCATCATTATTGTTTTATTAATGTCTATCTTGACATTCAATTTTTTAAGGCCACTGACGCCTACTAATTGTTTTATTAATGTCTATCTTGACATTCAATTCACTGAGGCTACTGACGCCTACTCATTATTTGATTAATGTCTATCTTGACATTCAATTCACTGAGGCCACTGACGCCTACTTATTATTTGATTAATGTCTATCTTGACATGCAATTCACTAAGGCCACCGACGCCTATTAATTCATTGTATTTAACAGTTACCCTTGACTTTACAAGTGATTTTCTGAGGCCACTGACGCCTATATAATTGTATTCAATTGTAGCAATTATTCTTTGGATTTGACAGCTACCCTTGGCTTTACAAGTGATTTTCTGAGGCCACTGACGCCTATATAATTGTATTCAATTGTAGCAATTATTCGTTGGATTTGACAGCTACCCTTGGCTTTACAAGTGATTCATTGAAGGCCACTGTCGCCTATTACTCATTCTAATTGATGTCTGTCTTGACATTCAATTCATTGAAGGCCCATGTCGCCTATATTCAACCCGGACTGTCCTCATTGTATTTATTAGCTACCCTTAGCTCTTAAGTGATATTTTAAGGCCAGTAACGCCTATTAATTGTTTGGTCGAAGTCTATTTTGACATTCAAATCACTGAAGGCCTATGCCGCATATATTTTTATACGTTACTTGCTGAGCATTTTTTTACAGCTTATTGTCATTTCTAATCAGTATTATTGTACCTTAGTAATAACTTTCATTATAGCACTCAATTTATATTCATTTCAGGTATCATTATTACTACCTTTGCATTTATTTTCAGACTTCAATGGTCATTAATGTCATTGACCTAATTTCTTTTAAATTTTGTAGTTCTCTACATTATTTCACATGTTGTAATTTTCCCAAGATTTGACTCATTGTTTTTGTATGTGGCCATCTGCCTATTATTATTTAAAGATTCAAAGACTCAACCTACTTACAATTGTTTTTGTATGTGGCCATCTGCCTATTATTATTTTATTGATCTCAAGATATTTGATTCAATGTTTGTATGTGGCCACCTGCCTATCATTATTTCATTGATCCCAGGATACTTGACACAATTGTTTTTGTATGTGGCCATCTGCCTACTATTATCATCTTATTATTATTAAATCTTATATTGTTGATTCATTTAGTCTTTTATTGGCGTACTTACCACACTTCAAGCTATCAGTATTTTTATGTACAGAATTCAAAGATTTATTTGTAGGTATTTATACCAACTATCATCCACAGTCCACTGCCCTGCCCTTGGATTCTGTCATAAAAATTGGTCCTCCGGGCCGGATTTCTTGATCCAGTGTTTACCTGGGATAATTGTTAATTGGACCAATTGTAAAAATTGGTCCTCCGGCCCGTTCATTTCTTGATCTAGTGTTACCTAGGATAATTATTAATTTTTATTACTCATTTCTTGGTCCATTGAACCTTAGGGTTTCAGTGACCGTGTGCCTAATAGTCTAGCTTGACGCCAATGATTAGGTCCCACTCTAGAGTATATTTTATTTCATTGTACCTTTGTATGTTTATATTGTTTAATATTAAGCATTCACACACTTGTTTCAAATTTTCAGTACTGGCTGCAACTCAAAGCACGCTGCAACGTGTATGCACCAGCTATCAACTATCTTGTACCCTGAGAGACTGAACCGCACTGAACTGGTCACAGACGGCTATTGCGCATTGAGAAAACAACACACGGCAAACTACACCGCCTTGCGAGCCCGCTACTTGACTCGCCGCACAGCAAGCTTGATACAACTCGACTCAAACGCACAGGCGTGCCTCTCTGCGTACTGGACCAGCGCCCAAGGTTGCTTATTGGTGCAGCAATCGCATTGCTACAGTGCACTATCGTGTCATTCACTCAGGTTTTTCTGTTAATTTTAAGCATGTCTGATCATGAGGAAGATTCACTTCCTGAGCCTTCTGCTCTTTTCAATACAAGAGACAATTTACACCAGGAAATAGATTGGTTCATAACCAGCTATGACGATTATGTTGTGGACACTGAAGCCACTTATTATCAACTATTGACTGTAAAAAACGAACTAGGTTCACTTAGAATTAAGTATGATAAGATACATCAACAATTATCGAATTCAGGGTTGCAAGCACAGGACACTTCAACTCATTTTGAGATACTCAATAAGTTTATCTCTATTACCTCTAAGGCAAACGCTGCATTAACTGCCTTTGAAAGCAGACAACGCAACAATGAGGCCACTGCTGGTGCTTCCCAGCGGCCAACATCTCAAAACGCACATTTGGCAAATTTTCAGTTGCCTCAGATTCCGCTTCCACGCTTCAATGGGGAGCTTTCAAAATGGCAAGCATTCTCAAGTGCTTTTACTAATATTATTGGTAATCAAGATAACATTAATGATTCATTGAAATTTTTCTATCTTCGTCAATCACTCAGTGGTGAAGCTCTTGCTAGAGTGGAACACATTGAAGCTGACGAAAATGGTTTTCAGCTTGCATGGAACCTCTTGAGGGAGAGGTATGACAACAAGAGATTAATTGCTGCCAGGCACGTCACGGCAATTGAATCTCCGCCTACCATAAAGCGTAACTGTCCGCAATCATTACGGGTATTCATTGACTTTTGCAAGTCCCACATCACCGCACTCGAAGCGCTTCAACTTGGAGTCCAAATCAAGGACTTGTTGTATATGCACAAAATGTTGTTGCAGTTGGATACTGCTACTGTTCGAGAATGGGAAAAGAGTGTTGGTATACACGACATTCCCACCATTGATAAATTTTGGAATTTTTTGGAATCACAATGCAAAATCATGGAAGCTGTTGCTTCAAGCTCAGCTAACCATCATCAAGGAAATGTACAGCAAGGTACATCCAACTCGGTTGGTGCTCATAGCAAGCCGAAGTTCAACCAAAATCAATCGAATGTTCAAGCTAGGATGCAGGTTACTACCTCTTCTATGTCACCTTGTAGTTTTTGTAATTCTGTTGGTCATTTTCCAAATCGTTGTAATGAATTATTGAAGTTACAGGTTACTGATCGTTGGAATGCTGTCCGTGACAAAAGGTTATGTTATAATTGCCTCAAGCCTTTCGCACCCAATCATGTTTGTTCGGACAAATCGTGTATGCTTTGTGGCAAGAGTCACCACACTGTTCTTCACAGGTCGTATCCTCAATCACGGGACACTCAGCCTACTTCTAAGGATAAGGTAACTTCAAATCTTATTCATTCTCAATCTTTTGCTCCCTCCAAGGGTAAGAATGCTGTTTTGAATTCCGTCATGGTTCAGAATGTGGAAGCAACTAAGCAAGCTGTTTCTCATGCAGAACAGCCTCAGAAGAACTCTCATGTCACAATGAGCTCCACTTCGTCACTGTGTTTGCAACAGCAATCAACTGTCGCCTTGTTACCTACTGCTGAAGTTTTGGTTCAAACTTCTAGTGGGGAATTTATTAAAGCAACCGCGCTTTTAGACTCTTGCTCTGATTGTAATTTGATGTCAACTAGGTTGGCTGAAAAATTGTCACTTGTTACTTGTATTCTGACACTTTGATTCATAGTGTAGGTGAGAATAAGACCAAATCATCTATTTCTCATTCAGTTTGCTTGTCTTCATCTGATCGTTCGTGGTCGGTTGAAGAAAATTGTATTGTAGTTGATAGCATATCATCTAATGTTCCTAGTGTAAACATTGATCTTTCCAAAATTTCAATTCCTGTTGAACTCAAATTAGCGGATCCATTGTTTGATCAGCCTAAGCCTGTAGATCTGTTACTTGGTGCTGGCATATTTGCATCTGTTCTTCAGCCTGGTAAATTGTATCTAGCTCAAAACGCTCCCATCCTTCAGAAAACCAGTCTAGGTTGGGTCATATTTGGTTCTTGTAAAACCATTCGTCCTATTGCAGCACCTCGTTCGTGCCTCCCTGCTTCGCCTGTGGCCACTCCCCGTAAGGTTATATCGAATTTTCTAACTTCGATGCGATAAATGATGTCTCGCATCAGCTGGAGAAATTTTGGAAGCTGGAAGAAATCTCTCCTCTACTTCCTCCCTCACCTGAGGTTTTGAAACTTGAGAAGCACTACACAACCACTACCACGCGTCTTGAAGATGGACGGTTTATGGTCACTCTTCCCAAAAAGGATAATTTCCACTCATTGGGTCATTCCCGATTTCAAGCATTGAACCGATTTCATTCATTAGAAAAACGGTTATCATCAAATGTTGAGTTGAAAACTCAATACACAGCTTTCATGGAAGAATACCAACAGTTGAATCACATGTCACCAGTGCCTCCAGCACCGGATAATGAAAAATGCTACTTCATTCCTCATCACCCGGTTTTTAAACCTGATTTGACCACTACAAAATTACGTGTAGTATTTGACGCTTCTGCTAAGTCTACCACTGGAACATCGCTTAATGAAGTATTGTATGTTGGTCATACAGTTCAGCCTGAACTGTTCGATATAGTTCTGCGCTTTCGCACATATCAAATAGCCTTCATTGCGGACATTACTAAAATGTACCGTCAAATCTTAGTCCATCCCTCTGACCGCAACCTTCAGAGAATATTTTGGAGATCTGATGCTACTCTACCCATTCAAGAATTCACCTTGAATACTGTAAGTTACGGCACTTCGCCGGCAGCTTTCTTAGCTACTCGTACACTTCATCATTTGGCCGATCTTGATACGGCACCCAACTCTGCTGTAGCTAATGTCATTAAAAATCACTTTTACGTTGATGACCTTATTTCTGGTTCTTCTTCGGTTTCAGAAGCTAAGCATTTAGTTCAACAATTGATCAGCACATTGGCTCAGGGTGGTTTCGAGCTTAGGAAATGGTTGTCCAACTCGCCTGAAGTTCTCGCTACTATTCCTTCTGATCTGCTTGAAGCAAACACTTCCAAACCGTTGTCTGATTTCAATGATAGTGTGGTCAAGGCACTAGGCCTCATTTGGAACTCCACTCTAGACGTCTTGACTATTTCCTCTAATGTTGCTGATGTATTGCATAAAACATCTTTCACTAAAAGAGAGCTTCTCTCTTGCATTTCAAGCATATTCGATCCATTAGGTTTGATTTCTCCTGTGGTCATTTTACCCAAAACACTTTTTCAAAAACTCTGGTTATTAAAGATTGTTGGGATCAAAAAATTCCGCAAGATCTGTTGGAAACTTGGTTGACAATTCTGCATGAATTGCCGAACATTGTTAACATTTCACTTCCGCGTTGTGTGTTATCAAAGGACTCTGATGCCTCGCTTGAGTTGCATGGCTTCGCCGATGCTAGTCTCACTGCTTACGGCGCCTGTATTTACGTCAGAAGCACCTCTCTCGGTAGCAGTCAAACTAGGTTGCTCACTTCCAAGTCCCGCATTGCCTCTTTGAACCCAGTTCTCTCTGTTCCCAGATTAGAACTACAGGCAGCTCTGCTACTTTCACGTCTTGTGAATAAGGTTTTAAAGGCTTCAAATCTTACTTTCTCTAATGTGTATTTGTGGACTGACTCGAAAACAGTCTGTGACTGGTTAAGAGCCCCTCCCGATCGTTCTAATATTTTTGTAGCTGTACTCATTTCTGAAATTCAGAATTCAACGTTTAACTTTCATTGGAATCATGTTCGTACTAGTAACAATCCTGCTGATTTGATATCTCGAGGTTGTACACCCAATCAGCTGGCCGCTAGTCATCTGTGGTGGAATGGTCCTTCATGGCTATCTATGCCGAATAGTTCTTGGGATTCTTTCTCTAGCAATGTTGCTATTTCTCAATCAGTTCAGGTATTAGCTACTACCTCGTCTCGTAATGATGTTATTTCAGGTATAATCAATAGTTGCTCCACCTATCACAAAATGTTCGTACAACAGCATATGTTCTACGGTTCATTCATAATTGTAAAAAACAAAATTCAGTCACTCCGCGTTTTGGTCAATTAACTATCTCTGAAATTTCAGAAGCTGAAAATTGTATCTTCAAATCTATTCAAGAAGAAGCTTTCTCTGCCGAACTTAAAGCATTGCGTCAGAATCAGGAGCTATTGCCTAATAGTTCTATTAAAGCCTTGTCACCATTTGTTCATTCAGATTCTCTGCTCAGAGTTGGTGGACGTTTGCAAAATGCAAATGCTTCTTTGATTACAAACATCAAATATTGTTGCCTAGCAATCATGAATTCACTCGTGCATTGATTGTTGCTCACCATCGTCGTATAAGTCATGCTGGGGTGCAGGCCACCATGGCCAGTGTAAGACAACGATTTTGGTTTCCCTCCACCCGTCGCACCATCAAAAGTGTATTGCGGCATTGCATATTGTGTTTTCGCTTTTCGGCTCTTCGCTCTGAGCAAATCATGGGTAGTTTACCAGCGGCCCGCGTTCAGGCTAACTTTCCCTTTTATAATTGTGGTTTGGATTACGCCGGTCCTATTTCCATCCGTGTAGGCGGCCCCAAATCTCGTACTTTTTCTAAGGCATACTTGTCGCTGTTTGTGTGTATGGTAACTCGTGCCGTTCATATTGAAACTGTCTCGGAACTTACTTCCAAGGCATTTATTGCCGCTCTGATTCGTTTTTCTGCTCGTCGTGGCATCCCGCATTCCATTTTTCGGACAACGCCACAACTTTCGTTGGTGCCAACAATGAGCTACGTGAGCTCCACGAATTTTTGTCCTCTGATCGTCTCAAATCAGATATTCATGACACTATGTCTGTACTCAACATCCAATGGCACTTCATTCCCCCTCGGGCTCCACACTTCGGTGGACTCTGGGAGAATGCGGTAAAAAATTTCAAACGCATATTCCATGTAGTCACTTCAACAAGGTATTTAACTTTGAAGAAACCTGTACTCTTGCTGCTCAGATCGAGGCCATCTTGAATTCGCGCCCTCTTGTTCCCTTGTCGGAAGATCCACATGATCTTGCCTACTTATCTCCAGGTCATTTTTTGATTGGACGTCCACTTACGTCATTACCCTTCTTGCCGCCTAACACCAAACACATTGACCATCGTTCACGTTGGTATCAACTTGCGTTTCTATCCAGGAGCTCTGGGATAGGTGGTCTCGTGAATATTTAACCACTCTTCAGAAAAAAGGCAAATGGTTAAGCAATTATGAAAATTTGAAGGTCGGTACAGTTGTCATCTTGAAGGATCCTGGTTCCGCGCAGTCCACTTGGAAGCTGGCGCGCATTACTGAAGTTCATCCCGGTAAGGACGACAAGGTTCGAGTTGTCACTGTTCTCACTCCCTCCGGCACCTTTAAGAGGGCTATTTCGAGTTTAGCACCTCTTCCCATTGATGAGGATTCTAGTTAATCCCCTTGCTATTATGGTTCATGTTGTATTTTCAGGTTTCATTGTTCTTTTCCCCTGGTTCTCACATGGGGCCCAGTTTTCAATTTCCAATTGCCTTGCCAGATTTTACATATTTCTTACTTTTTCTTATTGTGCCATACCCCCGTATGACACAAGGGGCCCAGTTTATGTAAAATCTGACAAAGCATTTATTGGAACGGTTCCACTTGTTATTCGTTCCGCTACTACGTAGACATCATGTTGTCATCATGTCTGTCTGTCTGCGCGCTGTGTCTTTTGTGCGTCTGCGCTGACCAGTGACGTCACAGTCGCGGTTCTTTGCCACTGCTCTTGTCAGCTGGTTTTCTATACTTTTATTCGTATTTTTTTGTCGGATTGTTTGCCGTTGCAATTTTAATATTTGTGCTATTCGATTTTTTAGAATTTAATCTTGTCTTTAGGCATCTTACCTTTTAGATATTTGTTACTTTTTCACCATTCGGTTGCGAGCGCTTTGCCTACGTTCTAACACATCCGGCAGCTTGCCTTTTTTCATTGTAGCTTGCAGCGTCTCCGTGTCTTTTTCAATGGTGGATAGTCGAGTGTGCTTCCTGCGCTCGGTCTAAACCGTTCATCTGAATTCATCGGACCACAGAACGTTTTTAAAGTGTGAATTATTCTTCAAATTAATTCGTTTGTTCTATTCTTCAGTGTGATTCAATTATTCATCGAGTTCTTCACTCAGTTACTCTGTTAAAATTGGATAAACTTTGTCTAAAATTGCAACCTGTGTGAGCGTTTCATCGCTATTCATTTGATCTACAGAACCTTTTTAAAGTGTGAATTATTCTCAGATTAATTCGTTTGTTCTATTCTTCAGTGTGATTCAATTATTCATCGAGTTCTTCACTCAGTTACTCTGTTAAAATTGGATAAACTTTGTCTAGAATTGCAACCTCGTGTGAGCTTCAGTTGCCATTTTTCTACAATTGGCTTCACCTCGTGAACCTCAAACTTACAAGTGCATCATCTCTACCGTTTGGAAATCAAGCCAAAATTTCCACAATTTGAAGATCGGATTATTCGTTTGGGATTCTACTCGCTCCAGCCTACTTTTCCATTGGGGGATTCGCCTGCTGTAGTGGACGTTTCCATGCTTGTCATCGCATGGCCAGATCACTTCATCGCTTGCTGATGTCCTGTTCCTGTTGGTATTGCGGAGTCATTGCCTGTCTGCCTGGCCGCATCTCCTCTTCAAAATTTTATTCAGGTTATGTAATCGTTCTTTTCAATTTTCATTTACGTATTCATCATTATTGTTTTATTAATGTATATCTTGACATTCAATTTTTTAAGGCCACTGACGCCTACTAATTGTTTTATTAATGTCTATCTTGACATTCAATTCACTGAGGCTACTGACGCCTACTCATTATTTGATTAATGTCTATCTTGACATTCATTCACTGAGGCCACTGACGCCTACTTATTATTGATTAATGTCTATCTTGACATGCAATTCACTAAGGCCACCGACGCCTATTAATTCATTGTATTTAACAGTTACCCTGGCTTTACAAGTGATTTTCTGAGGCCACTGACGCCTATATAATTGTATTCAATTGTAGCAATTATTCTTTGGATTTGACAGCTACCCTTGGCTTTACAAGTGATTTTCTGAGGCCACTGATGCCTATATAATTGTATTCAATTGTAGCAATTATTCGTTGGATTTGACAGCTACCCTTGGCTTTACAAGTGATTCATTGAAGGCCACTGTCGCCTATTACTCATTCTAATTGATGTCTGTCTTGACATTCAATTCATTGAAGGCCCATGTCGCCTATATTCAACCCGGACTGTCCTCATTGTATTTATTAGCTACCCTTAGCTCTTAAGTGATATTTTAAGGCCAGTAACGCCTATTAATTGTTTGGTCGAAGTCTATTTTGACATTCAAATCACTGAAGCCTATGCCGCATATATTTTTATACGTTACTTGCTGAGCATTTTTTTACAGCTTATTGTCATTTCTAATCAGTGTTATTGTACCTTAGTAATAACTTTCATTATAGCACTCATTTATATTCATTTCAGGTATCATTATTACTACCTTTGCATTTATTTTCAGACTTCAATGGTCATTAATGTCATTGACCTAATTTCTTTTAAATTTTGTAGTTCTCTACATTATTTCACATGTTGTAATTTTCCCAAGATTTGACTCATTGTTTTTGTATGTGCCATCTGCCTATTATTATTTAAAGATTCAAAGACTCAACCTACTTACAATTGTTTTTGTATGTGGCCATCTGCCTATTATTATTTTATTGATCTCAAGATATTTGATTCAATGTTTGTATGTGGCCACCTGCCTATCATTATTTCATTGATCCCAGGATACTTGACACAATTGTTTTTGTATGTGGCCATCTGCCTACTATTATCATCTTATTATTATTAAATCTTATATTGTTGATTCATTTAGTCTTTTATTGGCGTACTTACCACACTTCAAGCTATCAGTATTTTTATGTACAGAATTCAAAGATTTATTTGTAGGTATTTATACCAACTATCATCCACAGTCCACTGCCCTGCCCTTGGATTCTGTCACAAGCATAATATAGAAAGAAAAAGGAGCCTCCTTCATACGCCAATATTAGAGTGAAAATCAGACTATAGAATTATTCATCATAAAATCAGCTGACAAGTGATTACACAGATGTGTGGAGTTGTGGAGAAGCCAGTACTGTATTTGTATAAGGTTTATAGTTTTGATCAAATACCTTAAAGAGGTATGCATCTTTAAGCTGGGCTTACACCAAAGTTATCAACAATATGTTAATAACTTAATCCTTATAGATTCTATTGGATTGAACGGAAGTTGACAAACACACATCTTCATCATGTGTATGATAAGTTATGTTCAATCTAATATAATCTGTAAGGATTAAGTTATTAACATTTTCACTCTTGGACAATTAATTACGACATAGCAGTCAGGTATTTATATAAATAAAAGCTATTAGCTTCTACTTACATTAGTGTAGCGCTTTCGGACACTAGGCCCTTCATCAACACTCAGAGTGTTGACAAACATTCAGAGTGTTGATGAAGGGCCTAGTGTCCGAAAGCGCTACCCTAATGTAAGTAGAAGCTAATAGCTTTTATTCATATAAATACCTGACTGCTATGTCGTAATTAATTGTTCAAAATTGATTATTTAACAAGCAGTTCGTAATGGAATCAAACATTGAAGAGTATTAACATTTTGTTAATAACTTTGGTCTAATTGCAGCTTAAAGGTATTTGGTTTCAATATTTTGTTTTGCAGTCATGGTATTATCATGCGTGCCCATTAGTATCAATATTCTCACATTCGAAAAAAATAATTTAATAGGTGATTAAAAATAATAAAATGAACTAAATAATGCTGGAGAAATTATAATATCTTTGATTGTAAAAAATTAATTTTCATCAGATAGAAAGATTATCACGGAACTGGATGAATTATATCATATGGAATACAAATTCAAACGTGAACTGAGTTTGTTAACATTTAAAACAAGTACTTGTAGATGAGAATACTGCGTGAGGACTACTGTTCACAGAACTACTAGTTTTATAAAGCAATAAAACAAGCAAATCAAAATGAATCACACTTACATAGGGTATTCCTTGAGTAAAGAGGGCATTTGAAACCATGTCATAATATTTTTGTCGATTTCTGATACAACACGAACTTTGCCATCTGTAAAGAAAAATGATTCTATACTCTCAGTCACTAATATTTTGGAGTTTGTAGAAGGAGTATTCTGACCCTGGTTGAAGGATGAGACTAGGAAGAAATGTTATTTCTAAATAAAATATAGGCTGTTACAGTAAATTGATTGAGAAAGTATAATCCTTTGTTTACTGAGAGATGTTGCATATCTCCACTCTTTATTATCAGGCGCAACATGCTTGAGCAAAGAGTTCTTTATTTATTTATGTAACAATATAAACTGGATTATATACTAATTTACATTAAAAAGCAGTAATGCTTATTATTCAACGAATTTTACGAAGTATGAAAAATTTGAGAATAAGAATTGAATGGAATTTGAAAAACGATAATATAATATTGTGATATGTAACTACAGAAATCGGCGGTGTTTCAACGAATAATTGTCGATTCTCTGTAAAGGATATGAAATCCTTTCCATTAACACACGACCGGGAGGAATTATTACAGACTCATCAGGTTGACTTGAATCACAGCCTTCTAGGTACTATTAATAGCACCTGCCGTGTCTGATAAAATTTCATGAGACATGCATGTCTGTTGCATATCTCTGTCGTTTGTCGCATGACCGTGATTTTCGGTTGTTGTTGTCAGTCGAGTGCAAATTGTCATCTTAGGAGGATAAATTACTCTATGATAATAGTTTTCAATAATTACCATACAAATTTATGTCAAAATATCGGGGACCGAGCTTCGCTCTAGAGTACAGAAGCATAGAAATGTATTACGAAAGAAGAAATTATAATAACATTCATACAGAAATGTTCTATCTAATCACAGTGAATTGAGATTAATTCCCAGAGGAATGCAAAAATTCCCCTCACAATACTACGTTAGTATAATATAGATCGTTGGTGACACCTTTCCGATACACAGGCGATGCCTCGAACATCTGTCACAAGCAGTGTGTAGGCTCTGATTTTACAACACGGGTTGGTTACATAATTATGCGACATTCCTCGGGCACTAGATTTGTTGTAGACATCAAGTCACAGTATACATACAGTATGGAAACTTGGCTAGTAACCTGACGCCAAAATCCGCCATCTTGTTAGCAAACGCCGCATTGTAATAGTATTGATGGTGGGTTCGGATCACTTAAATGATCCGCCATCTTGTTAGGAAGCGCCGCATTGTAATAGTATTGATGGTAGGTTCGGATCACATAAATGATCCGGATCAATTGATCTCATTCACTGCCACGAGCCAATCAGAAGAACAGGATTGGAACTCCCAAGGTCACGTGACGTGTCTAGTATTTGCGTCATGTAAAAAGCATTGGTTGGATAGGCATTTGATTACAAGTTTCCATTCTATACCTATTCTGTGATCATGTCTACGACACCAGTGTGAAGCTCGCTTTATTTATGACGTGAATCTCATAATAATAGATTGCCACCTTATCAAGACATATTTTTCATTTTTATCAAGACATATTTACAGTGAGATGAAGTGTTCACAGTATGGAATAAAAGTTAAAGTTTGTGAATATAATTTTAAAGAGTGGGATGAAAAATGAAGGAGTTCGGTATGACGTTATAATGTTAGTATAATATAATATTGGTGTTGTCATCCTCATTTATCATTCAACAAAGCAATTAGTGCTATTGTCTCCTAGCTCTGTTGCCAGATCTTTTTTCAACAATGTAGAAATATAATTAGTTAACAAAATATCAAATCTAAATCACGATAATTCATTATTCAATCATTTGAGAAAAAATTTGTGACAATTCGAATATAATAATTGATTATTTTAAACAAGAATGAACAGTTGATATTATATCATAAAAATATATATATAAACAGGATACACACGACACAGATAGATTAAAAATACTTAAAAACTTACATTTAAACAAGAATTTTCGGGGGCTGGGCCCCCTTTGTCAATCAACCAGGAAGTGAAGTGCAGATTTGGACATTCTAACGGTCGTGACCACAGAGACGCGGTAGAGATGTTGTGTAGACCATAGAGCACAGACGAACGGAGGTGCACTGATTGAAGGAGCATTATGGGATTAGTTGGTGGGCCATGATGTATTATTTCAAGCTGGAGATCTCAAATTTGACTGGGTTATTGATAAGGAAAGGTGCAGATTATGAATTGATAGAAAAGAGGAGATTTAAAATTAGAAATCCAAGATGAAGTAGAATAAAATTAGAAAATGGAATTATAGAATTGAATTAGAATTAAATTTATTTTTATTTTTATTGAAAATTTATTATATATTTGATAGCGGTGAAATTTCTTATATATGATGGATATATAATATAGATAATATAATAATTATATATAGATGGATATATCAATCATATATAAGAAATTCCACAGCTATCAAATATATAATAAATTTTCAATAAGAATAAAAAAAAAATTAATATTCCAATTCAATTCTATAATTCCATTCTCTAATTTTATTCTACTTCATTTTGGATTTCTAATTTTAAATCTCCTCTTTTCTATCAATTCATAATCTACACCTTTCCTTATCAATAACCCACTCAAATTTGAAATCTTCCGCTTGAAATAACTCATCATGGCCCACCAACTAATCCCATAATGCTCCTTCAATCAGCAGTGCGCCTCCGTTCGTCTGTGTTCTATGGTCTACACAACATCTCTACGTGTCTCTGTGGTCACGACCGATAGAATGTTCAAATCTGCACTTCACTTTCTGGTTGATTGACATAGGGTGCCCAGCCCCCAAAAATTCTCGTTTAAATGTAAGTTTTTAAGTGTTTATAATCTATCCATGTCATGTGTATCCTGTTTATATTTTTATTACAAAACTTTAAAGTGTCTTCTGTTAAGTGCTATATGTTATAATATATATATATATATATATATATATAATATATATATATATAATATATATATATATATATATATAGAAGACACTTTAAAGTTTGTAATATAAATTATAACAGGAGACACAAGACATAAATAGATTGCAAACACTTGAAAACTTACATTGGAAATGGGGGAAATTTTCGGAGACTGAGTCTCCTTCCTCAACCGAGCAGACTCTGTAAAATTCCTTATGCTGTGAAAAGAATCATAATAATGATCTCTACTCCTTGATCAATATCTTCTTGTATTCTTTTGAAATTGGTGTATACTGTTGGAAATGTAATAAATAAATAAATAAATAAATAAATAAATAAATAAATAAATAAATAAATAAATAAATAATAAATAAATAAATAAATACATAAATAATTAATTAAATAAATAAATAAATAAATAATAAATAATAAATAAATGAATGAATGAATAAATAAATAAATAAATAAATAAATAAATAAATAAATAAATAAATAAATAAATAAATAAATAAATAAATAAATAAATAAATAAATAAATAAATAAATAAATAAATAAATAAATAATAAATAAATAAATAAATGAATAAATTAATAATAAATAAATAAATAAATAATAATAAATAATAAATAAATAAATGAATAAATAAATAAATAAAAAATAAATAAATAAATAAATATCAATGATTAAATCTATTTGATTGTGCTCATATCTCACGTGAACTTTGCATCAAAAATTGAATAGAATTGTTTCAAAATAATTGAAAATATAATTGATTGATTAATAATCATCAAAATATGCCTATAAACTATCCTCGGTAAGTTGGAATCTTTATGCAAAATTTAGGGCCAGTTTCCGAGCTCGGGATCTATACCGTAAGTTCTGGACTTACAGAGTCCAGGACTAAAATAATCGCTCGGGTCTAAATCGAGTTCTGAGTCACAATTTTATCTTCTAAGCTCCGAGGTCTATTGAGTTCTCAACTTATTGAGTCCAGGACTTTAATGTAGTAAACATGAGGGAAATTCACAATATTTTGCTGTTGTATTGTTGGCATTATAGCAAAATGGAAACAGCTTATTGCAGTGGGATGATTCATAGGAGCATGCTCTCCAAACTATTTTGTAAAATTATTTTGTGAAAATACGTTTCGATTTCTTTGTAGGCCTAATCAAAGCAAGACCTTACCTTTTGAAAGATGAATGAATAAACATTTCATTTCACGTTATGCTATTATTGATCATCATTGATCCTAACCAGTGATTTAGGGATAAAAATTTAATTAGGCTATTGAGTTTGAAAACGTATTTGTTTTGAAAAAAGACTGGAATAATAATAATTTATTATTGTTATATTAAAATGTTGATTTTTTTTTCATGAATAATATTCATCAAGGTATTCAAGGTGGAATTTCAAGAAGGCTAACTGGAATGGGTTCACAACCGAATTGGATAAATGTATCCATTGGATCCCTCCAACCCCTGAGAATTACAAGAGGTTTAAAGGTCTTGTTGTCGCAATTGCAAAGAAACATATACCAAGAGGTTTCAGGAAGGAATATATTCCAGGCTGGAGTAGAGAAAGTGACCATCTATACAAGCAGTTTCAGGAAAAAATGACCAATGGATTGCAGGATAGCTCCTTAACAGCTTGGATGAGGCACATAGAAAGAAATGGTCCCAGACAATGGAGGAGATGGACTTTAGACATTCCAGCCGCCGGGCTTCGAGTCTTCTCAGGAAACAGGGCAGTGCAAGTATTACTACACACCAGAGCTCCCCTATCCATCCAGATCAGGTGGCAGAGCAAATAGTCAAAACATCTAAGGCTGCTGGCTGTTTGGATCATGCAGTGGAGGTAAGAAATGGACTGAAAGAGCTTAAAGCTATGGCTGTGGAGGACTTACACCTGTCCAGTGATTTCTCAGTAGAGGAGGTGGATGCTGCTCTTTGTAATACCAAGTGTGGAAAGGCACCTGACTTTGATGGAATCCACCCAGAGTTTCTGGTGCATGCTGGAGGGAAGGTTAGGCTGTGGTTGTCACGCTTTTATACAAAAATTCTGCAAACTGGAAATCTCCCAGCAGATTTCAAGGAGTCCAAAATAGTTTCAATCCTCAAGCCTGGCAAACCTTGTGATGATGTGAAAAGCTACCGCCCAATTGCACTGCTGAGTGTGAGTTACAAAGTGCTAGAGAGGCTTCTCTACAATAGGATAAGTAAAATAATACTAGAGCATGTACCGATTGAACAGGCTGGATTTCGAACCAACCGGAGTTGTACAGACCAGGTTCTCTCTTTGACGACATATATCGAGGCAGGCTTCCAAAAGGGATTGAAAACATCTGTTGCCTTTGTGGACCTGAGTGCTGCTTATGATACAGTGTGGAGAGAGGGACTCATTTTCAAACTCCTGCATGTTCTACCAAGCCTAAAAATCATTCAATTGATAAATAACATGCTAAAGAACAGATGCTTCAGAGTGCTCATGGATAGGCTAAGCAGAAGAAAATAATCAATAATGGATTGCCACAGGGTTCAATCTTGTCCCCACTCCTTTTCAACTTGTACTCAGCAGATCTTCCCAACATACCATCAAGGATCTTCATGTATGCTGATGACATTGCTGTGGCCACTCAAGACAAGAGTATGAAGACAACATCAGAGAGCCTCACTGAAGACCTATCTTCCCTTTCAGTTTATTTCCACAAGTGGAGGCTACACTCTAACATGAAAAAAACAGAGGTGTGCTGTTTTCACTTGAATAATGGGGAGGCTAGGGTAGAACTGGATGTGAGGTTTGACAACACGCAATTACAGCATAATTTCTTTCCAAAGTACCTTGGAGTGACGCTTGACCGCACTCTGTCCTAAAAAAATCACCTTCATAATGTTGCTGAGAAACTAAAAACTAGGAATAATATTCAGAATTATTTGTACTTTCACATGAGATGTGATTTCGCATTACTATATAGGTACTCTGGCTCCAAGTTGTATAGAGTAAAGTAGATTTTTTCCAAAATTGAAAAATAAATCTTAAAAAACACCCCTTCTTGAAAAGCTGTGTATAGATATACAAAACCAAAATATTTTAGAATCCTGTGCGACCATTCAATTATAAAAATGTATTGTCTCCGAGTTTGTAGAGACCGCTTTTTTCGGAAAAAGCACAAGGACTTTGAGGTAGAATGGAAAAGTCTCAAAATTTGTTTTTTAGAGGTGGACCCACACAGCACAAGTATGTTCTGAGTATTTTCTAGGAACGTTCTCTAAGAAGTTTAGGGACATCCCCAGAACGTTCTGTATGTACCTTGGAATGTCCTGGGGATGTCCCTGGAAGGAGCGAATGTCCAAAATTAGCAGGTTCCAGGGACATTCTCAGAGCACATCCCAGGGGTGTTGTGGAACATTTTTAAGACATTCTCAGTATGTTCAGAGGATCTTCAAGGGATGCGCCCCACACAGCACAAGTATGTTCTGAGCATTTTCTAGGAACGTTCTCTAAGAAGTTAGGGGACATCCCCGGAACGTTCTGTATGTACCTAGGAATGTCCTGGGGATGTCCCTGGAAGGAGCGAATGTCCAAGAATAGCAGGTTCCTGGAACATTCTCAGAGCACATCCCAGGGGTGTTGTGGAACATTCTTAAGACATTCTCAGTAAGTCTTCAAGGGATGCTCTCTAGAAGTTGGCGGGCATCCTGAGAAAATTCTATATGTGCCTTGAAATGTCCCTGGAACACAGTTATTTATAACCTATGAACACTGAAAATGGTCTCACCACTTTTTAAACAAAATAATAAACATGCAAAGAGCCCACCCCAGCAGCTGAGTGCATCTTTTAAAAAAAATAGATTTGATGGGCTAAATGAGAATTTAACTTTTTTGATGAATTCAAAAACATTGCAAAGATATGTTTTTATTTTGAATATGATTATTGTTTTTTTTTATTAATAATGATTAATTTTATCTTTCAAACCCTTAAGGTTTCTTTATCTTTTAGGTCAAGCTTATATTTTACAGCTGCCTATATGTCAGCTTGTGAATTTCGGGGATGAGATATTTTGATTTTCCACAGACACACTCACTCGCTCACTTCCATTATCCACAGACTACGAAATTATCAGCTGTTTTTCCAATGATGAATAATTATTATCCTTTTCATGTCCTTCAGCGAGTTGTCCCAGGGATGAGACCTAGTGCGATATAATTTTTATATTATTAACCTATGTTAATAATAATGTTACAAATTTCTTGAGTATCATTAGAGCCATTTTTGAGATCCGGTATAATAAAAATATATAAACATGAATTGCTCGTTTAATAGTACCGTATAGGATAGGATACATTACACAATTGCAATTGAATGCAGTGATTTTTTAATGTTTGAGACTTTTGTTAGTGTTATATTTGAAATTGAGGATTCAACAATTTCCTTATTCTGTACTGACTGAAAACATAAATACTGTATTAAAAAATTACTGCATTCAATTGGAATTGTGTACTGTATGAAAATGAATAAGATAATGAATGTTATGTAATATATAGTTATTATTGGAGTAATTGGCTTTATATATTGAATATATTCCAATTTTGGATTGAAATTATATGAGTTTTAGTCATTATTAAAAATTATAATAATATTAATTAATTCAAAACTTTATAATAGATGGAATATTTGAGATTTGAATGAAATCAAAGATCATTTATAATGATTACAAAAAACTTTATTTACAAAACATTGTAAAATGTACAGTACCTATTAGAAATAGATTTTTCAAATAAAAGATAATTTCATTATTATAAGTGCAGTATGATTGAAATTTAAGTGCAATATGATTCAAATTCAAGTAGACATAATTTTGTTTCTTGTAGTTGAAAGCAGCCTCTTAAATCACAGTTTTTCGCAAACCTGAAAAATGAAAAATAATTAGTTTACTTAAGTAATTTTTATACAGAGCTGAATATGTTACATACACATATGTTGATTTGCTGATGGTCAAAAATCTATCAAAACTAATATCATAGCCACCTCTAATACAAGGCCCCGACCTACGATATTGCAACGTTGCAGTGTAGGCCTAGAATCTAATACTTCATTGGTGAAAAAGATTTAAAAAAATACCAGCTGATCTTTTTCACCAATCATGTATTAGATTCTAGACCCACACTGCGACGTTGCAATATCATAGGCCGGGGCCTTGTGTTAGAGGTGGCTATGCTACTATAAATCGAATAGAGAGCATAGAATTTCATCAAAACATGTCCTTTCAGGTGATTTCACATCTTTATCACTAATTTAATGTTTTAAAAGTAATGCTGCCTACTTAAAAATTGCAAGAATGGAATTGTGTATTTTTTAAATTTACACATTTTCTGTGGAAAATACACTCAAGGAAGATCAAGTTCTGCTTACATTCCAGGAGGCTCAATTATAATTATTAAATTCCTGGAAATTTCCAATTGATTTCACGCCAGTATAAAAATCCTGAACAATTCCCGGACTGAAGTAAGTCACCCTGTCAAATAAACTAACGCCTAATAAAGGACAGATTTAACTTTTTTCTCATTACAGAAAAACACATGCATGGCGCAGCCTGCTAATAGTTGAAGCGCAGTTATAAGTAATAATTTCAATAACTTGGACCATTTAAAAAATAATAGCCTAGGGCCTAAGTTGAAAGTGTAGGCCTATGTTAAAAAAGTAAGTTATGTGGTTTAATTATCTGAATAAGATTCTAAATTGATTGCAATTACATATTTTACTTTAAACTGGCCAGTAAAGGATAATTTAGCCTTTTAATGGGGGGAGCAAGATACCCCCTTTGGTAATCCTACAGTTGAGTGGTCTCACCACCAATTTTTTATATAAAGAAATATAGGTGTTAGGTTAGACTAGTTTAGTATAAGTTGGGTATACCGTATTTTGAATATTAGTTGAGTCGAATTAATTCTAAACTCATCCTTCAGCTTATCCTAATAACATAACCTTGCGCATTTTTACAATAATTGTTGATTCACTTGTTGATCAATTTGAGTGTCAAAAAGTGATATTAACCTTAAATCAACAATAAATTATTGCAAAAATGCGTAAGGTTATGTTAAGCTGAAGGATGAGTTGAGAATTAATTCGACTCAACTAATATTCAAAATACGGTACCCAACTAATACTAAACTTAACCTTTAGCTTACCTTGGCTTTTTCTAACAACATAACCTTATGCTTTTCTCCAATAATATTGATAATTAAAGGTTATTCTGAAGTGACTATTCAAGTAACTTTTAGCCCAACTTCACCGGAGGATAAAACTTATTCAAATTCTGATTACTAAGATAAATATCACTTCCTAACACTGAAATTGATTCTATTTAACCATAATTATTATGCCTAACCTGACACATTTCTTTATAATAAAAGATATTGAAGCTGAGGCCAATCAACTGTTGAATAACTAAACTATTTGAGTATGGTAGCCTATTATTAAAGTAATAAAAAAATGAGGCAACAATTTAGAAAAGGTTCTAAATAATAATCCTTTCTTAGCAACATCTTATGTTCAAACGTGCAAGACCAATAAATTAATTATGTACTTAGATTAAAGTACTTAATTACGTTTTAATATAATTGTATCAGCTTCAATAGAATACCTATAGGCCTATTTACTCGAATATAATGACTATTCAACATAGATATTATTATAATTATTATAAACTTACCTTGAACTTGAAAACACAACCGTAAACACAATACACAATACACGTAGTGACGTAGTGTTTGATCGTTTGGTCGTGTTTGGTGTGGCTGGCAGTAGATGGCAGTAGAGTAGCATGATTTAGCAGGAATGAAAATTAAAATCAGAACCAGAAGTCTAACTCAAACTCGTTTCATATTATAAAAACACTGATTAGATAAATAATAGATCAGCAGCTGAACATTAATCAAGAATATTGACCAAATTTGAGTTTTATCTATTATCAAGTTACATTAGAAGAATGTAATTACAGACATTTTTATCAGTTGGTACTTGATGTCGGATGTCATACGCAGACGAGTAGCGCGACTTTCAAAACCAATGTTTTCAATTTATACAACTTTTTTTTCTTGAAAAGTGAAATACCGGTATTTGATCACTCTGTACAGTTGATTGATGACGAATACTTCGAAAATATTAGATGGCAAGTTTCCAAATTGACAGAATTAAGTAGAAAAGTGAGAAGTACAATTTTGTACACCGAAAGTCAAGTAAGCTATATGGAATTTTAATGGTTTTTGTTTGATTCAATTGAATAATGTACAAAAATAGCAAAAATGCTTTTTACTCAAAAACTATGGCTCTAATCAAAAATATGTACTGATTAAAAAATGTTTGCAATGCAATTCTACATCTAGTACACATAATTTCGCGCTGATTTTTTCTTATTTAAAAAATGTGATGGCTAAATTTTCCAAGTTGTTAGTGATAAGAGATTTGAAAATTCATTACTCCTCAAATATTTAGAATCTAGCTTCCCCTCGTCCTAAAAATAGAATAACACTCAAATATAGTTCATATATGTCAATTTCAGCCCAAACCCCGGCTTATATCACAAGTTGAAAGTATATTTTCGCTAAATTTTGAAGGACCGTTGTGACGACCAGGGGTGGAATATAAGAGCGTGCTTTACAGACATATTAGATGTCATATAGGTTTATATGTGTGCCAAGTTTCGCTCTGATCAGATGAGGGGTTGAAGAGTTACGAGCGCCCAACGAAATAATGAAGAATATTATTGGAAGAATATCTGTTCATCTCTCTGTGTCAAGCAGAAATTTCCTGGTATCTCATTTTTTCTAATAAACATTTATGTTGTAATGATGACCTCTATAGTCTTTTTATCTAATAGGCTAGATATCTACCACAATAACATCAACATCACTATACTATACAGAGAAGGTTCCTATATATATGTCCATGATACGTCCCCAGAACATTCTCAGCAAATATGCAAATATCTCAAATCTATTTCAGCAATGAAATTATTATGTTTGACGGAAATATACGTGGATAACTTTTTAAAGTTGTCAAGAACTTCACAAACTATTACAATATAAATATGGATAATTCCACTTCTATTCATATCTCAACAACAATGTCAAATTGATCAATTCTGTGAATGCCATTGTGTTTTACAATAGAAATTGTATGAATGATGTGAATTTCATATTTCTAGCTCGATCCCTTGACTCAACTCAGAAAATTTTTATTTTGTATCTACAGTATGTCCCTGGAACGTTCTCAGCATATTCATGCAAATAGCTCAACTGATAATGGTAAATAACCAAAACTGCTGGTACCTATCTCAGTTTTTAAATAAGTCAATGAACTTCACCACAACAGAGAAGGTCCATGACACGTCCCTAGCATAAATATGCAAAATATCTCAAATTTATTTTGGCAATGAAATTCTGTGGTACCTTCTGAGAACATGATCTGCACATTCTACAAGTTCTGGGATGTTTACAGAAAATGAGAAATTTATATGAGTTTTTTTGTAAAATTTCACAGTGTTTCTTATTTTGTTTTACATAAACATGCAATATAATAATAAAAACTTAAATTTTGTGTTGAAATTCTTCTATGTGAATATCCATTGTAGTTCCTCAGAACATCCCACATATCCTAAGACATGCTCATGATATGTCCCTCGAACATTCTCAGCATATGTGCAAATATCTCGAATCAACTTTGACAATGACTTTCTGTGGTACCTCCCGAGAACATGATCTGCACATTCCTTAGGTATACTGTGATGTTTACAGAGCATGAGGAACTTATGTGAGATTTCTTGTAAAATTTGACTTATATAGTGCTATATAAATATGTTTAACATTCATCTAATATAATATCTCATATCAGAAAAAAATTTGTCTGTTGAAATGTATTTCTGAGAATATTCTATGTAGGTCTTCTGAACGTCCCACATGACCTGGGACGTTTACGGAATGTAGGGAACCAAAATAGAATGTCCCAGGGAGGTTTTGTGCTGTGTGGGGCCCTCCCCTGATTGTGATTGTGGAGAGGTGGAGAGGCTAGACAAACAATGAATCATATCATCCGGCATTGTGCTATTCGAGCCTATCAGGGCAGTTCAGATGATTTTATAGCAGCATCTCCACAAGCAATAGCCTACATAACCAACCTGAACATTCAAGTTTGAATTGATCATTTCCTATTTCCTTGTGCTTATAATACACTTTTCTTTGTCATATATTTTTGTTTGTATTCTATAACCTAGATAGATGGTTTTATTTTGTTTTATATATATATTTTTTTTCAAGCTGACAAAGGTCAAAGACCTGCATATTTTTGTGAATTCATGTGTGTGTATGTGTGTGTCTATGTGTTTGCCATACGCTAATAATAATAATAATCAAGGTATTCGAAAGGTAAGCGAGTTTATGCACAGTTGGTAGCCTTTAGAGGGATAGCCTACTTGTATCACAGTATACATACAGTGAGGAAACTTGGCTATACCCTGACGCCAAAATCCACCATCTTGTTAGGAAGCGTCGCATTGTATTAGTATTGATGGTAGGTTCGGATCACTTTAATGATCCGGATCAATTGATCTCGTTCACTGCCACGAGCTAATCAGAAGACCAGGATTGGAACTTCCCAAGGTCACGTGACGTGTTCAGTATTGGGGTCTTGTAAAAAGTATTGGTTAGATAGGCGTTTGATTACAAGTTTCCATTCTGTATCTATTCTGTGCTTGTATAGCTGACTTGAAAGTCTGCATAAGATTCATCAAACCAAACTGTTAGCATGCAGCTGTTATCAATGAGAAATACTGACAGTTTGCAACAGGCACTCACCTTAACAGTTAAACACCGATACAATTCTTGCTTGATTATGGCAAAGCCAACTTGTTTCGAAATGAGATTATCTTGTTCATCTTGTTCATCTTCAAGTATATTTCTTCTGCTGAAAATCCTCGTAGAGAAGGCTCCATCTGGTTTGGAGACGTATGATTCATGGTTCTTGTGACAGCTGAAAATTTAAATTGCAACTTTTAGTTGAAATGATTCATTCACAAACAATATTTGTTCTAAAAGGTGCTTAGGAAGAAATGAAGATATTCGCTCATAGCTGAAAGTCTATACTTTTATACTCACGAAGCCACGTCATCCTCTCCTGATGTGATGTCATAAGCATACGGCGAACCTACTTCCAAATAAACTCCTTTCAATATGTATTCTGACTGTTCGTATATCGAACTAAAATCACGATAATGGATGAAATCACTGGCGAATTCCAGATCCTTGCTGCAATAATATAACAATATCAATAATTATTGTTATTTATATTATGAAATATACTATTCTATTTAATATCAAGCTAGCAATTTATGGGTATGTCCGATGGATTACGTAAATGGCTCTAATGATTTCGATGAGTTTTGAAAAATCGATGGTTTAAACTACAGTTACCCTATAAGGTAACTGAAGCCTTATATAGTGACAGTGGTTCAAACCAGGTTTGCTTTAGAATCTCTTTATCCACATAGCAGCTATTAGGGATTGGGGAATAGGGATAAGGTACTAGAAAATATAATTATGGAGGGAATGACTGAGGGAAGGAATGAGCGAGAAAGGCCAAGACTGGAGTACATAGAACAACTAGAGAAGGATCTGAGATTTATTAATTTATTTATTCAACCGAGGAAGAACGACATAATCATAGAATGATTGGAAATGGATAAACAGGCTCAAAGCCTTTACTATTACATTCCAGAATTTGATTGAAAATTGGTCCAAAAGAGGTTATGATACGTCAACACTTTCAGCAAACACAAATATTCATGGTCCCAAAGCAATTACAAAAAACTTTGAATGTTGATATAGGAAATCAATTCAAAGACTCCACTGTAGTAATGTGTTAAAGTAGTAACAGCAGACTATTAATAACAGAAAGATAACTAAATCTTGAAATCTTCGGCTTCTTCGAACTCACCTAATTTGTTTCGCAAAACCCTGTTTTTGTCTTCATTGACTGGGAAAACTATAGTCAGCGGAAAAAATAGTCCGATGGAAATTGGAATGGCTGACTAAAACCAGTTAAGCTAGTTACAAACACATCTATTTTGGATTCACGATTTTTTGCCGTCCTTATAAATTCTATCAGATTAGACTAAACTGGACACACATCATCTGTTCGATCTTTAGTATTTATAAGGACGGCAAAAAATCGTGAATCCAAAATCGATGTGTGTGTAACTACCTTAACTGGCTTTAGTCAGCCATTCCAATTTCCATCGGACTATTTTCTGCTGACTATAGTTTTCCCAGCCAATGAAGACAAAAACAGGGTTTTGCGAAACAAATTAGGTGAGTTCGAAGAAGCCAAAGATTTCAAGATTTAGTTATTTTGTTATCTTTCTGTTAACGCCTACTAGATACTAATACAAGATAACTAGATATTAATACAAGTAATTATTGGTATAGAATTGTAGGGAATTTCATCCTCTATGATTCCTGTAATCTATAATTTGTCTTCAGCAATTCCGCTTGATTGAAAAATGGCTTGAACTTTTGGAGAGAGGATAAATTTCTTGAAATCTTCGGCTTCTATAAACTTACTCAACTAATTTCAAAACTAGTTTTGTTCTTAAATTGATTCAATGCACGTGGAAGGGGAACCCTAGTCCACAGTTCAAGGCCAAATTCGATTCTCTATCATCAAGTGCTCCCGCGGTGGATGGCATTGAGAATAGAAAAAAAAACTTTTAAAAATAGTTTTCTCGAAAACATCTGTTGAACGACTCGAGGCTCAAGTCCTTGATAGAAACTTACTTGTTCATTGATATTGTTGTCATCGTATTCATAAACTACCCTATTACAGCATCAACTTATGCCTCGAATTCCCTACACATCTCCTGTTTTTCCTCCTCACATTCTTATTTTCAAATTCTGAATTATTTGAAATTAATAAAAACAATATAAAACATGTAGTACCCTTTTTATTTAAAACATTTTAAAACTTTGAAACATTTCAACGACTAGTTTTGGCCTTCTTCGGTCATTTTCAAGTAAAAATGAAGAATAATGATTTAAAACATTCCAATGACTAGTTCCAGCATAATTTGGCCATTTTCAAGTGAAATGGAAATTATTCAACTTGAAAATGGCCAAAGTAGGCCGAAACTAGTCGTTGAAATGTTTCAACGTTAAAGTTTTAAAATGTGCCTTGTTGTTGTCACTGTATAGGACCTTGAATAGGTTGGCAGATGGCTCCAATCTGAGTTTTCTTTTTTGCCGCTTCAATTGAACTATAGTGAGGTTATAATGACAGTGGAGATTCCCCAGTTTATCAGCCTATTTTATTCAATTTATTCAAAAATCTCAGTCTAAACTGATACAGCACAGGCTGTTCATAAATAAATGTAACATAAATTGGAGGATAATAACATAAGTTTGAGGCTGATGGTTAACATTTTGGAGCCCTTCTAACATGAAATTTCTAGAATTTAGCTGGAAATATGTACCAAATTTGAACATTTTCTGTTCATTTGCTCTTGATAACGCTGAGAAAACGCTGATTTCGGGCGTAATTTTCAAGTCATTCAACAACAACATCATTATACAATATTGTTCACCTTACCGAATTAGCTCTCTAAATTAGTTGAGTCATGTTCTCAGGGGATGAGGGTGGTTTAAAAGTTGCATTTTTCAGCGTTTTGCTTCCACGCTCATATCTTGAGAAGAATGCGTTCAACCGACATAACTAACTATTCAAAAATGAAGCTTGGTAAAGTCTCTACACTCTTTTTGTTCAGTGAAATATTGTGATACTCGCAACAGTTCCCGAGTTATAAGCTCTTGAAGGTGTGTAATTGTTGAAATAATAGGTTTTTATCCAATGTTTTGCTCTTTCAGGACTTATAACTCTCCAACAGTGCATCATAAAAACTTAATGCTTATCGTGATTAGTAGCGCATTGAATTATCTCTGAAATGATGTATTATGCCACTATTCCATGTTTTCCATCCATTGTTTATAATGGTGCATTTTGATACACCTTCAAATTAAATTTATTTGTGAAGAGAATTGGCTAGGTCTCATTGAAAGAAACCAGAAACATTATCATCAACTGTACTATCAATCGACTGAGATAGATAAGATAATAAAGACTCTAAATAATGTGATTATTGGCATCAGTACGAAAATAGAATTCATTTTTTAACCATTTAATAAAATAATAACAAAGAATTGAGGTTAGGTTCATTGGTAATAGTGCCTGTCGGAAATATCAATGGCGGTCAAGCCGGACGCAAAGAATTCTATCAGCTACCTCAGAACAGAATAATTGTATGCATACAGTATCCAATAAAACGAGGACAAAGTGATTTTGTAAATTCTAGCATGCCAAATAAGGGACATAAAACGTTTGAGAAAACACAAAAATATTTATTGTATAAATACCATTAAACAGAACATTTAAAAATCATGATAAAAATTAGGGGAAGTAGGATACAGTTTAATGAAGTACATTTGTACAAGAAAATATTGATGTACCAATCAGAGTCTAGTATTTGATAGGCGCTAAAAGTATATAATTCAAAAAGCCACCACGTAGTATTTTTTAAATTTATAAAAATATGTTATTTGTAAAAATTATACATAACTATGATTTACATGTGAGCGGATTCGAATGTGAAAAACATTTGTTTATTTTAAAATAATCTGTCTTCATATTACGAACTATTTACTGGAGCCAAAGGTTAGGTTAGGTTATGACATAGATAGAATGTTCTCCAAATTTGCAAACAGGACACATTATTTTACTAGCATTATTGGGTGACTGCATTTTAGGATTTGAAGTATTATTAGCTGTGACTGTAAACACTTTTTTTGAAGTATTACATTGATAATTATTACTCTTATCAGATAACTCTTGTGATCTTGAATTATCATTATAATTAGTTGAAACTTCCAGAGCATGAACTTGTTTTTGAATGAATTTAACTGAAACTTCAAATCTAGGAAGCTCTTGAGAATTAGATTTAAGTTCAAATTATTGTTTCCGTGTTCTACAGTAAACAATGCAATCCCAAATGAGTGAGAATGAATTCACTCAAGTTGTCAGTATTCAAAGCTTTCAAAGCAACAACAGAGTCTTTGAAAGTAGAAAGAAATTGATTGACACCTGCAATGAATTCCTTTCGAATAGGTTTGAAAGATAGAATAGTTTCCAATAAATTGGAGCCTAATACACGATTATTTTGATATCTGGTTATAGTCCAGTCAAGGAAAGGTTATAGAGGGAAGAGTTGGGAAAAGAATTTTTGAGTCCACAGTTCTGTTTAGGGTGGTAAGGAGATAAATATATCAAAAGTCCCCACCCCTACCCACTGTGCTAAGGGGGTGGGGGTGGTTTAAAGGTACCATTGTGATCCAATAACTCATTGGGTAACAAACCTCGCGAAGCACAGTCAGCTGGATTTGACAGTCAACATGATACCAACAAGAGGGAGGAATAGTATCCTGAATTTTCACAACTCTCGTAGCTACAAACGTTTTCAGCAAATGTGGTGAAGTTCGCAACCAACCAAGAACATTATTTGAGTCAGAAAATGCGTATATTTGAGAAATGGGAATGACATCTTTGAAAACATCCCTCAAGTACTCGAGAAGACGACTCATTAAGAGAGCACCATATAATTCCAAACGAGGAATCGATATCGTTTTCAAGGGGCTACATTAGACTTGACTAGAACAATACTTGAGGTAATTTCACGACCATGGGTAACCAGATGAACAACTGCTGACAGTCCCTTTTCTGAAGCATCAGAATACCCGCCCAAAAATGCCTTATCAAAGTCAGCTTGTGAAATCCATCTGTGGATATGAAGTTGTTCAAACAACTGTAATTGTTCACAATAATCATTCCATTCTTTCCAGATATATGATGGTACATTCTCATCTGAATCAATACCTAAACACCACAGATGTTGAATTGAGCATTCAACACGAAAAATAAGTGGTGATAGCCAGCCCATAGGATTGTACAAACGAGCAACGTGAGAAAGAAATATGCGTTTTGTACAATGAGAGTCAGAGTGTGTAACCTTTAGGAGAAGGATTCAAGTGACGAATTCCATCTAAGTCCCAAAACTCTAATTACCTCATCGCCACGCCGTCGTCGTCAATACATAGTGGAGTTTCGATATAATCAGTAGGAAGATCAGCTAATAATTCAGGAGTATTGCTACTCCATTTTCTCAACTCAAAACCGCGTTTAGAGAGTAGTGATACAATCAAGTTTTTAAAATCATGAAGACTCTCCTTGTTATTGGACTCAGTCGAAATATCATCAATATAAATATCGTTTGTGATAATTCGACTAGCTTCAGAACAATTAGAACATTTTCCTATTGCAATCTGGTGCAATGAGCGCTGCGCTAAATAGGGCGAAGAACTAAGCCCATATGTAATCGTATTCAATATTGTTAACATTCAATCGGTTCGTCAGGTTCAGGCCTCCAGAGTATGAGCTGAAATAAACGATCCGCTTCCTCACGAATCTAAATTTTTCGAAACATTTTTGAGATATCAGCAGTGAATACAAGTTGATGAACCGTCAAACACAACTGTTGTAGACGAACTTGTATCTTTCAAAACAACGTGGTGTGGGATGAAATTTACTTGAGAATTATCAGTTGAAAAGGTAGATTCAATACGAGTCATGTGACCCAATTGTTCATACTCTCTCAAAAAATCATGATAACCAGCCGCAAGTTTGGGCTGCTTAGCGAAGCGTCTCTCCATTGCTAACCAACATGACAGAGCATGTGAGTAAGAGTCGCCTCAAGGACCGAACCTCACTGTCACTCTATCTCAGACTTACCTAAGATGAAGCGGAATACAACTGTTTGCTCTCTTTTAACTTCTTCGAATCCATGAAATGTGATAGAAAGATTTTCATCTTTTTCTAAATTACAACGAATTACTGCTTGGTGTTTGAGATTCAAATTTAATTTGAGAGCAGTTAAAGAAGAACGACTCTCTCGACCACTCTCATGTTCGGAATTGAAGAAAGCATTGACTTTCCTCATCAAAGTCAACCAGCAAAAAAATTTCGCAGATGAAATAAATCGTATAAGTTGTGGAGAAAATTGCAACCCTTCTCTACAAAAGCTAGTTCCTTTCCTAGATGAGACGGATGTTCTCAGGGTGGGGGGAAGATTGAAGCATGCTCATCTTCCTAAGTCATTTATCCTGCTTTATTACCGAAATCCTGCCATTTCACAAATCTTCTAATTGATTTTTATCACTTGAAATAGTGCCTCACAATCTCCAATTCCTCGAGAATTCTGGATTGTGTCAGCAAGGAATGCTATTCGTTCACGATTGTCGTAATGTATCACTTGTTTCAAATTGAGTGCAAAGCCCAATTATTATTCTATTATGGGAGGCCTTCCTTAATCCAGGGTTATACAAGGCCGTCCATTTATAGCCTTAGAAATTGATTTTGGCGGTCCATTTTTCATAAAAGAGAGTAAGCGTCGTAACGCAAAGGCATATATTGCTCTATTTGTTTGTTTTTCTACGAAAGCCGCTCATATTGAACTCGTGTCTGACGCTTCATTATATCTGAAAAGGCGCATATTGTCAACTGACGCTTCCCTAGAAATTAAATACTAAACTGCATTCGATAGTTTTGTATCACTTCATGGAATGTGTCATACTGTATACACCGATTGTGGAACCAATTTTTTGGGTGCCAATAAACGCCTCAATGAGCTTTATGATCTCTTAGGTTCTTCTTCAGATTCTATTGAAGCTGAATCAGCAATGAGAGGAATCAAGTGGCATTTCAAAGCTCCATCAGCTCCTCACACAGGAGGACTTTGGGAACGTGGTATTCGTTCAGTAAAACATCATCTCTATAGAGTAATAAATGACCGCTCCTTGACTTATGAAGAACTGCTCACTCTTTCGACTAAGATTGAGGCTGTTCTAAACTCTAGACCACTGTGCCACAGAATAGGTACAGAATGGAAACTTGTAATCAATCGCCTATCTAACCAATGCTTTTTACATGACCCCAATACTAAACACGTCACGTGACCTTGGGAAGTTCCAATCCTGGTCTTCTGATTGGCTCGTAGCAGTGAACGAGATCAATTGATCCGGATCATTGAAGTGATCCGAACCTACCATCAATACTATTACAATGCGGCGCTTCCTAACAAGATGGCGGATTTTAGCGTCAGGGTACTAGCCAAGTTTCCGTACTGTATGTATACTGTGACTGTGCCCCCTTTCAGCTGACCCCACCGAATTGGATGTCCTTAAACCAGGACATTCATTGGAGCACCTCTCATAGCTCCTCCTGAACAAGACTTTAGTGACTTTAGTTTTACCTTGACTGCTGGCAGCACTTATCTAGAATATTCCAGCATTTTTGGATCTGTTAGTCACGTGAATACCTTCACACATTACAACAACGAAACAGGTGGTTCACTGACATCCCTAATGTAAAGAAAACGATCTTGTCTATTTAGTTGAGCGAACCCCTCCTTACAAGTGTTGAATGGGGCGTATACTTGCTACTAATCCTGGAGATGATGATGTAGTAAGAGGTAAGAGTTGCTACACTTAGAACAACTGGGACTCACCTCTGACCTGTAGTGAAGGTATGTCTTCTCAATGTATAGAATTTCATACTTGTGCAAGAAGCTTTCTATTTTTTATTCATTTTTTTCGTTTTACAAAGTTATATCTTTCACTTCACCCTTTTTGCATATATATATATATATATATATATATATATATATATATATTATATATATATATATTTAAAATCAAGATTGATCAATTTGCGATAAGCTTAACCCTTATCGCAAATTGATCAATCTTGATTTTAAATATAACAATGGTACAATTGTATACCGTTATTCTACGACTCAGTGCTCGACCAGACGTTCTACCACACGGCTGTATGCAATGCCGGCTCCGTGAGCTAGCTCGAGACCCGTGCTGTCTCTACTCTTCTTCAACGAGACCGTGCCGTCTAGGTGGAGACCCTTGCCATCTCAAACGTCCACCGCTGACGACATTATTTATGCTCTGAAAATCCCTCGCTGGACAACAAAGTAAGTACCAAATTTCCTTCTCTTCACCTACTATTTTTCTAGCAAATCTGTCACCGAAATCTTAGTTAGTTTTTTATAGTCTTAATATCTTACATTGCGTATCTTTGGAATTTTTTCGAAACCCGTTCTTAGTGAGCCTCTAGAAGGCGTTGAACTGAACATAATATGCCAAATTTAAACGTATTTGGTTCAGTATATTTTCAGTTCTGTTGATTATGAATGAGTGAATGAATAAATCAGTGACATTTTGTTTTTATATATAAATCCTATAGATAGATAGATTTATGTAAACCTAATTATGCAATTCTGTAACATACCTATGTTGTATATTTGAAGTGGGTAGTCCCTCGTCAGCAATAAATCCGTCTGTTCAAAAATATGAAATTCAATGGAATATGAAATTTGAAAAAGAATGGATAGTGAGACTAACGTTATAAAGTAAGTAAAAATGAGAGAATTATGGTGGAAGCAATTTCGAAATAAGAGCTATGAAAGAAAAGGCATTGAAATGGTTCTCATGCCTAGATGAAACATGTTATGCCCTTATCTTATTCTATAGCTAGGCTATGTCTTCTATGTTCAATATCTATTCAATTAATAAAGTCGAAAATTGGGATTTTCCCGTACATGTTTACGGGATAGGAAATAATTAATATATTTGATGCATCATTTCTTCTGAACTACCGAACTTTTTATAAAAAATATTGAATTTACCAAGGATGGTTATAGGCCTATTTCCATCATTATCAATCAATTAATTCCAATAAAAAAATATCGAATTAATATTTTTCCAATTCTAATTCAAACATTGATCCAAGATTCAAGATTTCTTTATTGCAGGAAACATTTATACAAATGCATAGCATTGTCATAAATTGAACATGGTAGATAAAAATAGTATTTACATTCAAAGAAATAATAATACAAACACAAGCATACAAACAGCAAACAAAATACCCTAAAATTAGAAACTCCTCTTTTCTATATGGACATATTTCTATTAAAATCTTTTTCACGGTTTTCTCTTTAAATTACCCACTTCTTGCTCCTTTAAATGTGCAGGAAGCTTATTATAAGCTCTTATATCAAACTCCTTAAAGCAGTTGAATGTATTTGCATGATTGCACTGGTTCACTCTAAGAGATTCAGAATTTCTAGTGTAATGGTTGTGAACGTTGTTATTCACAGAAATACTTGCTAAATTAATTCTTACATACATAAGACACTCAAGAATGTAAATAGCTGGTATTGTCAAAATCTTGAATTTTTCAAATGAATCTACACAATGGAAACGACTATTCACATTAGCAAAGACCCTTACTGCTCGTTTCTATAACACAAATAGTTTATTTACATTCGTATCATTACCCCAGGCTACAGCACCATAATACAAATGAGAAACGATTAAAACGAATATTTATCAATTTGGGATTCAAAGTTCACGTAACGTTAACTATAACTCAATGAACTATTCACGTGAACTAGATCCACATAATAGTCATTTAAGAATCCAATGAAGTTGAATCCAAATTTCAGTTTAAACTATCAGCTGACTCAATTGAGACACACTTCATTGAAGTGTGTACACAGCTACACACATGTCGTCAGTCATTTCTGTGTGATCACAGTGAAAGACTTTGAACAGTATCTTTTGCGGTTATTACTTTCCTTGCCCTATATAATTACCATAGGTAAGGAAATTATTGCTTTCCGAAGAAAAATTAAGGTACCCCAATTTGTAAATTTCTATACGTTTCAAGTTCCCCAAAAAAGTGGTTTTTGGGTATTGGTCTGTATGTGTGTGTGTGTGTGTGTGTGTGTGTGTGTGTGTGTGGTGTGTGTGTGTGTGTGTGTGTGTGTGTGTGTGTGTGTGTATGAGTGTATGTGCGTCTGTGTACACGATATCTCATCTCCCAATTAACGGAATGACTTGAAATTTGGAACTTAAGGTCCTTACAATATAAGGATCCGACACGAACATGGCTCCAACGATTTTGATCAAATTCATACCCGAATTAGTCTTTGATAAGCTCTATCAACTGCCATAAGTCCCATATCTGTAAAAATTTCAGGAGCTCCGCCCCATCTATGCAATGTTTTATTTTATATTCCCAATTATCAGGCTTCAGATACAATTTAAACAAAAAAATTCAAGTCAAAAAGATTGAGCATGAAAATCTCTACAATTAATGTACAGTAACATTTTCACCTAAAATTGAAAATAAGCTCGAAATTCGAGAAAATGTGATTATTTCAATTGCAAACTGTTTATAACTGTTGATTCTATTAAATCATTCACTATGAAGAGATAGCAGACCTCGTGTGTTTCCAGCATTATTGTCCTGTCACCAGCTGGCTCAGATCTTTGAATAGTAGTAGACTTGAGATGCGCGATAACACTAGTGTCAGGTGATCAATTTTCATAACGGCAAGGAAAGTTGTGTGAGTGCGCCACACCAGATTTTTTGTATTTTCGAAGCCTCTCGCTGATGACTCAGCATGCATGACGAGCATGTATGTACACACATGTTCAACACACTTGTTAGTGGCCGGAATGTTGGCTCCACTACTGAATACAATCACTCACCAAATCTCAATTGCTGGAAATAAAAAGTGTTGTATAGGCCTATTATGTGCTCGATTTGCAGAATATGATTAGCTGAAGAACATTATCACTCACCAAATCTAATTCGCTGATAAAAACGGTTGTAGTACATTATGTGCTCGATTTGCAGCCTCCCATCAGCATTGGATGTATGCACCTTCACTCCATCAGTATGGAAAACATTTGACACAACCTGGTTAACATTCAATGTGTACACACGCCTGATGCGGTATAATCTTTCTTCATTGTAGCTGAGATTTCCATTTTCACCCTAGAGGAAGTGATCAAAAGAGATCAATAAAAAAAAATGTATTGATATCAATAGGTATTTGGGCCAATACACAGTATCAATACACAATACATAGGTATCCATGGATACTTATTGATGTGTATTGGTCCGAATACGTATTGACATCAATATACATAAATGGATATCCATGGATATCAATACATAACCAGCTGTATTGATATCAATACACATCAATACATTTCCATGGATATGTATTGATGTGTATTGGCCCAAACACCTATTGATATCAATACACATCAATAGAAATCCATGGATGTCAATACATAACCAGCTCTATTGATATCAATACAGATCAATAGCCTGGCCCCTTTATAGAAAAAACCCCTTTTAAATCTAGGAGAGCTGCTTAGGATGAAGCAGCTCCCATTTGCAAGGATCAGAATATTCTAACCCAGCTGCAACTAGCATCAGACAGGAGAGTATACCTGTTTAATTATCTATAATAAATATAAGTAAATTGGATTCAGTGATTAGATATCTATTGACATATTGATGAAAAATTAAGGAATGTAAATAGTTAAGACATAAATAATGTGAAAAGTTGTTTATTAAAATAACTCAAATGCATGTCATTCATTTATGAAAAAAGGTCCTTATTGTGGTGCTCCAGAATACTTTAATCTCTTCCTGTTCAAAGTAACCATTTTTTGGTCTACATACAGGTTTATGTTACTGCACCTCGATATTAAATCTCAATTTTTGAAGCATTCAGATTTTCCTCCAGGATCCGGTGTTCGAACATTTCTAGAACAAATAACAGATGGAATTGAATAGAGAATGCATTTATTCAAATGCTAATTAATATATAATTATTATTCAACGAAAATCCTAAATAAATGCTGCAAATCACCCCGAAGACCTCTGCTACTGCAGATATTGACAACAGGGTTAACAGCTAGATGGAAATTCGATGAGAACTACTATCCAAAAATTAGTTGCCAGCCCAGGAATCGAACCCGGTACCTCCCAATTGCTAGTCAGGAATGCTTACCCTTACACCAAACTGACAATCTCTGGAAAGTTTTGGTGACCTTAAACTATTACCTGTGTTGAAAACAGTATATAAAATCAAACAGGTCGAGCAAAAACTTTTATTCATATAATATGCTGGACTGTGCCTCTAATAAATTCTGAAGGTCTAGGATAGGTTCGATAGACCAAATGCCGTTCAGAAAATACTTCGAGGGCAGAATCTTTTCGAACTTTATGCTCTACTGTGTGAAATTATTACTGCAGCTGCTTCCGCTCTGTAGTAGGAAATTTATTCCTAAGTTGAGATTGGGTGCAAATAAAAGCTTATATATTAGCAGATAAGGACAGAGAATATATGATCTCGATCTGACCCCACTCAATATTTCCACTTAGATATGTTCCTTTATCCAGATTTGGATCAATTATTTCAACGATCGTCTTTGATCGGCACCTAACAAGCATAAACGTGCCAGGCACAAAATCTGAAGGGCTAAAGAAATAATTGAACTCAGGAAGCAGAATATTAAATTAAAAATATAATGAGCAATAATAATAATTAACAAACAGTGCGGTTTCAGAATTTGATAAACAGGTTTTTGAACAATTTAATGTCGACAGACTTAGAGTTTGTGCTATGATGCTTTGCTATCATGCACGTTTTTTTTAACAAAGTTTAAATTCTTATAGATAAATTGAAATTCTAAATGATTCAACCAAAATGTTACAATATTTGAAACTCAATCAAGGTCGTGGTTCAGGAAGATGAGGACAGTTAAACGACCACCAAAATTTAAAATTCCAGTTCAGTATGATTCTTATATTAAGCGCTTTTAGACATGGCCAGATTATTTAGCGAAGTAATTTCTGTACTTTTTCAAAGGGAAGGGTGGGGCCCCCATAAAATAGAAAGAGAACTCACGTTATCCTTCTTGGCATAGTGGTTTCTTTAAATTAATTTATAATCGGTGGCTTGTCCAAACTTCAGTCTTCAGCACGTGGGGATTTTTGAAATTAATTATTTCTTTCACCAATTAAATGAAGAACAATTGAAATTCAGATTCAAAGAAGCAATCAATTGATAGGATGATTAAAAATATAACAAATAATAATATCGTCTCGAGTATAGGCTAACAATTAAAATACATAAATTGAATGAACAAGAATCTCACTAGAAAATGGCAACTTCCTAAAATGAAGGTCTTCACGGTGAAGGCATAAAAAATGAAGTGGTGTCTCATTTCTCAAAACTTTTGGCTGAACAGTTCCATCTTACCTCATTTGCATAGAAATTCTGCTATTGGTAGAATTAGTATAACATTTACATTATGTCAGAGATGAGTAAGAAAATAGTTCTTGTTTTACAATAAATAAACTCAAATTATCTGCCTTTATGAGTAAATAAATTTTCTTCATATTTCCCCTTATACAGCATACAATGTGTTACCGCATATGATAAGACCATTCTAGTCGCTGATAACAAATTAGAATACCATGTTTGAATGTCATTCCTTTTTGGTGTTACTTTTCTGACCTATGATTGGCCTGATTGGATCACAGAGATTCTTACATCAGTCCATGCAGTTGATTCTATAATTATTATATAATATCAACATTTCATACAAAAGATTCTTATTACAATCATGAATAACAAAAATGAATATTACTATTCTTATCAGTGATAATGCTTGTATCATGATCTTGCTTGCTTTCATAACATTTAACATGTTGTACATTTCCATTAATAAATACTTTCAACAGTAATAGTTATATTTTTTATTTTTGAAACTCTTATCCCTTCCAAAATAATTATAAGTTTTTGAAGTAATTATAATTTTTGTTTTATCTCAAACGTGAAGTCAGTAGTGAAGAGAATTCATTTTAATCAACCTCTTGGCTGCATTCAAAACAGCTGTTCAATAATGTAAACAAAGTTGTAACCTCTAAATTTGATGGTTGACCACAAACAATTTACAAATTATTTGCGATAAATTATAATTTTTAATAAATATTATTTCAAAATATGCCATATATAGAACGGTGCTCTTGTCTCAGTCTCAGCTGTTGATAAGTAAGCTTTATTGCTATCAGGTAACAGTTCATTTTTTTATATTCTTTCTAGCCTTTGACAATAATAATATTTTCTATTTCTTCGATTTATTTCATTTCATGGTTTCAACAAATTTAGAATGTCACAATATCAATACAACTGGTTATGTATTAATATCCATGGATATGTATTGATGTGTATTGATATCAATACAGTAGGTATTTTGGCCAAAACACATCAATAGATATCCATGGATTGATACCTATTGATGTGTATTGGCCCAAATACCTATTGATATCAATATTTTTTTTTTAATGATCACTTCCACTAGAGTAGTTATTATTTGAATTGAAATCATTTTAAGTTTAAGTGTGTAGTTCAGATACTGCATGATTTTCACCATAAACTGTGATCTAATTTGAAAAAGTTATATAACTTTCCCAATTTTGGATGAAATCATTATTGAAATTCTAGGATAAGATTGATAATATGGACAGAAACGTCCAAATGATCAAATAATATTTTTAAAAAATTTAAACGTCATTAGCACGTTAACGGCACGTCTGACAGAATTTTCTCATAGGACAAAATGTGTTGGAAACTCACTTCTACACCTGAGCCAGTCATCAAAAATACATGTTACGGGAAAATTGAAAAACTTCCAAAATTATTGTTAACTGCATTTAAAATTACCGCAAAAGGTCCATATATCGTTAACGGTGCGTTGTAGACGATTTTTGCAAGAGACAAAAAGTGCTGGAAATTTACTTCTACACCCGAATCAATCATCAAAAATACATTGTTTCGGGGAAATTGAACATCTTCCAAAATTATTAAATTTTTTATTGCATTTAAAATTACTACAAAAGGTCTATATATCATTAACGGTGCATTATAGTCGATTTTTGCAAGAGACAAAAAGTGATGGAAATTCACTTCTGCACCCGAATTAATTAACAGAAAGCCTATAAAGTGGTACTTTTTTGGAAAGCTCAAAAAATTTTCCACTAAAAATTAATTGGTGTGAAAATCTTTTCATCTCGATATTGGTGTGTTGTAGATGATTTTGCAAGAGATAGAAAGGGGTTGAAATTCGATTTTACATCTGAACTGTTGGTCAGGAAGCCTAAATTGAGAGTTGAAAAAATGTTTGATTTTCACTTTTAACATTTTCACTTTCTATTCACGTGAAAAAACATGATTTTCACATTGTGTGTTGACATGGGTAATATCATCCTGAGAGCTCAGAAACCAGTCCTTATTAATATCAATGAAGATTTAAAATAATCAATAGATGCTCATTGACTGTATTTACCATGATGTCTATTTGTATGTATTCACTTCTAATGATACCCATTTATATTTATTGATATCAATAAAAGTTCAGTGATATCAATAGATTTTCATTGACTGTATTTACCATTATTTCTATTGATATAACTGAACATACAGTTTGAAAGCATAATGTTCTGGAATAATTTTACATTTTGTGATATATTTATCACGTAGTGCGGCCACACACTGAGCATAAGTAGCCTTTTCTAACGTAACAGGTGAAAGTAAAGTTTTCAATTCCGCATAGATAGCAGGCTGAAGATTTACACAGAAATAGATTTTTCGTAACTTTTCCTTGGTATCATTAATGTGGAAAAAGAGTTAGAGACGTTCCACATATAAATCAAAGTTCTCGACCTCAGGTTCAAACACAGGTGGTTTTGACATTATGAAACTTGAAAACAACTTGAACTCACGTAACTGAAACGAAACACAGACATTTCATGCTCGTCGCCAGATATTATGTTACTAAAATCATTGAAAGACTTTATTATTTTACACGGAATTTATTGGACATAAGACGTACAAGACCAAAACAAAAAACAGTTACCTGACTCCAACCCAATGCATGACACATCACCTTTCCTATGCAGGGCTACCAACACAACACTTGTTTCCAGATTCCCATTTCCAAAAGCCTTGTACACACGTCCGTACAGATTCGCGCGAACAATCGTATGTACATATGCCTCAACATTCACTGTACGTCCTTGTGGACGCGATCCACGTATGCCTCGGCATTAAAAAAGCTATCTGATTTGCAGACGACACGAAGACATGGTAGATGTAGATTTTCCACAACATGACAATGGCGTCATTCCATCATTGAAGATAGTTATCACAAATTGCAGCAGTATCATTTTATTTCAATGACTTATATAATAAAATCAAAAATAAAACTTGACAAACGATGTTGGTGGGTTGAACGATTGTAGGTTGAGGAAAGGAAATAAATTGCTACATGACATAAGATTGACAATTCAAACTTTATTAGGTTGTCAAAACATTATTTTGTTAATATACTGAATCTAATTCAACTAGTTATCTAAAAAATAATGATATCATCATGAGGGAAGCAATAACTCCACAAGAACGATTGGCTTCAACTTTGAGATTCTTGGCATTAGGGGATTCATTTGTTGGTTCCCAATATCTATTCTGAATCTCAAAAAAAGATAATTTCTACAATAATTCCAGAAGTTTTGATGACCTAATCAAAGCACTTAACACTGTCTCAAAAAATTGACAGTCTTCTTTGAGGAAATTAGCAATAAATTGAATCAAATACTGAATTGCTGCCCATTTTGAACTAACTCTGCTCATACACATGACAAAACAAGATTCTCCAAAAGATGAGCTTCAAGATTTACCTTTAAGGGAATACTAGTTCAAAGTTTGAATAAATCTCTCTATAGATAGCCTAGCTATCTAAAACGAATAATATCATATTGAAGATTAAAATTTTAATTAACAACTCTGATTGATAACATGAAACAAACAGAAGATGATTTGATAGCCCAGTAAAATAATATTTGAGCTATACTTTCTTGTTGGAACCCTGTAGATAAGCTTTTTTCACTTAAATTATGCAGTTCTAAATTTGTTAATCATGATACAAATTATATACTCCATGCATGTTTCTATTTAAATATTTGACAATCCACATATCCTACAAAATTACAAAAATCCTACAATTTACAATTAGTTATTGGATCACAATTTGATTTGTCATTCATTAACCTAATTCATTGGAATTAGGTTATGATGTCTTCAATGTTTACGATTTGCCTCACCCGTATGGCAAAATCGCGTCCACACGTACATTCAATGCTCGCCCGAGGCGCCTTTGAGCATGCCAAAATACCGACAGGGTTCCGGTTTGCCCACATGCCTCAGCGAACAGTGTCCACACGTGCGAATGCAAGCCCATACACGTAAACGGTGTACACACGTACGTTTGCCTCGGGTGAGCATACGTGTATGGGCTTGCATTCGCACGTGTGGACACTGTTCGCTGAGGCATGTGGGCGAACCGGAACCCTGTCGGTATTTTGGCGTGCTCAAAGGCGCCTCGGGCGAGCATTGAATGTACGTGTGGACGCGATTTTGCCATACGGGTGAGGCAAATCGTAAACATTGAAGACATCATAACCTAATTCCAATGAATTAGGTTAATGAATGACAAATCAAATTGTGATCCAATAACTAATTGTAAATTGTAGGATTTTTGTAATTTTGTAGGATATGTGGATTGTCAAATATTTAAATAGAAACATGCATGGAGTATATAATTCGTATCATAATTAACAAATTTAGAACTGCATAATTTATGTGAAAAAAGCTTCTCTACAGGGTTCCTACAAGAAAGTATAGATCAAATATTATTTTACTGTGGCTATCAAATCATCTTGTGTTTGTTTCATGTTATCAATCAGAGTTGTTAATTAAATTGTAATCTTCAATATGATATAATACGTTTTAGATAGCTAGGCTATCTATAGAGAGATTTATTCAAACTTTGAACTAGTATTCCCTTGAAGGTAAATCTTGAAGCTAATCTTTTGGAGAATCTTGTTTTGTCATGTGTATGAGCATAGTTAGTTTAAAATGGGCAGCAATTTAGTATTTGATTCAATTTATGGCTAATTTCCTTAAAGAAGACTGTCAATTTTGTGAGACAGTGTTAAGTGCTTTGATTAGGACAACAAAACTGGAATTATAGTAGAATTTTTCTTTTTTGAGATTCTGAATAGATATTGGAAACCAACAAATGAATCGCCTAATGCCAAGAATCTCAAAGTTAGAGCCAATCGTTCTTGTGGAGTTATTGCTTCCCTCATGATGATATCATTTTTTGTTTAGATAACTAGTTGAATCGGATTCAGTATATTAACAACATAATGTTTTGACAACCTAAGAAAGATTTAATTGTCAATATTATGTCATGTAGCAATTTATTTCCTTACTTCAACCTACAATCGTTCAACCCACCTACATCGTTTGTCAAGTTTTATTTTTGATTTTATTATATAAGTCATTGAAATAAAATGATACTGCTGCAATTTGTGATAACTATCTTCAATGATGGAATGACGCCATTGTTGTCATGTTGTGGAAAATCTACATCTACCATGTCTTCGTGTCGTCTGCAAATCAGTTAGCTTTTTGAATGCTGAGGCATACGTGGATCGCGTCCACAAGGACGTACAGTGAATGTTGAGGCATATGTACATACGATTGTTCGCGCGAATCTGTACGGACGTGTGTACAAGGCTGTATGCTCACCCGAGGCAAACGTATGTGTGTACACCGTTTAAGACTCTTGTCAGTGATAATGGACCTCCATCTTTAGTTCAAAGGAAATGAACGATTTTTGTGAAAGAAAGGGGATAAAATTAATTTTTTCTCCTCCTTATTCGCCTCAGTCCAATGGTTTGACTGAGCGCAGCGTACAAACATACAAAATTCTATTGACCAAATTAAATCTTGAGGTACGGTACTGAAGAAAAATGAGAATGTAAATGCAAATGACCTGTTGTTGGATTGTTTATTTGTACAGGAGTACTCCTTCCTCAGTGACAGGTAAATCACCTATGTCAGTTCTATTAAATTTTGAACCTACAATGCCTTTGTCCAATTTACAAAAAAAGTCACCTTCAAGGATGATTTTGAGGAAAATTAAACTGTAAAAACTTCTTTCAACAGTGTCAAAGAATTTCATGTTGATCAAATGGTATGGATTAATCCAAATAGAAAGAATAATGTTTCTGGGGTTCGTTTTGTATTAGGAAGGATAGTGAGTAAGATCAGTAATTTTGTATATATGGTCAAGGTTGATAACCATAAAATCTTCAAAGTACATGTGTCAATCAGATTCGTGAGTTTCACTCAAACGCCAAGCTAAGTGCTGCATTGGCCGCACAAATTCCTGAATTTAGGCATGATGAAAGTGGGGGTAAGGATAGGTTGGATGGAAATGATGTTCATGAACCGGTACAAATGAAACGGTCAGAAAGGAAAATCAGGGTGCCCAGGCGATACTCTGATTCAAATTATTGTTGAATATAGTTTGTAAGCTTTATGTATGTACTATTGTATGAGTTATAGCTTTTTCCCCTACCCTTTGTAAGGGGAGAGGGCAGTGTTGTGTTGGTAGCCCTGCATAGGAAAGATGATGTGTAATGCATTGGGTTGGAGTTGGGTAACTGTTTTTTTGTTTTGGTCTTGTATGTCTTATGTCCAATAAATTCTGTGTAAAATAATAAAGTCTTTCAATGAGCTTAGTAACATAATGAACTATAGTGAGGTACATGATATAAAGGAGTTGTGGAGAAAGATAGGATAACAGTGTTGCTGATTCTCTGCCTTGTCACTGCGTTTTCTATAGAGAATATCTGATACCCGTACATTTGATGTAATATTCTTCATTCTTGTTTAAAATGATCAATAATTATAATTTATCCCTCAAAAAAATATATTTTTCAATGATTAGTTATCATAATTGAGATTCGCGGAGTTATGATCTCTGCTTTGTCAAATGATAGACAAGGAAAGCGACACCAATGTTAATCAAATAGGCTACTGTCATTAAACCATGGACCTCCATATAGTTCACGAATGTGAATGTTCACTTGTGAATATCAGTTCCAACTGTAATATAAAAAGTAGAGAGAACTGATATGATCACCTATGATTAATAGATGAGAACACTGATAAATGAGTTATTACTTTGGATTTACAAACCAAACAAAAGATTCAAACCTCAAATGATAAATGAATAAGTATAGTAAATGAGTAAGTAGATGTAATAATTGGAACTGAAATGAATTTACAAAACAAAATTATCAATAGGGCTACTCGCTATAGCTGTCTGTGGTCGCTCGAAAAAATTGTAATTGATATTTGGGAGAGCTAAAAACTCCTATGTTCTAAACTCCAACCTTATAGATCCTTGTCCCACCACTCCCGACTTCATATTGCACCAAATATGCCACCCTACCATGGGTGAATGACCTCAACAACATTCAGTTTCAGGGTGGTCATTAATTTCGAAGCCTTCTCCTCAATTTTGAATACCTATAATATTTCTAAGTAGAACTATTTAGCGTTTCCAGGTATTATAGACAACCAGAGGATCATAAAGGACAGGACCATTGTTAGAACACATGCATGAATGCATAATTGTGAATGGGTAGTTTGAATGGCATGTTTTGTAGAATGACGACCAGCATTTTTCAAGCATGGTTCTTTCAACCAGGAATGTTAGAAAGTTGAGCATGTGGTAATAATTAAGTATTTTGACAACCATGTGACAAAACTAGAATGTTCAGAGGTCAATGACATAAATTTCAATTGAAATTCAAAAAGCTTTTATAATTAAATAAATAATAAGATATCATAGGTTAAATCACTTACATCACTTATTCCATTTGATAAAGATCACTAAAAATTTGTAATTTAGTATTAGTTGGCCTATTATAAATTGTATTTGAATACCGGTAGTTCACATACTTATGAGTATTAGGTAGGCTGCTATTTATAGTTTAGGGTAGTGCACTACAAATAATTATGGATAAAAAGACAATGAATATAATAATATTACAATGATCAATTTAGACTAAAATTTATTAATACTTCATGTAATTGACTTTATATTGCTATGTCTCATTTGAATTGATTTGATGTATTCATTCTTATTTTTGTATTGCTGTTGATGTAATTAATGTATGTTGCTTTGATGTGTTTATTCATATTATTGTATGTCATGTTCATGAATCAGTTCCATAGCTGAGAGTCAGGGAGAATATTTTTATTGTTTATTCATATTATTGTATGTCATGTTCATGAATCAGCTCCATAGCTGAGAGTCAGGGAGAATATTTTTATTGTTTATTCATATTATTGTATGTCATGTTCATGAATCAGCTCCATAGCTGAGAGTCAGGGAGAATATTTTTATTGAAAGAGCTTCATTTTTTTTATTACAAACTCTAGATTATTATTCCTCTGAAAGAGAACTGCCAGTAATAAATAAAGTTTGAAGTAGAGTCCCCCATATTGTTTAATACTGGAAAGATAAACATGGGCAAGTAGTGGTGGTAGTCACAGATCCCGTATGAAGAGGAACCCCACATATGAGCGACAGGTCGACACATTAGGCTATATATGGAGGAACGAGAACGTCCCAAGCCAGTCTGGAAGAATCGGTCATGGAGAGGTGTCAATAAGTGTCCTGTGTTGAGGTATTCTCTGGGATTAGCAGACAGCAGCATCAGATATCACAATTCATAGGAGAGTGATGTGATCAAGCTACAGTAAGTCTTATCCTCAGTTTTATTTTTGACACATACTAGGATTTCAATTATTCTTTTGTGACTCCACTATAGCCAAAAATAGCAACAACCTTCCAGTGTCCTTTTTCAAGTAGGGTTTAACAAATAATTATTAGTAATTTCAGAGGAAAAGTTTTTATTCAATTCCTTAAGGACTCGCCACACCAAGCTCGCCAGTACCGCCGAGGTAGTACCGCTGGTGGTAGTTTTCTCGGCTGAGCACGCCACACCGAAAAACGTCCGCTAGCGGTAGTCTCCGAGTAGTGAGTCTAGTAGTGGGGGGGGTGAGACGTACTGGTTGCGTTGTGTTGCAAGGAGGAGAGGTGCGCATGCGCTACCTCTTCGAATCGCCTGCCATGTATTCAGGTTGAGCACGCCACACTGAGCTCGCTTTGTCCGCCGTACTACCTCTCAGCGAAGTTTTGTTGAATCACCTAGCAGGCAGTCGTAGGTGGTAGTGCGCCGTACTACCGCCGCGGTAGCGAGCTCGGTGTGGCGCAATCAACCTGAATACATGGCTAGCGATTTTTAAAACTTCGCTACCGCCGCGGTAGCGAGCTTGGTGTGGCGTGCCCTTTAGATTCCAAATTTATTTTGAAGTATTGATTTTTGAATTCTAGTTTTGATCATTTCTTCAAAGATATATTTTATTGATAATTGTATATATTGATTTTGATTATTCACTAGCATTTTTGAGATTTTATGTTATTTTCAAATTCAAATATTGTAAACATTATTTTAAATTTTTGAATTGATTACATTTTTGATTAAATTTAGTTTTGAAGCTCTTTTCATATTCCATTCCATGTAAGGCTTCTCAGCATTATTTAAATTTCATTTCATTTTCGTTTATTTGAATTTTCAATATAGTTCAGCAATAACAGATTGATTTTTTGTTTCATTCAACAAATCCCGAATTTATGACCCAGAGTGAGAGTTTTAGGTTAATTTTATTTATATATTACCATTTTTCTGGTGTTTATCCAGAAACTATCATTTCCCAGTCAAAAAATACTGGGTGGCACCCAAAAGAAGCCATATATATTGGCAGATTATTTATTATATTCTATTAATTATTCCTTATTTGCTTATTTTTCAAGTTTCAAGTTAATTTACTTGAAGAGCAAGTTGACAAAGAGTTCAATATGAATGAATATAAAATAAAACTTTCACTGGATGAGTATCTACATTAGAAATATAAATAAGTATAATTACTGTAAAATATAATATTCTCTCACCGAGCACCTCTGACCTATCTCATCGATTTTGAAATCTCCAGTAATTTTGTGTTCAATGGGGCTTTTATATAGATTAACATAATTTTCACTCAGATATGCCCTTACAATCAGCTTGTACGGAGGTAACACAATATAATCTGTAGAGGTCATTCTTTCACACCTACAACACAATCGAGAGTGTTAATAGTTCAGTCAATATAGACATAGCAAAGCGGGCGTGCTTACATGTAAAGGTGCCAGAAGTTGACCATGCAGCACTAGTAGTTGTCCATTTTGTATGATAATTCGATTAAATAACAGTTCTGTATGCTTCAGCCAACTTCCAATGAGCTCTTCAAGTACCTACTGCCATCTTGCGGCATAAGCTAGAAGCTTAGCAATGAACTACATCCGGTTTATAAATTGCTGACATTAGTTGGTGAGCAGTTCATGAAAGTATGTGGTATGTGTATTTTTCTTATGAGATTTTGATAAGAAGAGTGGTATCAGATAGCAGCTGTAAGAGCCAAATATTGGATTCATTTGGTAAGTTTCGCAATAATTTTGTTTTTTAAGTATTTTCTAAGTCAGATACACATATCTCTAATAACATAACCCTACTTATACACCTTTTGGTGGGGGTGATCATCTACTGAATCACATTTTCACAGATGAACATGGAGATTGACCTGTGTGGTCAACTTCTGGTTCAATTGCTTTGATTTTTTTTATACATATAAATACATTTCCATAACCAACTTGAGTGGATAAGAGTTAAGAACTTGTTCAGAAAAATGCAAAATAGGATGGGTTCTAGTGTTTGACTATGTGGTCAATTACTGAATCAAGATATGGTCAACTTTTGAAACACACCTCCTCTGATGAGAGATTCATCTAATAAAATGGAGATAAAATATATTTCTACTGAATTAAAAAACTTAACTAGAAACGAAGAAATAAAATGTGTTTTACTAATATTAAGACCAATATATTAAACTCAAAAAATTATGACAAATATAATATTTTCTAATGAAATAGGTAGGTCATCTTTTATAAAAAAGATAATGTACTAATGAGCATTTTATCAACTCTTTCACAGTGTAATCTGGGTCTAAGATGATGCTGGAAAATTACTAAGTGAGGTGCTTCAATTCTAAAAATTTGTTCTCTTTCCAGGATTCCAAGATGCCTGGAGTCAAGAGTACATTTTTAAGCTACAATGAAGATGCTATGAAAGCTGCAGTTGAAGATGTGTGCCTGCACAAAAAATCTATCCGGACAGCTGCAAATAAATATGGAGTTCCTAGAACAACATTGAAGTATAAATTGGAGGGTAAATCACCGATAGAAAGAAGAATGGGCCCACCTTCCATTCTATCAAAAGAAGAGGAGGCTGGAATGAGCAGATGGGTGGAGAACATGGCAAAAGCTGGTTTTCCAATCACTATTGATCAGTTATGCATCATTGTGAAGAGATACTTAGAAACCGTGAAACGTGATTCACCCTTCAAAGATGGAAGACCTGGCAGAACATGGGTCAAGACGAGTTTTCTTCAAAGAAATCCTTCTATTTCAAAAAGGGTCTCTCAAAATGTGACTGTCTCACGGGCAGCAGTTACTAGGGAAAGCATAATCAACTGGTTTTCAGAAGTGGAGCTGTATATTAATAGAGAGCATGGAGATGAAAAGCTTTTGGAAGCCCAGCCTCGAATATTCAACTGTGATGAGTCAGCATTTTTTTTTTAAATCCGTGAGGCCCTAAAGTGCTTGCCAGAAAAGGTGATAAAACATCTTATCAGAAAGGTAATCCTGATGAGAAAGAGTGCATCATAGTATTAGTAACTGGTAGTGCAAGTGGTGTTGTAGCTCCAACAACCTGTTTGTTCAAATACAAACCTATTCCTCAAGGAATTGCAGATAATTATCCAAAGGAGTGGGGGCTAGGAAAAACTTATTCATGGTGGATGACTTGTGAAGCATTCTTTGAATTCATTGCTGATATTTTCCATCAATGGCTAGTGGAAAAACAAATCACTTTACCAGTTATCCTTTTCATTGATGGCTATGCTTCACATTTATCTTTCCAGACAAGCAAATTATGTGAAGGAAATGGAATAATTCTGGTGGCTTTGCTACCCAATGTCACTCACATTTTGTAGCCCATGGATGTTGCTGTTTTCAGAAGTCTCAAAGAAGGATGGAAGAATAAAGTACACAAGTGGAGGCTGGAAAACATTATTAAAGACGGTTCTCATCTCTTGAAAAAGAATGATTTTGCAAAGCTATTACAGGTAGTGATGGATGAAAATGTTACAGAATCGATGTTGTCCAATGGATTCAAGAAATGTGGATTGTACCCATGGAATCCTCAAATAATTGAGGTACCAGGCCAAGGATCATTCAGAGAGCCAGATGAAAGTGACTCAACTGAGCTGAAAATACAGTATTTGAGGCAAGGATTATGTTTCTTGAATGACATGATAGGGAAAGAAAAGGTCTCGGTTTTTCAAGCATCAACTGAAACATGATGTGGAGATCCACTGGACACATCTTTGTTCAAGTGCTGGAAGAAAACAAAAATGGAACTGAAGAGACTTGAGCTGGATGTTAGGAACAATATGATTTCTGCCAACCTGTCACTGAATGATGATGCTGTAGAGTTGGCTGCTGATGGAAACAATGGTGATGAAACCCCTCCATCAGATACTGATTTGATTCTTGAGTTGTCTGAAACTGAGCCATATCATGTAGGGTGTAAAATCTGACAAAGCATTTATTGGAACGGTTCCACTTGTTACTCGTTCCGCTACTACTTCCATCATGTCGTCATTTTGTCTGTCCCGCTGACCAGTGACGTCACAGTCGGTTCTAGACACTGCTTTAGTCAAATTGGTTTTCTATACTTCTATTCATATTTTTTCGTCGGATTGTTTGCCATTGCAATTTTAATATTTATACTATTCGATTTTTTGGAATTTAATCTTGTCTTTAGGCATCTTACTTTCTACATATTTGCCACTTTTTCACCAAACGTTTGTAGACGTTTCACATACATGGCTGACATTTCCGCCTTCCCTTTTTGTGGCTGGCGCCTTTATTTTGCTGTTTGTCTTTCAATGGAGGATAGTCGGTGTGTGCATATCGCGCCCGGTCTAAACTTTTCATCTGAATTCATCGGACCTACGAAACGTTTTTAAAAGTGAATTATTCTTCAAATTAATTCGTTTGTTCTATTCTTCAAGTGTGATTCAATTATTCATCGATTTCTTCACTCATTTACTCTGTTAAATCTTTGATAAACTTTGTCAAAAATTGCAACCTCGTGTGAGCGTTCATCGCTATTTATTTGATCTACAGAACATTTTTAAAGTGTGAATTATTCTACAAATTAATTCATTCATTCTATTCTTCAATTGTGATTCAATTATTCATCGATTGCTTTGCATTTTTGCTCTGATAAACTTTGCTAAGTTCACGACCTCGTGTGGGCGTTCATCGCTATTTATTTGATCTACAGAACGTTTTTAAAGTGTGAATTATTCTACAAATTAATTCATTTATTCTATTCTTCAATTGTGATTAAATTATTCATCAATTGCTTCGCATATTGCTCTGATAAACTTTGTCAAAAATTACAACCTCGTGTGGGCTCAATTGCCATTCTTCTACAATTGGCTTCACCTCGTGAAACTCAAACTTTCAAATTCATCATCTCTACCATTTGGAAATCATTCTAAAAATTCCACAACTTGAAACTCGGATTATTCATTTGGGATTCTACATGCTCCAGCCTACATTTCCACTGGGGGATTCGCCTGCTGTAGTGGACGTTTCCATGCTTGTCATCGCATGGCCAGATCACATCATCGCTTGCTGATGTCCTGTTTCTGTGGGTATTGCGGAGTCATTGCCTGTCTGCCTGGCTGCATCTCCTCTTCAAAATTTTATTCAGGTTATGTAAATCGTTCTATTCAATTTTCATTTACGTATGTATCATAATTGATTTATTAATGTCTATCTTGACATTCAATTCACTGAGGCCACTGACGCCTACTTATTGATTTATTATTGTCTATCTTGACATTCAATTCACTGAGGCCACTGACGCCTACTTATTGTTTGATTAATGTCTATCTTGACATTCAATTCACTGAGGCCACTGACGCCTACTTATTGATTTATTAATGTCTATCTTGACATTCAATTCACTAAGGCCACCGACGCCTACTATTTCATTGGATTTGACAGCTACCCTTGGCTTTACAAGTGATTTTCTGAAGCCACTGTCGCCTATTAATCGGTCTAATTGATGTCTGTCTTGACACTCAATTCATTGAGGCCACCGACGCCTATTAATTCATTGTATTTAACAGCTACCCTTGGCTTTACAAGTGATTCACTAAGGCCACTGACGCCTATATAATTGTATTCAATAGTAGCAACTATTTCATTGGATTTGACAGCTACCCTTGGCTTTACAAGTGATTTTCTGAGGCCACTGTCGCCTATTAATCGTTCTAATTGATGTCTGTCTTGACATTCAATTCATTGAAGGCCCATGTCGCCTATATTTAACCTGGACAATCTTCCCATTGTATTTATTAGCTACCCTTAGCTCTTAAGTGATATTTTAAGGCCAGTGACGCCTATTAATTGTTTGGTCGAAGTCTATCTTGACATTCAAATCACTGAAGGCCTATGCCGCATATATTTTTATGTATTTTACTTGTTGAACATTATTTACAGCTTATTGTCATTTTTTAATCAGTAATACTGAACCTTACAGCAATAACTTTCATTATAGCACTCAATTTATATTTATTTCAGGTATCATTAATACTACCTTTTCGATTATTGTCAGGCTTCAATGGTCATTAATGTCATTGACCTAATTTCATTTAAATTTTGTATTTCTCTAATGTTTTTTCACATGTTGTAATTTTCCCAAAATATTTAACTTAATCTAATTACAATTGTTTTTGTATGTGGCCATCTGCCTATTATTATTTTATTGATCCCAAGATATTTGACACAATTGTTTTTGTATGTGGCCATCTGCCTATTATTATCTTATTATTATTAAATCTAATCTTGTTGATTCATTTAGTCTTTTATTGGCATACTTACCACACTTCAAGCTATCAGTATTTTTATGCACAGAATTTAAAGATTTATTTGTAGGTATTAATACCAACTATCATTCACAGTCCACTGCCCTGCCCTTGGATTCTGTCATAAAAATTGGTTCATCCGGGCCAGATTTCTTGATCCAGTGTTTACCTGGGATAATTGTTAATTGGACCAATGTAAAAGTTGGTCCTCCTGCCCGTCATCTTTGACCCAGTTTACCTAGGATAATTGTTAATTTTTATTACCCATTTCTTGGTCCATTAAACCTTAGGGTTTCAGTGACCATGTGCCTAATAGTCTAGCTTGACGCCAATGATTAGGGTCCCACTCTAGAGTATATTTTATTTCATTGTACCTTTGTATGTTTATATTGTTTAATATTGAGCATTCACACACTTGTTTCAAATTTTCAGTACTGGCTGCAACTCAAAGCACGCTGCGACGTGTATGCACCAGCTATCAACTATCTTGTACCCTGAGAGACTGAACCGCACTGAACTGGTCACAGACGGCTATTGCGCATTGAGAAAACAACACATGGCAAACTACACCGCCTTGCAAGCTCGCTACTTGACTTGTCGCACAGCAAGCTTGATACAACTTGCCTCAAACGCACAGGCGTGCCTCTCTGCGTACTGGACCAGCGCCCAAAGTTGCTTATTGGCGCAGCAATCGCATTGCTACAGTGCAGCATCATTTCGTTCACTCAGGTTTTTCTGTTAGTTTTTAAGCATGTCCGATCATGAGGAAGATTCACTTCCTGAGCCTTCTGCTCTTTCCAATGCAAGAGACAATTTACTCCACGAAATAGATTGGTTCATAACCAGCTATAGCGATTATGTTGTGGACACTGAAGCCACTTATTATCAATTGTTGACTGTCAAAAACGAACTAGGTTCACTTAGAATTAAGTATGATAAGATACATCAACAACTATGGAATTCAGAGTTGCAAGCACAAGACACTTCAACTCATTTTGAGATACTTAATAAGTTTATCTCCATTACCTCTAAGGCAAACGCTGCATTAACTGCTTTTGAAAGCAGACAACGCAACAATGAGGCCACTGCTGGTGCTTCCCAGCGGCCAACATCTCAAAACTCACATTTGGCAAATTTTCAGTTGCCTCAGATTCCGCTTCCACGCTTCAATGGGGAGCTATCAAAATGGCAAGCATTCTCAAGTGCTTTTACTAATATTATTGGTAATCAAGATAATTCATTGAAATTTCTATCGATTCGATTTCGATTCATTGAAATTTTTCTATCTTCGTCAATCACTCAGTGGTGAAGCTCTTGCTAGAGTGGAACACATTGAAGCTGACGAAAATGGTTTTCAGCTTGCATGGAACCTCTTAAGGGAGAGGTATGACAATAAGAGATTAATTGCTGCCAGGCACGTCACGGCAATTGAATCTCCGCCTACCATAAAGCGTAACTGTCCGCAATCATTACGGGCATTCATTGACTTTTGAAAGTCCCACATCACCGCGCTCGAAGCGCTTCAACTTGGAGTCCAAATCAAGGACTTATTGTACATGCACAAAATGTTATTGCAGTTGGATATTGCTACTGTTCGAGAATGGGAAAAGAGTGTTGGTATACACGACATTCCCACCATTGATAAATTTTGGAATTTTTTGGAATCACAATGCAAAATCATGGAAGCTGTTGCTTCACAGCAAAGTACATCCAACTCGGTTGGTGCTCATAGCAAGCCGAAGTTCAATCAGAATCAATCGAATGTTAAAGCTAGGATGCAGGTTACTACCTCTTCTATGTCACCTTGTAGTTTTTGTAATTCTGTTGGTCATTTTCCAAATCGTTGTAATGAATTATTGAAGTTGCAGGTTACTGATCGTTGGAATGCTGTCCGTGACAAAAGGTTATGTTATAATTGCCTCAAGCCTTACGCACCCAATCATGTTTGTTCGGACAAATCGTGTACACTTTGTGGCAAGAGTCACCACACTGTTCTTCATAGGTCGTATCCTCAATCACGAGACACTCAGCCTACTTCTAAGGATAAGGTAACTTCAAATGTTATTCATTCTCAATCTTTTGCTCCCTCCAAGGGTAAGAATGCTGTTTTGAATTCTGTCATGGTTCAGAATGCGGAAACAACTAAGCAAGCTGTTTCTCATGCAGAACAGCCTCAGAAGAACTCTCATGTCACAATGAGCTCCACTTCGTCACTGTGTTTGAAACAGCAATCAACTGTCGCCTTGTTACCTACTGCCGAAGTTTTGGTTCAAACTTCTAGTGGGGAATTTATTAAAGCAACCGCGCTTTTAGATTCTTGCTCTGATTGTAATTTGATGTCAACTAGGTTGGCTGAAAAATTGTCACTTGCTGCTTTGTATTCTGACACTTTGATTCATAGTGTTGGTGAGAATAAGACCAAATCATCTGTTTCTCATTCAGTTTGCTTGTCTTCAGCTGATTGTTCGTGGTCGGTTGAAGAAAATTGTATTGTAGTTGATAGCATATCATCTAATGTTCCTAGTGTGAACATTGATCTTTCTAAAATTTCAATTCCTGTTGAACTCAAATTAGCGGATCCATTGTTTGATCAGCCTAAGCCTGTAGATTTGTTACTTGGTGCTGGCATATTCGCATCTATTCTTCAGCCTGGTAAATTGTATTTAGCTCAAAACGCTCCCATTCTTCAGAAAACCAGTCTAGGTTGGGTCATATTTGGTTCTTGTAAAACTATTCGTCCTATTGCAGCACCTCGTTCGTGCCTCCCCGCTTCACCTGTGGCCGCTCCCCGTAGTGTCATGTCGAATTTTCTAACTTCAAATGATGTCTCTCATCAGTTAGAGAAATCAGTTCAGGAAATCAGTTCTCAATCAGTTCAGGTATTAGCTACCACTTCTTCTCATAATGATGTTATGTCGGGTACAATCAATAGTCGCTCCACCTATCACAAAATCGTTCGTACAACGGCGTATGTTCTACGGTTCATTCATAATTGTAGAAAACAAAATTCAGTCACTCCGCGCTTTGGTCAATTAACTATCTCTGAAATTTCAGAAGCTGAAAATTGTATCTTCAAATCTATTCAAGGAGAAGCTTTCTCTGCCGAACTTAAAGCATTGCGTCAAAATCAGGAGCTATTGCCTAATAGTTCTATTAAAGCCTTGTCACCATTCATTCATTCAGATTCTCTGCTCAGATTTGGTGGACGTTTGCAAAATGCAAATGCTTCCTTTGATTATAAACATCAAATATTGTTGCCCAGCAATCACAAATTCACTCGTGCATTGATTGTTGCTCACCATCGTCGTCTAAGTCATGCTGGGGTGCAGGCCACCATGGCCAGTGTAAGACAACGATTTTGGTTTCCCTCCACCCGTCGCACCATCAAAAGTGTATTGCGGCATTGCATATTGTGTTTTTGCTTTTCGGCTCTTTGCTCTGAGCAAATCATGGGTAGTTTACCAGCGGCCCGCGTTCAGGCTAACTTTCCCTTTTACAATTGTGGTTTGGATTACGCCGGTCCTGTTCCCATTCGTGTAGGCGGCCCCAAATCTCGTACTTCTTATTTAACCACTCTTCAGAAAAAAGGCAAATGGTTAAACAGTTGTGAAAATTTGAAGGTCGGTACGGTTGTCATCTTGAAGGATCCTGGTTCCGCGCAGTCCACTTGGAAGCTGACGCGCATTACTGAAGTTCATCCCGGTAAGGACGACAAGGTTCGAGTTGTCACTGTTCTCACTCCCTCTGGCACTTTTAAGAGAGCTATTTCGAGTTTAGCACCTCTTCCCATTGATGAGGATTCTAGTTAATCCCCTTGCTCTTATGGTTCATGTTGTATTTTCAGATTTCATTGTTTTTTCCCCTGGTTCTCACATGGGGCCCAGTTTTCAACTTCAAATGGCCTTGCCAGATTTTACATATTTCTTACTTTTTCTTATTGTGCAATGGCAACAAGGGGCCCAGTTTATGTAAAATCCGACAAAGCATTTATTGGAACGGTTCCACTTGTTACTCGTTCCGCTACTACGTAGACATCATGTCGTCATTTTGTCTGTCCCACTGACCAGTGACGTCACAGTCGGTTCTAGACACTGCTTTAGTCAAATTGGTTTTCTATACTTCTATTCATACTTTTTCGTCGGATTGTTTGCCGTTGCAATTTTAATATTTATACTATTCGATTTTTTGGAATTTAATCTTGTCTTTAGGCATCTTACTTTCTACATATTTGCCACTTTTTCACCAAACGTTTGTAGACGTTTCACATACATGGCTGACATTTCCGCCTTCCCTTTTTGTTGCTGGCGCCTTTATTTTGCTGTTTGTCTTTCAATGGAGGATAGTCGGTGTGTGCATATCGCGCCCGGTCTAAACTTTTCATCTGAATTCATCGGACCTACGAAACGTTTTTAAAAGTGAATTATTCTTCAAATTAATTCGTTTGTTCTATTCTTCAAGTGTGATTCAATTATTCATCGATTTCTTCACTCATTTACTCTGTTAAATCTTTGATAAACTTTGTCAAAAATTGCAACCTTGTGTGAGCGTTCATCGCTATTTATTTGATCTACAGAACGTTTTTAAAGTGTGAATTATTCTACAAATTAATTCATTTATTCTATTCTTCAATTGTGATTCAATTATTCATCGATTGCTTTGCATTTTTGCTCTGATAAACTTTGCTAAGTTCACGACCTCGTGTGGGCGTTCATCGCTATTTATTTGATCTACAGAACGTTTTTAAAGTGTGAATTATTCTACAAATTAATTCATTTATTCTATTCTTCAATTGTGATTAAATTATTCATCAATTGCTTCGCATATTGCTCTGATAAACTTTGTCAAAAATTACAACCTCGTGTGGGCTTCAATTGCCATTCTTCTACAATTGGCTTCACCTCGTGAAACTCAAACTTTCAAATTCATCATCTCTACCATTTGGAAATCATTCTAAAAATTCCACAACTTGAAAAGCGGATTATTCATTTGGGATTCTACATGCTCCAGCCTACATTTCCACTGGGGGATTCGCCTGCTGTAGTGGACGTTTCCATGCTTGTCATCGCATGGCCAGATCACATCATCGCTTGCTGATGTCCTGTTTCTGTGGGTATTGCGGAGTCATTGCCTGTCTGCCTGGCTGCATCTCCTCTTCAAAATTTTATTCAGGTTATGTAAATCGTTCTATTCAATTTTCATTTACGTATGTATCATAATTGATTTATTAATGTCTATCTTGACATTCAATTCACTGAGGCCACCGACGCCTACTTATTGATTTATTATTGTCTATCTTGACATTCAATTCACTGAGGCCACTGACGCCTACTTATTGTTTGATTAATGTCTATCTTGACATTCAATTCACTGAGGCCACTGACGCCTACTTATTGATTTATTAATGTCTATCTTGACATTCAATTCACTAAGGCCACCGACGCCTACTATTTCATTGGATTTGACAGCTACCCTTGGCTTTACAAGTGATTTTCTGAGGCCACTGTCGCCTATTAATCGGTCTAATTGATGTCTGTCTTGACACTCAATTCATTGAGGCCACCGACGCCTATTAATTCATTGTATTTAACAGCTACCCTTGGCTTTACAAGTGATTCACTAAGGCCACTGACGCCTATATAATTGTATTCAATAGTAGCAACTATTTCATTGGATTTGACAGCTACCCTTGGCTTTACAAGTGATTTTCTGAGGCCACTGTCGCCTATTAATCGTTCTAATTGATGTCTGTCTTGACATTCAATTCATTGAAGGCCCATGTCGCCTATATTTAACCTGGACAATCTTCCCATTGTATTTATTAGCTACCCTTAGCTCTTAAGTGATATTTTAAGGCCAGTGACGCCTATTAATTGTTTGGTCGAAGTCTATCTTGACATTCAAATCACTGAAGGCCTATGCCGCATATATTTTTATGTATTTTACTTGTTGAACATTATTTACAGCTTATTGTCATTTTTCAATCAGTAATACTGAACCTTACAGCAATAACTTTCATTATAGCACTCAATTTATATTCATTTCAGGTGTCATTAATACTACCTTTTCGATTATTGTCAGGCTTCAATGGTCATTAATGTCATTGACCTAATTTCATTTAAATTTTGTATTTCTCTAATGTTTCTTCACATGTTGTAATTTTCCCAAGATATTTAACTTAATCTAATTACAATTGTTTTTGTATGTGGCCATCTGCCTATTATTATTTTATTGATCCCAAGATATCTGACACAATTGTTTTTGTATGTGGCCATCTGCCTATTATTATCTTATTATTATTAAATCTAATCTTGTTGATTCATTTAGTCTTTTATTGGCGTACAAGTTCTTCTGCCAAACAAGGATGTAGTTTTAGAATTGCTGCCAACAGAGTCACATTCAGAACCGTCCAAAGGGAAAGAAGATATGCAGGCAACAGATGTATCGACCAGCCCCCCTGACGGGCCATCAAAACAAGGATTACCAAGCCCATTCAAAAGACACTTTTTCTACCCTGAATCTGAGAACAATAAGAGTGGAAGAGTACCAACAATAGTCTCAGGAAAACTTCGTCAACAATATTTTGAGAATAGAAGGAAGAAGAGAGAAGAATTTGAGCGATTGAAGATAGAGAGAGCTAACAAGAGAAAATGGAAGAAGGAAGAGATTGAGAAGCAGAAACAGAATAAACTTGAGTTTAAAAAGTTGGAAAGTAAGCAGAAGAGAATTCTACCAAACACTGATAGCTCTGATTCAAGTGTTGAATTTTCATGTGAAGAAAGTGAGTTCTCAGAGCCCTCAGATCATGTGAACCCTGATAACCATGCTTGGAAGCCTTTGCTAAAGAATATTGATGAGCATGTTATTTTTAGTATGACAGTGATTATCATCCTGGAAAAATAATTAATTTCACTGGAGCAACAGCAACAATCTCATCAATGGTTAAGTGTGGTCTCTACAATTTGAGACCAAGTAGAGTGCTCTATCTCATATAGATTTCCAGGTACACCTGACAACAATGCTCCTTGTATTGTGAAAAACACCTAAATTTTAGCTTCAACCATCATCACCAACTAAATTGTCCTCACAGTGATATTTCGCACGATGATATAATGAATTATATGTTCATGAGATTACATGAGAATCACCCGTCAGATGCACCTCATTTCAGTATTTCCTAGCGTGCATAAGGACACCTCAAGGATCAAGATTTTAAACACTTATAACTTTTGACACATTGCTCGGATCTCATCATACTACACTTAATTCTTTTCGACTCGTCAAGTAGTGGATTCAAAATCATGCATCATAGGTAAAATTCGGTCGAAAAATGGAAAATTTATTGTTGAGTGTACTTGAGCCCATATATTCCCATACCGCCAAAAATGGTCAATTTCTATATTCATAGCTGCATAATTATATTGTGAACTACTTCAGATTGAATTCCCAAATCTCACTCTCCTCACTCCAATGAATAATACCTTCGATTCCAATACCATTCGAAAGTTACAGAAGATTTAAAGAAATGGTGATTTTAGTTTTTTTCGTGATTCTACTGTTAATGAAGAGTTTCTAGAGCTAGTTTAATGCATTATAGGAACTCACAATTGATTCAAAATGTAGATAATTTCATCCTCTACGAGCTCAGTTGCCTATAATTATTCATCTTGAATACTTTTTCCTATCATAGAACTGCCAAGACCATTGATATGAGGGGAATATCTTCAATATCGCCATATTTTTTCAACAATCTAATCTCACTTTACGAAAAAAATCACAAAAAGTTTACAGCGAATGAAAGAGAAGATTCTATTGAACATTCTAAGATCGAGTTAAGATTTTTATAGTAACGTGTTACCGAGATACATAGCTTTGAATAGAGAAATATTGGTCATTATTATGGTCGGACTCGGCCACTAGATAGCACCAGGCCCTGGCATGTTTATTGATAAATTCTCATTCTTTTTTTATTATTTAAATAAAATACTTCAGACTAATAAAAAGTGTGAGAAACAGCGAATTTTTTTTGAAATTGTAAATGAATTTTTTTTCTTTACTGAAGAAGAAGAAGACAGGAGGAATTAGTAGAAGACCTAAACTGCTATAGTAAACGCAAATTGGTGAAGCGGGTGATGGTGGCTCCATCTCTGAGTGGAATTGGTGAATTTCAAGCAGCTTTGAATTACATATAATTATGTTATTCTAAATATTGGAGATGTGTCAATCATATAACAGTTTTAAAATGAGGTTTTTTCATGTTTAAAAAGAAAAACAACAAATACTCGTCACTTGTACAAGTACAACGGTTTAGTGAAGGCTTGAATTGGAGCTTGAAATGTTGATGTCCATTCCAAATTATTCAGTTGGAATAAAATTTATAACTGAATTTGAAAAAGTCAGGTTACGATGACATTTAAATGAAAACATACACGAAGCAGACAAGCTTTTTTACTGCTTGAAATTTACCAATTTCACTCATAGATGGAGCCACCATCACTCGCCCTTCCACAAGGTCTATGAATACAGGTCATGACACAATCCCGTGATACATTGCGAAATCGCCATTTTATGGGGTTCAAGTTCACCAATTTTCAAATTTATCAGCTCATTAGAGATTGAACAACATGATGTGCTATTTTGTCATATTGATCAAGGAATATTGCTTGGCTTTGAATTGTAAAATAAATGTCTCCCACAGAGTAACTAGTAGTTCTGTGAACAGTAGACCTCACGCAGTATTCTCATCCACAAGTACCTGATTGAAACTAGAGACCTTATGGAAATACAGCAAAATAGACTGGCTTCTCCACACACATCCGTGTAATCACTTGTCAGCTGATTATGATGAATAATTCTATAGTCTGATTTTTACTCTAATATTGGCGTATGAAGGAGGCTCCTTTTTCCTTTTATATTATCCTTGAAATGCAAAATTTCCAAAAACCTTGTATATACATCGACGCGCAATTAAAAAAGGAACATACCTGTCAAATTCCATGAAAATCTATTACCGCGTTTCACCGTAAATGCACAACATATGAACATTTAAACATTAAGAGAAATGCCAAACCGTCGACTTGAATCTTAGACCTTACTTCGCGCGGTCAATAATAATAGATTCCAACTAGGAATTGAATTGTTGATTTTAAGATTGGTAACTTCAAACTCTTTTTGAGGTTAGCCTTTTGTCCCAATGCCTTATGAATCATAACAAGTTACAAAAATAAGAACTCAGTAATAAGAAATCATTTTAATGATTAAAAAAATGAATTATTGAAATTTCATTATTAAAAAATTGAAAATCTGAATTTACATATAATCTGAACCCGAATATTGTTTTTAAAAAGCATAATGCATGATTTTGTTATGAGCAGATTGGAATATTTCAAATGTACCGCCATAAAGACCTCACATAATGGCCGCTCCGTAAGGACCACTAGTGTCGTGACCTGTATTTATAGACCTTGCCCTTCCAGTTTACATTTACTAGGCCTATACTAGCCTATCTTCCTTCTATGGTGTGATCACTCCCACAGTTTTGGGTTTATCGTGTTGATTTTTCTACAATCATTAATTTGATGTTCTGATTGTGGAATGAGATAAATAAGTTGATTTAAAATAATTATAAGAAGGAATGCTGCTATTCTGGCAGAATCTATTTGAAAGAGAAGTGAATTCTTTTACAAACTACTCTTACTTGAAAATAGATTTTCTCATTGTTGTTGTGGTTTCAACGAATTTTTCTTTGTCGTTGACTACGTTGGGCGGTGTATCAACAGTCACAACGATGCCATTCCGAGCCAACACTTTTCTGAATACTGTCTTCCCTCCATCCACAGGTAGCAAGTACATTGTATCCTTCCTTGCCACATTCTTCAGTCTGGAACAGTGTATTGTATTCATTCATATTCTTCATTCATTTATACAATAAGTACTTTATCAAAATGATAGGGAGAGGAAAGATTAGGTAACCTTGTGCTATTCCTCTCCCAAATCTAGATAAGGTTACACATAGTCCGAAATAGGTTAAGTCTTGTATACTCTGTCCAAACAGGCATGAGCTCTGAAGGATTAGGCCGACCCTCCTACTACTCACACACACACACACAAGCGCAGTCTTCTTTTGTGTGTGTGAGTGAAGGGACGGACTGCCTACCTGTATACCACATAGTATACATTGTATATCAATGGCGCAGGTTGGCTGGGCAAATGTGCTGCACGTGGAGGAGCGAGGGTGGCTTAATCTTTCAGGGCTCATGGCAGTTTGGACAGACTATAGTTCTTCAATTCACAAAATTTTCAGTCCTCAATAGTATTTTCACAAAGTAGATTTTCAAATGTAGATGCTTCAAAATTGAACATAGAAGGAATATTTCACATTATTCTTATTAGTAGAATAATTAAAAAAACATGCATTATCCAATTTCCAACTTCTTCAATCAAATTTATTCACAGCACACAAAAATACAATAAGAAAATACAAAGAGTATAAAGATAGGTCACTCACAGGTCACAGTGCCCAAGTAGGCTCGATCTATAATATATTATTTATTTATTCATTCATTGACAATAAAAATACAAGCATGTGTCATTTATTCATATAATGTATAATATGAAACCCCAATTATTTAATTACTTACTTTAATCATTTGTATTCCATATTCTATATTATTTGACATTGAATATAATAATGTATTCACTGTATTTGTGGAATAAAGAAGAAGAAGACAGGAGGAGTAGTAGAAGTAGTAGTAGGAGGAGGAGGAGGAGGAGGAGGAGTAGTAGGAGGAGGAGGAGTAGTAGGAGGAGGAGGAGGAGGAGGAGTAGGAGGAGGAGGAGAGGGTAGAGGAGGAGGAGGGGGAAGAGGAGGAGGAGGAGGAGGAGCTGGAGGTGGTGGAGGAGGGGGAGGAGTAGGAGGATGAAGAGGAGGAGCAGCAGGAGGAGGAGGAGGAGGAGGAGGAGGAGGAGGAGGAGGAGGAGGAGGAGGAGGAGGAGAAGAAGGATTAGGAGGAAAAGAAGGAGAAGAAGAAGAAGAAAAAATACATGAAGATGAGGAGGAGATAAAGAAGATTGATTGATTGATTTATTTGTCACATGATAGGTCTTGAAAAACCTATTGCATTTATACATTACAATAATTAAAGAATGCAGAATAAAAAATAATAATAAATTGAAAATATTATTCCAAATATATACGAAAAAAGTAAAATAATAAGTTAACTCAGTTAAAGATAATTCAAAAATATAAAACTAATACAAAAAAGTATAACCTCATTACAATTGAAAAAATATTATGATATGATGAAGAAGGAAGAACATTATTGTAACTATTTAATGAAGAATAATGATAATAAAAAAACTGAAAGGAAATTATAATGAAGGAAGAAACAAATGATGAAGAAGAGTACTAGAATTTAGAAAGATAATTATATAAGATAAGATCCCATAATCAAACTATTATTGGTATATATATATATATATATATAATATATATATATATATATATATATATTATATATATATATATATATATATATATTAAACATGAACTACAAATAGAGCACAATAGGCGTTGAAAGTTCGGATCACAGAACTGCAATTCAGTAGACCTCACAAGGGCAATGACTTCACATCCGTCCTTGAAGAAAGGTGTAAATAAGTTAGTAATAAATTAAATTTGGGACTAGATTGTTGCTAAACTTATTCATTATTCAATAGATAAACAAACAGTCTTCTCTTGAACAAGGAGAGAGATGTTGATAAAACAATTTGCTGGGGCAACTCATTCCTTAACCTAGAGGCCTTCACAATGGAAGAGTTTTCGAAAATGGCGGTGCGGTGCAGCGGAATCTGTAACGTAAAACGATGAGCCCGTGTACGGCGACCGACCAGGATTAACTTCATCCAATAATTTAAAGGAGTCTGCCAAATAGGATGGACCCTCTCTCATAATTATAATTTTGTAGGTCAAACAGAGTAGGAAGAATTTCCTTCTCTCCTTCAACTTGAGCCATCCAAGATCATTGAATAGTGGAGTTATATGTGCATCCCTTCTCGCATCAATGATGTAAGAAACTGCATAGTTGTAAGACCGCTGCAGGCGCAGATCCAATTCGCCGGTGAGATCATTGTTGACAATGCAGCAAAATAATAGAAATGGTACCACCAATGCATTCACCAGAGTCACTCTCACTGATTTCGGGAGAAATCTCTTAATCCTTTTCAATTGATGCATGCCACCAAACACCTTGTTGCAAACATGAGTAGTCTGCGCACGCCAACTCTACGATGAATCAATTGATATTCCTAGAATCCTCACACAATCTGAAAAAGGGACAATATTATCTTTAATGACAACCCTTGAGCCTTCCAGATCTAATTGATTCATCAGTCTAGGGTAACTGATGACAAAACTTCTCATCTTAGTAGGATTTAATGTCAACCCATGTGCATCAGACCATGCCACAAGCTCAGAGATGTCTAAATTGGCATTTTTTACAGATAAATGGAAGTGATCAATAGGAGAATGCAAGTTCATTATCAAATCATCAGCAAACATATGATGAGAAGGAGAAGACCATGGGTACATTGTTGATAAGAGCAGAGAAAAGGAGAGGTCCCAAGACTGATCCTTGAGGTACACCTCGGGTTACTGGACACCAAGAGGACAACCCGTTTGAATTGCCCATGACAGCTTGACAGCATCTATTGAGGTAGGATGAAGGCCAGCAGATGGCAGAATCAGAGAAATTACACTGATGTTTCAGCTTGTGCAGGAGTACAGCATGGTCGACATTATCAAATGCCTTGCTATAATCAAACTGAACAAGCAAAGAACCCTGCCTCCTATCCATAGCGGATCTGATATCGTCAGTTATCTTTATGAGAGCTGTATTGGTACTATAGTGAGGGCGGAAACCTGACTGGAACTTTGCAAAGAAATCAAAACTGAACAAGTGATTAACAACTTGTCTATGGACAATCCGTTCAAAAGCTTTGGAGATCAAGCATAATAAGTGGATACTTCTGAAATCAGAAGAAATTGTTGGATTTTTAACTTTAGGGATAGGGATGACTAGGGATCGCTTCCACAAGTCAGGATACACACTGGACTGCAACGAGAAATTGAGTACATGTGTTAATGAAGGTAATATGATTGGAAGCAACTTCTTGTAGAAGAAAATAGGAATATTGTCAACTCCCTTAGAAGGTTGAGTAATAGACAGTATAGTACTTGCAATCTCAATCTGGGTAAACATTGAAGAAGTAGAAGGACTCGTCAGGAACTACATGTTGGAACTAGTTTATGAATTGATCTTATGTTATATCTATGTCATCATTCGAAGCAAGATTTTGTGCGGATAGAAAAAGATTGTAAGGTTCATTAGGGGAAGAGCTCAATACAAGCTTCTGCTGTTTATCATGACAACCTCCAAGCCTTCGAACGTTAGTTATTCCACAGAGAAACAACCGATTTACTTCTATTGAACTGTTCATGGTAGTAGCGCAACTTGGCATTACAACTCAATGACTTGACCCTATTACGCAAAGTTTTGAAAGAATTAAAATCGGCCTCGCTACTGGATCTTTTGAACTTCCTCCTGGCTCTATCTCGTTCCTTTCGAGCATTAAGAATTTCAGCATTGATCCTTGGCACAGACTTCTGACACGGACGAGCTGTGCAAATAGGTGCATGTTTGTAAAAAATATCTAAGATCAACTGGTTGAAGACAGCAAGCTTATCATCAATATCATAAATTTCACCGATACAATGCCAAGGTAGGTTGATTGCATCATCAAGAGCCCTGTCCACATTGAAATTTTTAAAGCTTCTATAGGTGAATGTATTATCATCAGAAGGCTTTTTCTTCAAGTTGTAAATGAAAAAAAAGGTCGTGGTGTGATAAACAAGAAGCTGGAACTTGATCATAATGAGTAACAAGATCAATATCACTCACAATGGCAAGGTCCAGGAGCATATGCAAATTGGGCAAATGATAAGTTGGCAGAAGAAGAAGACACGGGAAGAAGAAGAAGATTTTTTTAGGTACCATTTATCCTCGATAGATCTTGATTGGTTTGATTATTTGTCTCTGCTATTACTATTCCAATTACTTGCATTTAAATAATCATTTATTCGTTTATTTATTTACTAGCAGGTAACCCGTACTCTGCAAGGGTCTATTCAAAAACTTGACAAACTGAAAAATCGACGTAATGAAAATTGAAAATAGGCCTATAAGAATCCTCAAGTAATTAAGAATTATTTGCAACATTTCAAGTAAATCAGTCAAGAACTTCCGATGTGATGATGCGTCAAACATAATTTTCCTATCCTTTACACATGTATACGGCTATAAGCCAGTTCTTTCCTTTATTATAGTGAAGGAGATGATCTCTTCGAAGAAGAATAACTTTTGAATGAGAATAACTTTTGAAAGGTTTGAGATGTCGATGTGCGGTTCTCATCAAACCTTTTCTCTTGAAATCCTGTATCGAAATCATGTAGGATAAGACCACCTTTCAATTTAAAAAAATGAAGTTGGATTCAAAATGGTGGACAAAATTTGGGTGCGATGGAAAACATGCATTAAGCATGTAAATACATGCATTCACTTATCATTTATGGCTATACAAATAGTTAAAACATGTTGTGGTGAATGAAAAAAATAGAACATTAGAAAAGAATACTTCTTGTGAGTTTTTATTTCTGTTTGTTATATTTTCTTCAAAATATTCTTCTGAGATTGATGAGCAGCAATGTTAAGTTTTTCCTTACCTGACAGCTGTAACTGTGGGTAATACTTCTCCACCACTCCCATCATTTAATGTGATATTCCCTTCTGCGAAACAAAATAAAGTAGTCTGTCTGAGCAACAATAGAGTGCAAAAATACAAGAAATAAGTGATGAGAATTCAACAAATGTGTCATTGTGTCATCCAAAGCCACCATTTCAGGAGCACTAGTGAAATTCATGTTTCTCACGTGTCCACTGGTAAGGAGCATTACAAAGGGTTACAAAGGTTAGTAATGCAAACATGTCTACTGGTAAGGAGCGCTACAAAGGGTTACAAAGGTTAGTAATTCACACGTATCTACTGGTAAGGAGCATTACAAAGGGTTACAAAGGTTGGTAATGCACACGTGTCTACTAGTAAGAAATGTTACAAAGGGTTACAAAGGTTAGTAATGCACACGTGTCTACTGGTAAGGAATGTTACAAAGGGTTACAAAGGTTAGTAATTGTAAAAGGAGGAGGTATTTATATAACCAATACCCTGACCTGACTTCATTGTAACGGGTGGAGGTATTAATAACACTACCCCACACCTGACTTCATTTGTAACGGGTGGGAAGCCAGGGGGGAATTTATTTATGAGAGGACCCAATTTTGTAACAAGTGGAAAATATAATAATAGTTGCTTTGAAAATCTCTACTCAACTATGAACCTGTTTAAACTATTTGAATCCACGGTTGGGAGCTTTGGATGGATTCGTTCATGCAAATGCCAAGTTCTTCACTATTGTTTAAAAACACCTGTTTTAGCTAGTAAGTAACTTATCACAAGCCAGGAATGTAAAATAAAAGATTTTGTATAAATGCTACTGACATTAATTTATTGTTGCATTCGAACAATTCAATAATTATGAATATTTAGATAAAAATTTGATATTTAGACAAGAATTTGCTAACTCACTCTACAATGAATTAAGGGCCTCGGTCAATTTATCTGGTCAATCTATTTGAACTTAATAATTTAATTTTTGCACTCACCATTGAATTGAAAATTTAACAAATAAATCGGCACTCACACTCACATTTCAACTACGGTACTATATTTCAGACTACATGCTTTCAATTTATAAAGAATAAAATAATAAGGAGATTTTAAGAAACGGAGGTGTTCTATGACAATCTTCAAAAAATAGTGCAAAGGATATGCAAAACAGATCTTGTGGCGATTGTTGGAGATTTTAATGCAAGAGTTGGAAATATCCCTATTCCAGGTGTAGTGGGTACTCTAGGAGAAACAGCAGTGAATCACAATGGGCAAGAATTGAGACAATTTGCTTCTTTTAATGGCCTCAAAATTACAAATACATTTTATAAGAAGAAAGATATTCACAAGTATACCTGGAGTGCTAGAGGCTCGAGATCCATCATTGATTACATCATTGTAAATGATAAGATGAAAAGTCTGGTACAAGATGTGAGGGTACATCGAGGTTGTGATATATATACTGACCACTATCTCCTGATAAGTAAAGTGTTGATCCTCAAGAAATGGAGAACTGTCAAGAACAACCAAATTCAGAAGAGTGAAGTCTTCAAGATTAATCTTTTACAAGATGACAGTATAAAAGACTTGTACCAGAGGAGGTTGCAGGAGAATCTTTTGTTAGTTCCAACTGCAGAGGATATAGAGACAGAATGGAGAAATATCAAGTCATGTATCCAAAAGGCAGCAACTGAAGCACTTGGAAAAAGGTTGAAGAAGAGGAGTAAAAGATGACTCAGAGTTTGGAGCCAGGATATAAAAACTGCCATAAACGAGAAACAAAAGGCCTACCCTTATATTTTTGCAGAAGAGAACGCAAGAAACTAGAGACTATTATATGCAAAAGAGAAACATTGCAAAACAATTGGTGAGAAAGGCTCAACAGGACTCCTGGGAGAGGTTCATTAGTGTCATAGAAAATGATATACGTGGTAGACAGCAATGCGCTTACAAAATAATGAGATCTCGCAATAGGAATGGAAAAGATAATGCTGCATTGAACATGATTTCGGATGATGAATGGAGAGGACATTACAAGGAACTCTGGTACTCTGATAAAGAAGGCATGACCATTCCTCAAGATCAAGGCAAGAATAATTCTGTAGATTTGATAACAATGGATGAGCTGCAGCTAGCATTGAAAAACATAAAAACAGGAAGGCTGCAGGCCTAGATGGGATAAATGGTGAGCTTTTCAAGTACGGTGGATTGTTCTTGGAATTAAGATTCTTGCATCTTTTGAATGAATGTTGGATGAAGTCCATAATTCCAAAAGAGTGGAGCACAGCAGAGGTTATATCTCTGTTTAAAAAAGGAAAACGCAATGACTGCAAAAATTATAAAGCCTTTTGAATGCTGGTTATAAAATATACTCGAGAATACTGAATTGTAGAGTTAAAAATATCGCTGAGGCAGTTTTGAATGAAGAACAATGTGAATTCAGAAAAGGTTGCTCATGTTCAGACAACATTTTCTCCGTAAAAAGAGTGATAGAGAAAAGGAGAGAGTTTAATCTTGAAACGCATATGGCTTTCATTGATTTCGAAAAGGCTTTCGATAGAGTGAATAGAAGTATTATGTGGAAGATTTTGATTAAAAGAGGTTATCCTTTTCATCTCGTAAATGCTATAATATCACTGTACCATGATACACAAATAATAATCAATACAGGTGATAAACGACTGGACGAAGTGGTAGTCAACCAAGGAGTGAGACAAGGGTGTAGTTTATCACCCACTTTATTCAATATATATCTTGACCACATTTTCCAAAAATGGAAATGTAGAGTAGGTTTAGGAATAGAACTTGAAAAGAACGTTCACCTGAATGCATTGTTATTTGCTGATGATTTCTGGATAGTGCAGGACAATGAAAATGACCTCCAAAGATCAGTCCATATCCTCAATGAAATAGGTCAGAAATATAATTTAAAAATATCAACTAAGGAAACAAAAATTATGGCATTCAGAGGAAAATATCCGGTCAGATCAAAAATTGTTATTAATAATACAGTTTTGGAACAAGTTTCTCAATATACATATCTAGGAAGTGACATTAGTTACAAAGATGAATTACATATTGAGAAGAAAATAGGAAAGTTTCAAATGATATGTGGAAATATCAGCAGGACTTTCGGTAAAAAAGCTAGAACAGATACAATTATGAAATTTTATAAGGTAATGGCCGCTCCAGTCCTCCTCTATGGTAGTGAATCATGGGTTACTACGAAGCCACTTGAAAGTAGAGTGCAGGCAGCCGAGATGAGATTTCTCCGAAGAACCAAGGGATGTGACAGAAGAGATCATTTCAGGAATGAAGATATTAGGAAAGAATTGAAAATCTGCAGCATGAATGAAAGAGTTACGGAGAATCGGCATCAATGGAGGGAGCATGTTCAAAGAATGTCAGCTGAAAGAATACCATTCAAAGTCTATAATTATCAGCCAGTAGGCAAAAGAGATGTTGGCAGACCACACAAGCGTTGGCAATAATAGGATTTTTTTATGTTTATTTGAATAATTGGCTAGATGTGAGTCGGAACAGGTTAAAGCCTAATCCTTGTTTGTAAGAAGAAGAAGAAGAAGAAGGAGATATTTCATCCAATTAGGCTGGAGCCTTAATTAGAGACCGAGACTTGTTCTGCGACTACATCAGTTCTTCTCGCAGTGACAACTCGATTATAACTGCAGCTCTTCCACTCAAATTTCCAATTTGCAAGAAAACACGTGGAGCATCCGGCCTGATAATTTCAGGTTTAAACGTCACGGGGTCACACGGTTCAAATACATTTCTAGATATGTTAGCATTAATTACGTTAGCATAATACGTTAGCAAGAGTGGATAAACAGGAATTTCTTTTTTAAATTTGCGCTACAATAGATTTAGTTACTCTTAAGTATTCTTTAGTTATTCGTAAGTTTTTGATGATGTTCAATCATATATATATATAATTATTTAAAAAGCCAAATAGAATAAGTATTCTACAAATTTTAGTTAAGCACTAAACTTGTTAAATCTAATAATGTAAACCCACTGCTGGCTCTCAAGTTCTTACTTATGCCAGCAGTCGCCAAAATAAAGATAAATTAAGTTTTGATCTAATAATTAAGTTTAAGTTCTGCTTATTTGTTTAACACTTTGTAACTTAATATATTGTAATATTGTAATTTTGTTTTGGCAATAAATTTCAATTTCAATAAATTTCAATTTCAATAAATTTCAATTCAATTAATTTCATTACAAAATTCAAGCGAGTACTATGGAAATGCTAGAAGACTACAATAATTTGGATGGATAAGAAGCAAGTTAGCAAATCTTTTATGGCAACACAAAATTTAGGTGCTTACTTTGTGCATGAATAAATTATTCAATCATCAAGAACAAGGTTCACATGAGTTCATATTGGAAATATTAAGTTCAATTTTGATCAGTTCAACAACCTGAAAGAGAGGCACAAAAAAAACTACAATACAAACCTCTCAATATTCCCCATGTTACATAATGCACACGTGTCTACTGGTAAGGAGCATTACAAAGGGCTACAAAGGTCAGTAATGCACACGTGTATACTGGTAAGGAGCGTTACAAAGGGTTACAAAGGTTAGTAATGCACACATGTCTACTGGTAAGGAGTGTTACAAAGGGTTACAAAGGTTAGTAATGCACACGTGTCTACTGGTAAGGAGCTTTACAAACCTTTGTAGCCTTTGTAACCCTCTGTAACGATCCCTACCAGTAGACACATGAGAGGTGTCACCACCAACTTATCTCCCTGGCAACTGAGCTCCTCGCAATTTTGATCGCAAGCGTCAGTAAATCCCCTTGCAAAATATACCATTGCCATCAACTAGTCTCCCCGACATCTAATCCCCTTCTAGAACAAAGAAGCTTGGTTGTCTTCGACAACAAAACTCCTCACACACTCACAACAACCAAGCTCCCCGACAGTTGATGACCTGCTGGATATGAAGAGTAAGTACATGAAATATATATGTCAGTTCACTCGCGAAAACTCCGGCACTCCAGAGCATGCAAGGAGCTTGGTTGTCAGGTTCGGTGACAACAACCAAGCTCCTTGCACGCTGGTGTCAACTAGTCTCCCTGACAGCAAATCCCCTACTTGATCAGAGGGGACCAATATTGAGCTAGTTGTCGGGACCGTGGACGACAACCAAGCTCCTCGGATGCTCACGACAACCAAGCTCCCTGTCAGTTAAGCTCCTCTCTCAGGAGCTCAGATGACGCCGTCAGTAGATCCCCTCGAAAGTAGTTTTAAAAGGAGCTTTTCTGATGGGAAGCTTAATTGGCATGTCCCATCATCAAATAATACTATCATTATAACGTGGACCTCACTATAGGAAGATGATACAAAGATGATAGACAAGGATAGCAACACCAATGTTAATCAATACTGCCATTATAACGTGGACCTCACTATATTATACAGAGTGAGTCATATGTATGGGAACCCTTCATTAAGTTGGAGACTGATGAAGATATAATACTGTAACTTTCAGGATAAGTTATTGGTCAAATACTACTCCACCTTTTGTCAATGAACTTCATCGATCATTTCTTTAAAAACTAAAACACCAATCAGCCCCCATTTCAATACAAGTATCATAGAACACTTTTATCGATGCCATCTTCCTTGTTCCAAAAGGCCTCTAAAATGATGTAATACACAATGGGTATTTGTATTCAAAATATTCGAGCTACAACCCCCAAGTCACCCCCTTATGAAGGGTTGAAATTCAGTTGCACATCAAAGGTAGAGAGTATTTGACCAGTAACTTATCCTGAAAGTTACAGTATCATATCTACAACAGTCCCCAATTTATTGAAGGGTTCCCATACATATGGCTCACTGTGTATAATAGTGTATAATATGTGTATAATAAATGGCTTCATGATGGTAATTCTTTTTAAAACGATAAATTAAGGGTGAGTATAAATAATTATTGAACACATTTTTACTTTCCTTGCCCTTTTACCATAGGTAAGGAAAGTATTGCTTTCCGAAAAAAATTAAGATACCCCAATTTATAAATTTTTATACGTTTCAAGGTCCCCTGAGACCAAAAAACTGGCTTTTGGGTATTGGGGTCTGTATGTGTGTGTGTGTGTGTGTGTGTGTGTGTGTGTGTGTGTGTGTGTGTGTGTGTGTGTGTGTGTGTGTGTGTGTGTGTGTGTGTATGTGTGTATGAGTGTATGTGTATCTCCCAATTAACGGAATGACTTGGAATTCTGAAATCTTTACAATATCTGAAGTCCCATATCTGAAAAAAATTCAGGAGCTCTTCCCCATCTATGCAAAATTTGATTTTAGATTCTCAATTATCAGGCTTCAGATACAATTTAGACAAAAAATTTTGAGTGGAAAAGATTGAGCATGAGAATCTACAATTAATGTTCAGTAACATTTTCACCTAAAATTAGAAATAAGCTCGAAATTCGAGAAAATGTGATTATTCAATTGCAAACGGTTGCAACTGTTGATTCTATTAAATCACTATGAAGAGATAGCCGACCTCGTGTGTCTCCAGCGTTATTGCCCTGTCACCAGCTGGCTCAAATCTTTGAATAGTAGACTTGAGATGCGCGGGAACGCTAGCGTCAGGTAATCAATTACCATAATGGCAAGGAAAGTTGTGTGAGTGCGCCACACCAGATTTTTTTTAGGTGAATAGAAAAAACGAATAAGTATACTCACATGGATATTGATTTATTTAAAAAAGTTTTATTCATAACACATGACAAGTTCAAAAAATTCTTCGTGAGCACTTTTTGTTGGACATAAATATCTAGACGATATTGAATTTCACGCCATACATTGTCGATCTGGATGATGTCCAGAATTACGGCTTCAATTTTTTGTTGTAGTTCACGAATATTACATATTAACTTCGTTACATACAACTTATTTCTCACGGACATACTCCAAACAGAAACGTATTTGAACGGTAATACCGATTTGCTTTCGTAAAACCACAGAATAACACATAGGCCTAATATAGCTTTCTCCCTTATGCTCTGTCACCCCTCACTATTGAGCCGACTGTGTCATCCTCACCATTGATTCGACTATAAAGGTCAAGGTTTTCTCTATGGAGGTCATCACAAATAATTATACAACCTACTCCAATGTTTGCCACAAAAATAGGCGCACTACTATCTGTTTTGTTTTATTCACCTATGAAATGTGTTCAATATTAACGCTCACTCTCTATTTTATTCGTCAAGAAGATGTACCAATATGGAAATGTATCTTCGTGATTGCGTTGAAATATTTTACATCCTAATCTAAGTTAGAAATGATTTGCTCACCATATTTGGTGGCTATTAGCTCGCCCACTCTGTCTTCCTCGCACTCCCCCCTCCTCAGCTGCATCAAATATTTGATTTCGTTAATTTCCATGCAGCCAGCACTGCCAGTTTCGGCTTTTCCCACCATAAACGTGAATCCATCGTAGTGATGCAACTCCTTGATCGTATTGCAATGATGCGGTTTTACAGAGAACTGATTCACGATTCTAATCATTATCATTTCTCGTTCTTCTGCACTCGCAGACTGCAACATACAAGTTTATATAATCTACTTCCTGCGAACTTTGAAGAGATTAATCATCCTAGAAAGTTTAAAACAATAGTACACAATTGGTTGATGAGCAATGAAAGACAGAACAAAGAGATCGTTATTTCAAACAACAACTAACCACCTAATGACTTACTAGACACTAATTAATAACCCTCACAAAAAAAAAACAGAACCTACTCTAGAACATGGTACGTCGTAGTGGAGTAGGTCAATTTCCACACAGAGAACACTAAGCATGTAGAGGACACATTTTTAAGAAATTTTTATTTTAACAAACTATTGTATGTAATTGTAATTTTCCTAATATTTTCTGTAATTGATGTAGTAGTTTCATTTTTTGGGGGAAAAACATTTTTTTTTATATTTGCACTTCAATAATCTTTGGCCCGGTTGCACAAAAGCCTGTTAAACTTTGATCGTGATTGATTTCACAAGAAGGCTTTTCAAAAACTTAGACTACTCTGATTGCTTCTCGTAAAATGAATCACTATTGAAATGGCCAAGAACGACTGGGCATTGTGTTGAATATTGTGTACATACCAGGGGCGTATAGAACGGAAGAGGCCAGGGGGTTAAGGTATTTTTGATGGCCTAACGGTAAAGTGAAAAGGGCGTTCAGCGCAAATTTCCCTTTGAATATGAGCAGCAAAACTGATATTAAGGGCCCGTTCCGAGCTCGGGATTTAGGTAAGTTCTAGACTTTAAACAGCTGGAGTCAGAAAATTGGCTTTCCAAAACGGGGCGTAGTCGCAGTAAATAGTTGCAGCAAAATAAATTCCTATTTTCTCATTTCTATAATTGGAAACATTTTTCCTTGACGAAATTAGAAATTCCTAAATAATTCAAAATAGCTGAAACTTTACACTATTTTCTCTCTATTTTATTTTGTACGTGTTCAAATTTCTAGTTTTTCAAAATTTAATATGAAAGTGTTTTTGACTGTGACTACGACTACACCCCGTTTCAGAAAGCCAATTCTCTGACTCCAGCTGTTTAAAGTCTAGAACTTAGCTAAATCCCGAGCTCGGAAACCGGCCCTAAACCTTGCAGAGCTCGAATGAAATTCAAGTCGGGGCTTCAGCCAAAACACCATTCTCGCCTGCAAAAGGCCCCTTCCCGTCCTTGTGATGTAAGATACTATTGTATGAGAGGTGTGCGAGTGAAGGAAGAGTGGTGGGATTTGCATATTCAACTCATTGCCTCTACATCTGAATGAGATGTCGAGGATTTGATGAATATGTGCTGTAGAGGAGGTTATAACTGCGCGAGGTCTATTGTACACACAACTACTTGTTGTATCAGAGTTATTTCTAACTTGAATAAGTGAATGGATAAATAAATTCTCACCTCTCCAACACTCTTAGGTGTACACTCCCAATACTCTTGTTTCAAACTTTCGAAATAATTGTCGAACACATTTTCTCTGCCACCCACCTCACTGACTTCGGTTCTGAAAATAGTATTGGAGTTCTCCTGACCCTGAAGTTCACGTGTCTGTTTCTCGATGCACCTTTCAACAAACAAAAACAGCAATTCAATTCAAATTCAATTTGATTTTGGAAATAGAACATGTCAGACCTCTAGAAAACAGATTGAAAAAGAGGATAAATATTGAATAAAATCATTACAGTCGACCTTTGAAACCCAAATAAACACACCAAATTAATCCACCATTCAAGACGTTTACAACAACATTGTTCAGAACATTTCTATTGTATTTTCATATCAAAAAAATCTTCTATATATAAAAGCGAAATGGCACTCACTCACTGACTGACTCACTCACTCACTCACTCACTCACTCACTCGCATAACTAAAAATCTACCGGACCAAAAACGTTCAAATTTGGTAGGTATGTTCAGTTGGCCCTTTAGAGGCGCACTAAGAAATCTTTTGTCAATATTTTAACTCTAAGGGTTGTTTTTTAGGGTTTAAAGTTCGTCTTTTAGCATGTATATGCTTCTTCTCCCAAATCTCTTAATTATAATTGAAATTTCCATATCATATGTTACTATAGAACTATAATCTAGATAAAGTACCTTTTCGAAACAGTTGTTAACTGGCAACTAAATTAATAATTTTGTCAGGTTGGCATTCAGTCGGGGGTCCAGGGGGCGGAGCCCCCTTGCTAGACGGATATGGCGAGCGAAGCGAGCCTGACGGCTAGTATGAATATAAAACTCATAATAATATGCATAACTTATGATGAACCTCAGTTGGTATCACGTTTTTAAGTCATCACCTCATTAAGATTTGAAATTTGAAATGTATTTGCCAGAACATTTATACATTACAAAAATTTTAAATAGACTAGTCTAAGTGCCGGTTGCACTACACTACACAACAGACGGTTAAATTTTAACCAATCAGAGAAGCCGTCTTTCCAAAAACGCCTTCTCTGATTGATTCTCGTGAAATTAATCATGGTTAAAATTTAACCGGCTGTTGTGCAACCGGGCCTAAGTTTAATAAAAGCACAATATCTTGAAACATAAGATTAAAGTATAATTAGTAGCACAATATCATGAAAACATAAGATAAAAGTAGAATTTTTCAGGCACCACCAGCATAAGAATAAATCTCGCCCACTGGTGGGAATGAGATTAACTTGCTATTCTTCTTGTCTATCATCAGGCAAAACAAATAGCTTTATCCTTTTCTAGCTCCGCATCATTGATCGCTCGTAAGCTCTGGAGAAATAAAATGAACTATAGTGATGTAGCTGATGTGTGACGTATAGATATAGTTCTTCTTCTTACAGCTCAATCGTTTGATTGGTGGCAGCCTTCCATCTAAATCTGTCCATTGCTACTCTCTTCCATTGTTCATAGCTCATAGCATCCAGATCCTTCGTCATTTGTCTCAAATACTGTAGCCAGGGTCTCCCACGACCCCTTTGTCCATCAACTGTACCTTCCAGAATACTTGACGTGAATGCGTTGTGTCTTATTATGTGTCCAATCCAAGAATGTCGTCTGGCCTTGAGAAAATTCAGAAGAGATCTTTCTTCTGCCGCCCTCTGGAATACCTCCTCAGTCGTAACTCTGTCAGTCCATTTTATTTTGAGCATATGCCTCCAACACCACACTTCAAAAGCATTTAGAGTCTCTTCCTCAGCCTTACCAATAGTCCACGTTTCAGACCCATAAAGAGCTATACTCCAAATGCAACTATTTATTAGTCTCTTTCTTATTTCCAAGGTTGGACTATTTGAGGAAATAAGCTGCCTTTTACTAATAAACATACCCTTAGCTTCTCTGATTCGGCGCATTATATCCAGTCTATCTTTTCCATTTTCTGATATAATGCTTCCAAGATATTTGAACATTTTACTTGCTTCAGGGCGTTATCTAATTTAATGGACACATTCTCTGGGACTTTTGAGCAGACCATTACTTCTGTCTTTATCTTATTTATCTCCATATCATATTTATTTCGTAGAATCTCATGCAAGGTGGTTAGAGCTCTTTCTAAACTTATTCTTCTATCTGCTATTATAGCTATATCGTCTGCAAAACGAAGCATCTGAATCCGAACTCCATTTACCTTGATGCCACTACACCACTCCTTGCATTCATTAGTAGCTTGCTCTATATAAATGTTGAATAATAATGGTGACAAACTACAGCCCTGTCGCACTCCTCTCCTTATAGCAGCCTCTCTCTGCTGCTCACCTATCCTTAATATTTCTGTTTGATCCTTGTACAACTCTCGAATGATCCTTCTATCTCTATAATCTATTTTGATGTCCTTTAATACTTCCATCAGTACATTCCAATCCACCCTATCGAATGCCTTAAGCAGGTCTACAAATGCAATGTATACCTGCTTGTTCACCTGAAAGATTTTTCTCCACAATATTTCTGATACACAGTATTGCTTCTCTTGTGCCCTTGTTCTTTCTGAAGCTGAATTGATCATCCTCGAGATTTGCATCAATTTTCCCCTCAATTCTCCTCAATATAATATTCGTAAGTAACTTTGAGACATGTGCTGGGATATTTAATGTTCTATATTCTTCGCATCTTATTGCCTTGTTCTTATTTGGCAACATCACCATCAGACTCTCTTTGAAATCATCTGGGATTTCTCCAGTGGTATAGATATAGTTAGGTCCACTTTAAAATGGCAGTGGAGAAAGATAGGAGAAAAACGTTGCCGAACCTCTGTCTTGTCAATGCCTTCGATAGACGGTAGCTGATACCAATTGATTATTTTTATTATTTTATTAAGCAAGACACTATATTTTTCAATAATTTCATAATGAATTTTCATAATTAAGATGAAATATTTTGTTTAATGATTATTAATTATTCTACATTGTTGAAAGACAATATGGCAACAGAGCAAAGCGAGAAAGAGATAGCGCTATTGACTTTGTTGAATGATACACTGGGATAGCAATACCATTGCTAATTGAACACTGCCATTATAACGTGGACCTCACTATAGTAATGTTTGACGTTATAATGGAAGTGGAGAAAATTGGAAGAACATCCTTGCCGATTATCTGCCTTGCCCCTGCCTTCCACATAAGATATCTGATACCTGTGTATATCTGATTTAATATTAACTGTTTCCATTCAAGTTGCAAATAATCAATTATATTTCATTCGCCAGGAGTAATAATATTTTGTTAATTGATTATATTAATTCTCTACATTGTTGGAAAATGTTCCGGAAAACTCACTGCATTCCGGTTATCTGAGATGATGATACGATTCGTTCCCATCTTGAGCCTCCCAGTTTCAAAGTAATGCCTGTCTCATTGATGAGAGTCTTATACATGAACTCTCCATTTCTCAGGGGGAACCCACGCTTCTCTTCATAGACTCTCCTGTAAACCGGTAAAATCACAATCACATCCGATTTTTCATATTTTTTCAAGTGAGTGGGCTAATTAATTTATTTACATCAACAGAAAAATTACAGCATATGAAGGCTCACAGCTTTATGCCAAAACAAGCCTTGTTGGAAATAGATTGTTTACACAAACAGGAACTAAATAATTATTAATAAGAAAGGAAGAAATTATAGAAATAACAGTAAGATAATTTTTATTCCTGTTTCTGGAATTATTAGATTAGATTGGGGCTCTATAAATTAATATGATATAAATACCAGGTGAGCCTACATTTATGCAGCTGACATACGTTCCCCGACTGAAGGAGCGAAATTCAAATTTACACCAGTATCCTACGAAGAATTCAATTTTGGTGTGAATTCAAATTCACACCAGTATCGTAGTAGAATTGAAATTTTTAGTGTGAATTAAATTTTCAAACCTGTATTGTAAGATACATCAGTTGCTTCAAGCAAAATACTACTGTGCTGCTCAGCAATAATTAACAAGTTCATAATCCTCATCCAATCAGACAGGTAATCTATCTAAAGAAATTGGCTTATTCACTCACGTACGAGATAGGAAACTCACGAATGACTCATCAAAAAACACGTCTAACTACTGGACTGATCAACTTGAAATTTTGCTTATAGATTGTTAATTTACCGAGGATGGTTAAGGGCCTACTTTAAATTACTCAAGATTTCAGTACCTAGGTCCAGTTGTTGGTCAGTTTGTTCAGTTTTCAATCAGACCGTTGCGGAGCCCGGGTAATGCAAAAAAAGAAGAAAACTGTGCTTTCTTTCCTCAGTGCTGCTAGTAATAAATGAAGAAGATATGGTTTTAGAATCAGATACTAGTCTGTTACAAGTTTACAAGTCTTGTAAATATTGTAAAAACAATTTTGAAACCCAATTATTAAGAAGAAGAAGAAGAAGAAGAAGAAGAAGAAGAAGAAGAAGAAGAAGAAGAAGAAGAAGAAGAGAGAAGAAGAAGAAGAAAGGAAGAAGAAGAAGAAAAAGAAGAAGAAATAAGAAGAAGATGAAGAAGGTTCGTGTACCCTAGCGAGGTTCTAGTGTACCCCTAATCCTAATGAGAGCAATTTCTGTTTTTATATATCTGGTTATTTCTATATCTGGTTATTTCTATATCTGGTTATTTATGTTTAGCGGATCTCTAAAACAGCTCTAACAATTCTCACGAAATTTGGAGCATGAAATTAGGTTCATGATATAAAGATTCGATTGCACTAGGTCTCATCCTTGGGAAAACTCGCTGAACGACATTAAAAGGATAATTCTTCCTTGCATGAAACAGCTGTGGATAGAAAAGAAGTGAGTGAGCGAGTTAGTATGTGAAAAATCAAAATATCGGAATTCATAAGATGACATATAGCCAGCTGTGAAATATGAACACGATCATTTTAGAGAATTGTGTCCTGTTTATCTTATCTTATAAATAAAAATCAAGCCTCGAATTTTGACATTCAATAACTTTTTTATGTGTGCACCTAATTTGATTATTCTTTTTTAGTTGTGTTCGTTATGTTCAGGACCAGGTTCATGGCCTATCAAATTTATAATCCGCTTCAGGACTCTTTCCTACGGTCCTTCAAAGTTTACATGTAATCCTTATGGGAGAAGATTATTGTGAGCTGGCCACACACAGAAATAAAAATCAGCTGTTATAATAATCAAGTCGTACAACAGCCGTCGGTAGATAGTAGACAAGAATGTGTGCTGCTCCATAACCACCCATGTATTTTATTCTAAACGCGTCGACTAAAAACAAAATGAATGTTCTGTGTGAAACCATCGAGCAGTTCCGATGCGGCCTCAGGTTAAAGACTTACATGCTCTAAAGACATTGTTTTGTTTCGAATAATAGTGCAGTCTTTGGTGTTCAGAATTAATTTATTTCTAGTGAATTATTTATTTTGCAAATTTGGAAAAGTGTCTATATAAATAAAATACCGCATCGCGCCTCCTCAGGTGTGCATTCAGCTAAAGTTTGTCATGAGATGCATTAAACTATTTGGTGGTACGAAGTTCGCCGGGTCAGCTAGTCAATAAATAAGAATAACGAGTGAAGCTCGGTGCCCCAATATTATTTCTTCAATATACTGTATTTATTTATTATTTATTTATTTATTTATTTATTTATTTATTTATTTATTTATTTATTTATTTATTTATTTATTTATTTATTATTTATTTATTTATTTATTTATTTATTTATTTATTTATTATTTATTTATTTATTTATTTATTTTTATTTATTTATTCATTTATCTATTTATTGTTCATACAATTACAAATCATAATGAATATGATCGGGATAGAACAACAGGCATGGCCCAAAACTATTCTGTTCCCAAATTTTGATAAATAATAAAATGTCCGAAAAAATAGGTTATGTTATAGGTTTGTTACTGAGGAAAGTTAAAGTTCAATTTCTGTCCAAAAATAAATATGAGCTAGAAATTTTGAATTTATAATGATTAAAATACCAAATTATAGTCAAATATCGCACTTAATATCACCGCACTTTGAATAAATTAAGTTATTTCAGAAAATTTTGAAGCCAAAAATATACACACAACTTTCCACTGTATTTTCTCCTATTAATATTTCAACACTTCATTTTCATCAAGATCAAGTGATATTGTAATTTGTGCCACTTACTTTATATATTTCGATTCTCCCATGATCTGTTCAGTACCGCTTTTAAAGAGCGAGGTGTCCTTTCTTCTCTCTTCCTTAACAATATAACCAGCTGCAAATTTTAAAATCAATATTCATTTTTTTTCAATTTCAAAATATTTCAAGTGTAGATCATTATATTCTAGAAACAGTATACTCTAAAAACTATTTACTGTAAGCATCTATAGTGAGGTGCAATGACAGTGGAGAATGATAGGAGAACTGCGTTGCCGATTCTCAGCTTTGCCATTGCCTTCTGTAGAGGATACTGTTGCCGGTTTATTTGGTGTAATATTATCTATTGTACATTATTGTTCAAAATAATCAATTATATTTCATTCGTCAGAAAGAAATTCAATGGTTTAATGATAAATTTTCATAATTGAGATTTGAGATATGAACTTATATCAATGTGCGAGATATCAATATGAGGGCAATGTAATTGGTGATGATGGTTGAAGCTGCAAATTGGGTGTTTTTCACAATACAAGGAGCATTGTTGTCATGCGTACCTGGAAATCTATATGAGATAGAGCGCTCTACCTGATCTCAGATTGTAGAGCACAAAAATACAACCAGAGGGATTATGAATTATTATACATCTAAATGGTAACAATCGGAAGATATTGTTGTTCAAAAACTAACATTCATCAGAATTGACTTTTTCGTCAAATTTTACTCATTTTTGAAAAATCATAACTCAGTTTTCATTCGAGATAGAGAGTTCCTAATGAACTCATTCCATTCAGAATTTTATAATCTAAAAATAGGCGGGAGCAAATTTTTCTTTCCGATCACTGGATATGGCAGAAATAGCTGAGAACTGGAAAATGAACTGAAAATACAAGGTTTCGGCCACTATCTAGCACAAAGAAATTTCGCATGAAAAAATTGGTACTGGACTTCCCTCATGTATCCAAATAATATATTAAAAAATCAGTTCAACAATACAAATTGCAAGCACACCCCCTTTTTTATGTCTATATTAACTGGACTGAATAATAAAGCATCAATTTTCCTTTCCTCGGGCTCCTCGCAGACCACTTCTAGAGCTTTCGCGGACCACTTATCGGGAACCATTTAAAGTTTATTCATCAGAAACAATCACAATACAGATTAGAATACTATCACATTTAATACAATTATTAAAACAATGAAGTTTTATGTATTGAATAATTCTTCAATAGGCATAGACACCCCACTTTAAATGATCTAGATAAATATGCAGGAAGATAAATAAATGTCAATTATATTGTATATTCTCTCATCCAATTTATTGGATCGAGCTTCTAGTAGTATAATTTCAAAATAGTTATTGTGACTCAATTTAATATAACATCCAATGAAGTATTTAATTTCGATTGAATGTTGATTAAAGACGTCTCGACTTTTTTAATTCTCTTCAGTCGTAACTTGTGTGCCCTTCCCTTCACATGTTCAATTGTTTAATAGCTGTTTCATTAGCCATGAGCAGTAGTTATTTGAAATATCACTATAATATAAATAATAATAATGGTTATTGGTAATGTGTTTTCTCTTTCAATTCCTTACATGTTTATCAAATTCATCAAGAAGTACTATGGCTAGAACTATTGGCTCTTCCCAGTGAGTACAGTATAGAATGTATACATTCTATACCCACTGGCTCTTCCACAGTTCATATTCAATGTTGTGCTTTACAATATTTCGTCAGACTTATTGGCTGTCAACTAATAACACAAACTATTTAAATACTATTATACAATGCACAATCCATTGTCATGAGAATTTCATCATATTCCTACAAATTAATATATTATATGAGAACTTTATTATTTTTTGTCAATGGATCAAGATATATCACAATATAAGTAAAATAATATATCATACTAGCCGTCAGGCTCGCTTCGCTCGCCGTGTCCGTCGAGACAGGGGGCTCCGCCCCCTGGACCCCCGACTGGATCGTCCAAGAATGAGATCGCTTTGCTCGCCTGCATTTTTCATTTGAGCATTTTTATCATATGTTAGGACGATCCAGTCGGGGGTCCAGACTAAACGTCTGGCTAAACGGATATGGCGAGCGAAGCGAGCCTGACGGCTATTAATATAATATTCCCAGGAATAGCTCTGATTGAAGTAGCAGTGCCCAATAAATTTTTCCGCGATAAATGCATTTCAATCTTCAACTTGGTGCCAACCTAACAAAGTCAACACAAATTAATGCCAACCTGACAATATTATTAATTTAGTTACCAGTTAACAACTGTTTCGAAGAGACTCTCTCTAGATTATAGTTCTATATTAACATATGATATGGACATTTTTCAATTATAATTAAGAGAATAAGAAGAAGAATATTCATGCTAAAAGACGAACTTTAAACCCTTAAAAACCACCCTTAGAGTTAAAATATTGCCAAAAGATTTCTTAGTGCGCCTCTAAAGGGCCAACTGAACATACCTACTAAATTTGAACGTTTTTGGTCCGGTAGATGTTTAGTTCTGCGAGTGAGTGAGTGAGTGAGTGATTGAGTCAGTCAGTCGGTCAGTCAGTGAGTGAGTGCCATTTTGATTTTTTATAATATAGATAGATTATTAACTTATATTGATATCACAATATCAATATAAGTTAATTCGTAATGTTTTGGAGCTTTCAAGCTATAGTCAAGGCAACGAATGCTCAGAAAAAGGTGAAGAGGGAAAAGTTAGGAACACAATTATTTTTGACCCAGCCGATCATTTAAGGATAGTGAGGGGGTAAACATATCAAAAGTCCTCACCCCTACCCCCTGTGGTAAGGTAGCTTTCAAGCTAGTACGTTAGCTTATTTAAGTTTTACTTGCTATTATCCACTATTTACTATTTTAAGTTCCAAAACTATATTGGGAAAATAAAAACAACTTGAAAGAGATTATCTAAAGTAAGTAATCATGGAAATATGAGTAAAGGTGAGCGATTTTACTTATAATAGCCTATAAGCTCAATTATAAAATTCAAATACTTGGGGCCTTCATGGCGGAAATCTCATGGCTGGTTTCCAAGCTCAGGATTTAGCTATAGTGAGGTCCACGTTATAATGGCAGTGGAGAAAGATAGGCGAACAACGTTGCCGAACCTATGTCTTGTCAATGCCTTCTATAAACGGTAGCTGATACAGGTTCATTGATGTAATATTAACTGTTCATTCTCGTTTAAATTCATTATACTCTATGAAGCGAGAAATTATATTTTTCAATAGTTTCATAATGAATTTCCATAATTAAGATGAAATATTTATATAATAATTAATTACTAATTCTACATTGTTGAAAGACAATCTGGCAACAGAGTAAAGCGAGAAAGAGATAGTGCTATCCGCCTTGTTGAATGATAGACAAGGATAGCAATACTATTGTTTATCAAACACTGCCATTATAACACAGCCATTTGTGTGTGAGGCTGACTACTAACGGTAGAACATGCATTCCAGCACAATATATTCTATATTTTTTAAGAATTAAATTTATTTAGACATATATTTCTTTCTAATTGATTATTATTTCTATTAGAATAGAATTTATTTTTCTATTAGATATATATTTCTTTCTTACATTGTTGTCATCAAAGCTGTGATCACCGCAAATCGCTGTGAGCAAAATTTTTTAGATCAGGTTTTAGTATCTCCACTTTTTGTTGCTTATTTTTTTCTTCGCTGCTCTATTTGAAAAGAAGAAGAAGAACTTAAAAGAGAAAGGCCAACGATTTTGTTGTCCGTCTGTTTGTATCACAGTATACAAGAACTTTAGAGAGAATTGATCAATTCAGCTTATAATTTTGAACACGTATTCTTCGGACCTTTTTACAGGTCAAGTTCGTTGGACAACAAAATATTGACTCACTCCTTCGTCCTTTTTCAGGATATAACAAATAACATTGAATGTTCAACACATAACATAAGAGAAAAAAAATGTTGTAATTCATGATTTAGTCAGCTGAAGAATTCATTGCATGCAATTACACCAGTTTTCCCATTTATTAATCCATAACATTATCTGAGGCTATCACACAGACTGACCTTCATGCGTTGACTCATTATCTTAGCTGGTTAATATACAACATAGTTTACAATTTTCACATCAACAAACTGATGCGGGTTGAAATATGAAAGTGCTGTTTTCGTCATTCATTTTCTCTTAGAACTCTGTATCGAAATCATGTATCACATGACCACCTTCTCATTTGAAACAATGAACTTGGATTCATATGAGGGGCAATGATGTTGAAGCGACACATTAATTTTTCATTTCAAATAGGACCCCCAATAAAACCTCCTGTCGAATATTATTCTTGTGAAAGAAATATTCAGCTGTTTCCATAATCCTCACCAACTCAGTATGATTAAAAGTTGCGGGTTTCAAAGATTACAATACAACAGTTCATGAGCGAGTTCTCCAACGCAGGGGGTCACTACTAAATGACTAAATAACTAAATTTTAAGTGGATAATTGACTGATTGGAATGAATAATACTGAGATGTTACTCTTTTTTTGAAACTTATTTTAATTGTAACTATGGTGAATATTAAGAGGTTTTAATTTTAGTTTCTTGTGCTTTTCTTTCAGGTTGTTGAACTGATCAAGATTGAACTGAATCTTTCCAATATGAACTCTAGTGAGCCTTGTTTCTGATTTTCAAAGAATTCATTCATGCACAAAGTAAGCACTAAAATTTTGTGTCGCCATGAGAGATTTGCTAACTTGCTTCTTATATCCATCCAAATTATTGCAGTCTAGCATTTCCATAGCACTGGCTTGGATTTCGTAATGAAATGAATGCAAACGTATTTAGAAATGTATTTGAACCGTGCGACACCACGAAGTTTTAACCTGAAATTAGGCCGGACGCTTCACGTGTTTTCTTGAAAATTGGAAAATTTGAGTGGAAGAGTGGCAGTTCTAAACGAGTCGTCACCGCGAGAAGATGTAGTCACAGAACAAGTCTCGGCCTCTAAATAAGGCTTCGGTCTATTTAGATGGAAATATCCTTATTATTCATTATTTTGTATAATATTTATAAGCATTTAGTCTGGAAAATGTAAACGTGAGTGATTTTGGGTGCCGATTTATTTGTTAAATTTTCGATTCCATGGTGAGTGCCAGAATTATTTTAATAAGCTGGGATAGATTGACCAGATAGGCTACATTGACCGAGGCCCTAAATTTATTTTAGAGTGAGTTAGCAAATTCTTGTCTAAATATTAATCATGAATCATTGCGATAAAGTCTTAATTTGAGAAGTATTATTTGGAAGTATTTTTTAATGTAATTTTTAACAAGTAATTGAATAGATAACCAGATTGCTTACACTGAAGATTTATTTGATGTAACAAAATTTCAAAGATACAATTAATTTTATGAATTTGAAAAATTATCATAATTTTTTTCCAGCTTTGCCTAGTTGTTGTAGATGATCGGGCAAAGTTTCAATTTCGTATGTTTAACCATTATTTAGAAACAAATAATAAGTGAAAAAATCAAAATGACCGCTGTGTGAGTAACTGAACACTTCCGGACAATTTAAATATGATATTTAGATATGTATTTTACCCAGGAACGATGCCCTAGAGAATTGGTAGGGAGTTCGTAAAAACCCTATATAGCCACCCTTGACTATACGCCACTGAAAGATACACAATTATTCATTTACTTACAATATTTGAAGACTTTTGGTGGGGCTGTGAGGTCCTCATCGATCTTATCCAAGAAGTAAAATCTTCTGATTCGATACCCTTTCTGACCATCCTCTGATTCAAAAGGGGATAAGCGGTCTCCGTTGTAGTATTTCACATAACGCAATTTCGACATACCATTATCCGTGATTTTCACCTCATTTTCGACAAAGTAGAAAGTGATAGGCAAACTATATAGCATCTGTAAAATCAATGAGTATTCGCTATTAGCACATAGGCCAGTTACACACACATTAATTTCTGGACGTTCCGTCTTCAAGCCGGAAATCTCATGGCTGGTTTCCAAGCTCAGATTTAGCTATAGTGAGGTCCACGTTATAATGGCAGTGGAGAAAGATAGGCGAACAACGTTGCCGAACCTATGTCTTGTCAATGCCTTCTATAAACGGTAGCTGATACAGGTTCATTGATGTAACATTAACTGTTCATTCTCGTTTAAAATAATCAATTATATTTTATGAAGCGAGAAATTATATTTTTCAATAGTTTCATAATGAATTTCCATAATTAAGATGAAATATTTAGATTGAAATATTTAT